>NC_084664.1:75488737-75796780 GCF_028389875.1 Rhea pennata
GTTGAGGAGGAAAGGATTAGAGACCTTCTGGGCAGGGTAGATATCCACAAATCCATGGGCCTGGATGGGATGCACCCATGGGTATTGAGGGAGCTGGTGCATGTTATTTCCAAGCCACTCTCCATCATCTTTGAAAGGTCCTGGAGAACTGGAGAGGTGCCTGAGGATTGGAAGAAAGCCGGTGTCACTCCAGTCTTCAAGAAGGGCAAGAAGGAGGACCCAGATAACTATAGGCCAGTCAGCCTCACCTCCATCCCTGGTAAGGTGATGGAACAGCTCATTCAGGATGTCATCTCCGGACATATGGAGGAAAAGAAGGTAATCAGGAGTAGCCAGCATGGCTTCACCAAGGGGAAATCCTGCTTAACCAATCTGATAGCCTTCTGTGATGGCATGACTGGCTGGGTGGATGAGGGGAGAGCAGTGGACGTTGTGTACCTTGACTTCAGCAAGGCTTTCAACACTGTCTCCCCTAACATCCTCCTAGATAAGCTCAGGAAGTGTGGGCAAATGGCGTCACCATTTGTGACAAGAAGTTATCATCAATGCACTGCAGGAGCCTCCTGGGCTGTTTGTGCCTTGCTGTGTAGCCCCTCCAGCAGATGTCAGGGTGGTTGAAGTCCCCCATGAGAACCAGGGCCTGTGATCCTGAGGCTACCTCCAGCTGTCTATAGAAGGCCTCATCAATTTTCTCTTCCTGGTCAGGTGGCCTGTAGCAGACACCCACAACAGTGTCCCCCATGCTAGCCTGACCTTTGATCTTTACCCATAAGCTCTCAACCGCCTCCTCCTCCTCCCCGCCTAGGCAGAGCTCAATGCATTCCAGCTGCTCTCTCATATAAAAGCAACTCCACCACCTCGCCTTCCTGGCCTGTCTCTCCTAAAAAGCACATAGCCATCCATGGCAGTATTCCAGTCACGCGAGCTATCCCTCCATGTCTCTGTAATTGCAATGAGATCATGGCCCTGCGACCACACCCAGATCTCCAGCTTCTCCTGTTTGTGCCCCATGCTGCGTGCATTGGTGTACAGGCATTTCAGAGAGGTAATTGAGCATGCAGGTTTCCCAGGAGGGGTGCAAGAGGATCCCCCATAGCCATGTCCCGAATGCATATCCACAGCTGAATGCACCCGTTGGAGGCCCCCCAACCCAGCCTGTGTTTTGTTGTCTACCCTGCCTCTATGACACCCCCTCCCCCTCCTACCTAGTTTAAAGCCCTCTTTACTAGGCTGGCCAACCTGTTGGCAAAGGCAAACGTCCCCCGCTTAGTGAGGTGAATCCCATCTCTCCCCACCAGTTGCTGATCTTCAAACCATATTGCATGGTCACAGAATCCAAAACCCTGTTGCCAACACCAGCAGCATAGCCAGTTGTTGATTTGGAAAAATTTCCTACTCCCTCTAACCGTCAGGACCGTTGAGAAGACCACCTGGGCTCTCAATCCCTTGACCGCCATGCCCAAGGCCTTGAAGTCATCTGTGATTGTTTCCATTTTGTTCTCTTTATCATCAGCACCCACATGAAAGAGCAGCAGAGGGTAGTAGTCTGATGAGCGGACAAGCCTAGGTAGCCTTTCAGACACATCTCATATCCTCACCCTCGGCAGGCAGCAAACCTCTCTAGAGGAGGGTTCAGGTCGGCAGATAGGCGCCTCCGTCCCCCGCAGCATGGAATCATCCACTACAACCACTTGTCACCTCTTCTGAGTGGTCACGCAAGGCACAGGGTCAGACAGCCCAGTTGCTTCCCTTGAGGTCGGGCCCGGGTCCTCCTCATCCTGGAGTGCACTTAACCTGTTCTTCAACTGTAACTCCAAGTCTGCAGGAGGATTAGGGGCCTTTCTTCTTTTTCTTTGAGAAGCAACCAGCTTCCAGCCTTCGTCAACAGTGCTGTGCTGTACTATTAGTGCTCTTCACAGAGCCCTCCAGCAACTCCCCTGCTGCAGGGAATTGGGACTCCGGGAGCAGTACGGTCTCCAAGAACTCCCTGTCTATCTCCTGCTCACTTTCTCAGATGCTTCACAGTCTTCATCCCGCAACTCTTTGACTTGATGACACAAATCATCAACAACAGCACACCTCTTGTTGGAGGGTGGACCATCAGTCCAGGCCTTCTGGAGAGGCTCCAAGCACTCCCTGCAGCCTGAGACCTGTAGGGCAGCATCTGCTGTAAGAGGTAAGTCTGAGTTGAAGCTTCCGACACAGCTGATGTACCAGTTCCCACAGCTACAGGCAAATATGCTTTTGGATTCCCTTCTGCTACTAGTTCAGGTGAACTTTTCATTTGAAGCAACTATTGCACCTCGTATTTCAACTATTTTAATTGTTTCAGCAGCATACTATATTGAGGAATGAAGAAAACACAGAAATGACTTGTCACATAAAGTTACAGTCTTTCAGCAGGCATGAAATCCTGACTACCTACCACAAACACTTTATAGCATATTTTGGAAAAACATCTCTGAAAATTTTGATCATCGTAGTATGAGAATGTATCAGTCAGTTCTATACTGTTTAAGTTTTATCAGTAATAGTTACTCTTGTCAAGACTGTCTTTCACACATACATCAGTCAATTTTCTCAGGAGAACAAACCTTCTCTGGATAAAACTGCATCACTTTTTGCAGCGATGCAAAGTATGTTTCAGTAAGTATGTTCACACATGCACATACAAAGCACATGGAAGCAAGCAATTGTGGAAGTTCTTACTGGAAGACAACTGAAGGGATGAGCCTAATGCAAACATTTGCATTCTGCTGTAATAATTTAATTACCTCTAAATGTTCTCTAAGAGTTGTTCCTGTGACATCTTAGACCTGAACATCATGTTTATATTCATGGCTTAGCACGGTAAGCTCAGAGAGTTGTGCTCAGTGGCAGAAAGCCAAATTGAAAGCCTTTAGCTAGCAGTGTCCCCCAGGGCTCAGTACTGGATCCATTCCTTTTCAATTTATTCATCAATGACCCAAATGACAGAGTGTACCCTCAGCAAGTTTGCTGATGATACAAACCTGGGAGGAGTGACAGATACAGCAGAGGACTGCGCTGTCATTCAGAGAGACCTCAAGAGGCTGGAGAGGTGGGCAGAGGGGAACCTCATGAAGTCTGACAAAGGCAAGAGCAGGGTCCTGCACCTAGAGACGACTAACCTCATGCACCAATACAGGCTAGGGACTGATCTGCTGGAAAGCAGCTCTGTGGAGAAGGACCTGGGGGTTTTGGTGGGCAACAAGTTGACCACGAGCCAGCAGTGTACCCTTGCAGTCAAGAAGGCAAATGGTATCCTAGGGTGCATTAGGAAGAGTGTTGCCAGCAGGTCGAGGGAGGTGATCCTGCCCCTCTACTCAGCCCTAGTAAGGCCACTTCTGGAGTACTGCATCCAATTCTTGGCTCCCCAGTACAAGAGTGACAGGGCACTATTAAGGATAGTCCAGTGTAGGGCTATGAAGATGAAGGGACTGGAGCATCTCTCTTCTGAGTAAAGGCTGAAAGAGCTGGGCTTGTTTTGCCTGGAGAAGAGAAGACTGAGAGGGGATTGTATTAATGTATACAAATATCTTAAGGGAGGGTGTCTTTCAGTGGTGCCCAGCAACAGGACAAGAGGCTACAGGCACAAACTGAAACACAGGAAGTTCCACCTGAATTTAAGGAAAAACTTCTTTATTGTGAGGGTGACACAGCACTGGAACAGGTTGCCCAGAGAAGTTGTGGAGTATCCTTCTCTGGAGATATTCGCGGTTCCCAATACCAGTTAACCTATTCACTGGCTAGCCTGGCTTGATATTTTGTAGCCATCACACATTGACACACCGCTACTCACTCCAGCTGCTGTCACTTAAATATTCACTTACTCCAGTCTCTCCAGCTGCTGGCACCACAAAGATGTGGTCCCCTAGGATAGGTGGTCTGTCTCCAGCTGCTGTCACCTAGACATCCAAACACATGCATGCACACACAGGAAAATAGTTAGAAATCAAGTAATCAGGTGAAAGACACGATCAGACAAGCATACTGATGAGCAACCTGTTTATATCTGACCAGTCTTTTTAAATCTGTTTTATCTCTATTTTCCCATGCTTGTCCTTTCCCAGGCCAATTTGTTCCCTTCCTTTCCCTGTCTTTGGTTTCTCTAAACATCTCATGATAAGTCTTTTACAATTTCCAAATAATATTCCCTGGCATCCCATAATGTGTCCCATACCACTGCATAGTAATCCTCTACAGTTGACCAGCATGATGGATGCCGCTCTTAGCCCCTGGGGCTGATGGCCGTCTTGTGTCAGCCCTGGGAAGAGTTGGGACAGCAACTCTCTTTCTCTGACTGGGTTATTTGGGTTCCTCCCACCCGAGGGATAACGGTGCCTTTGTGCTTCTTTGTGTGTCTGGAGACAAGCTTTTTATCACATAGTCTAGCATAAGGGTTGCTGGGAAATCACATATTTAGAAATTTGCATCTGAGATTTGTGTTAACTTCTCAGCTTAGTACACGTTTATACACACCTGTTTTTGCTGTTTCTGAATTATAGCTCCTTGTGCAAATGAGTGGGAGCTAGCCTTTACAAAAATCATTGATGTAACATTGATAGGTATTTGGAATAAATAATGCACTTGGTGAATGTAACCTATTATCTGCTCAAACTTTCTCACACTATAATTAACCCCACCCCCCACCAAACTATTCCATATGTTATTCATATAATGGATTGTTTTGCAGCTTGGGAAAAACATAGTCAGTTTATGGAATCTTTATGAACTGATCATAAGAGGGGGTTTTCGGATAGCAGATACTTGAAATTCATTTGTTGTGCTTGGTTACCTCTCATGTTCCTTCCAATTCATGACTAAGAAAATCTAACTTTATAACATATTTTTGTCCCAGGTTAATTTTATTTTAGCAAAATATATTTCACTTAGTGATCTGAAACAGTGACAACCCCTCCCCCCAAAAAATCTACTGTTCCTTATAAGTAAAGTTAGCTATGATGCAGGCTGGCACATGCATTTGCAGTCTAGGTAGAGTGGAAAGGAAAGCCAAAGAAAGTGTGGCCAGCTGGGAAAAGCAAACTTCTGCATGTCACCCAAATGATTTCTCAATATTATTCCCTATCTGAAATGTAACTATGGACAGAAGATTGATTACTGATGGTAGATTTTAGTTCTTTTTGTAATACCAAGACTAATACAGATTTTTTTGTGTTAATGACGCTGGTACTTAAATGAAGCAGAGCTTGGTCCTATGATTATTAGTGATTTGTGACTTAAATATGTGGTAAAGCACATAAATACAGCGTAAGATGCTGGGAAAAAATTCAAAATGCATAGCACAGTTTTCCTGTTGTTTTTAAAGACTGATTTCCATAACACTATTTTTCAGCCAAGCAAATAAACTTCCATGGCCGTTTCGAATGGCAGCCTTTGAATGGGTTTTCAAGCAAATCATTTTTTTAAGGCTGTCAAACAAGCATTTGGAATGGATATTAGTGAACTCTCCAGCTAATTTTGGTCTGTGGGAACAAGTTCTCTTACCTCCGTTAACCTCTGTACAGATTCCTCCAGAGAAACATACGTCCCTTTTCTTCTTTCTGTTCCAACAGCAAGGCCAATTGTTTGGCAGCAAGGCTGGGCACTCAGCCATGGCTCTTACTTTATCTAAAAGAGGTTTTATCTTTCTTGATATATACTGAAAATATTTTGTTCTAGCAGATCTGATTCGAAACTTTCCTGGGTGTGTCATGAGATCTTCTTTCAGACAGTCACAGACTATTTCTCCTTCCTTTCAGGCAACTGCGGATGTAACTTCTGCGAGACCAAAATATTTCATCTATAATTCTTGCTGGGTTTCATACAGCCCAAATGAGAGTTTGAAACATATAAATCAGACCCAGCAAACCATAGTGCTACATGTCACAAATATCAATAAATTATTCCTAGCAGCTGTGCTGAAAGTGGAGGCATAGCTGTCTATCCCACAGATGGCACAGCCAAGGCCAAAGTGGCTGACAAAGCACTTCTACGCTGTCCTTCAGCCCTACGCCAGAGCCATTCTTAGGAATGACAGATCATTTCCAAGCTAGCACCAGGCTGTCATCTACAAGAAACGTATCACACTCAGGATAGCAAAAGAAGTTCTCTTGTCACAGGAAAACAGAAAGTAGAGAACAAAAGGAAGAAACAGGTGGCAAAAGGTAAAAGAGGCAGCTTCCACATCCTCAGGACAGCAACTGTATATAGATCTTCTGGGTTCTCGCTCTCCATTCCTAATAGATGCAACCCAAGGGAAGATATGAAGTGTTCTGCACTTCACAGCCAAGAATTTCTGCAGTAGAACTCTTCAAACATCCCAGCTGGCAATACAGGGGTATAGACTGGTACTATTAGGCAAGTTATGGAAGAGAATGGTCATGAGAGAATCTCCATCAGAGGCACAGACGGCATTTGCTGGTAAATTCATACAAACAAGGAGATCAAGGAGCCTGTTTCATGTAGGAATTGGCTGAATTCTTAACATAGCATCCCATGAGAACACTACTATCAGAAAGGATGACCTCTGGATAGCATGACATGGGCCATCAGTAAGGAGAGGAATTCACAGAATCATTGAAAACAAGTGGCAACAAATTTGTTAGATAAGCACCTTTCAAGCAGTAAGTGATATATGTGTGCAGCTGGGAAGGACAATAGAATGGTTTTATGTTCAGAATCACCACTTCTGTGGAGAAGTCTATATGGCCAGTCTGAATATAAGCATATATAAGTCTGAACTCAGCATATAAGAGGCAGAGACCATACAAGAGTTACTTGTTCAACATGTTTTGTTCTACTGTTTTCTCCTACCATTGCAAAACTAATTGGCAGTACAGATCTTAACTTTCAGCACTGACGGTGACATAGTTTGGCCAGGTTCAGAGAATTTTACACATTCCTAAAGAAGCTCAAGGATTACACTGTATTAATTTGTCTGTCACTTTCGCAGCCCATGCTCAAGAGAGGAATTTCATCCCACTGCTGTCCATCAAAGATAGAAACTATACCTATCACCACCTCAGGAGGAACCACCTCCAGGTGGTTATCACTAGGCAACTCTGTAACAGAAAATGGCTGTCTTCTGGTGATGAAAAAAGGCTGTCCAGATCCTACTAAACAGCCCTAGAGCCATAAGCACTTGGCTCCAAGTGAGCTAGATACTTCCAGATGTGAGAAGGGGGTCGATGCATCCCTGAGAGTATATTGAAAAAAAAAAAAAAAAAAAAGATTGCTGAGCAAGCTTAGAGTCTCTGAGTAGAAGAGACTCATCTTCTGCTATTTGCTTGGTGGCTTCAGTCTATACCACACCCTGAGCTCTGTCAGAGACTCTGCAAGAAAGGAGTATCCTATTGGGAATTTCACGCAGCAGTGACTATGATAAACAAATGAAGAGCTTCCAATCAGTTGTAGTACTGGAGGTCAGACTGTTCAAAGGTGGGTACCCAGCCATGGAGCAGTCAGACCTCCCATCCTGCTGGGAAGCACAAGAATCATTGCTCAACTGCCTGGACACCAGGTTGGTCTCAGCTGAGACAGTCACTGGAGGCCTCACAGGGCTTACTGTGGCATCGCTGGAAGAATCTAGAGCTGTTCCACTCTTATGGATGCTTTGGGCCAATGGTGTCTTTGAAACAGGCAAGAAAAGGAAGCTTCCCCTTTAGGAAGTCAGTGCTACTTCACCTTGTTACCTGGTAGCAGGAATTGCAGCCTCCCCTCCTTGCTCAGGCACAGGACCTACCTGGAAGGCTAGCAGGTATTCTTCTAGTGCACTAAGCACAAACACCACAGGCAATCAGAAATCTGCTTCAGTGCTGACATTTTTCTCTTCCTTCCTCATGCATTTTCTGTTCTCACCACAGTAAATGAATGTTGTTTCTTCAGCTCTACCTACCTGCCCACAGAGTGCTCATCAGTCCAGGAGCTCAGAAGCATAAATTTACTGTGGAGCTGATGCTCACTGAGATAGGGCACTGACACTGTGAACAGACTCCTTAATTTGGTTCACGTGGCTGTGGGGTGGAGACTACTGCTGTAGAGAACTATCATGTTCATTGCTGATAACCATAGATAGGAGACACAAGCATTGGCATTATAATGGTGTCTCGGGATGTTCAGGTATGTCTTGTTCATCTACAACCTTCAGGCTCCCATAAGGATGTCTGTTACACTACGTATGTGTAAGGTTCCAAGATGAAATGGTACTGACAAACTCCTCCAAGCATAAAGGACCAGAAGCTTGGAGAAATTCTAGCTGACGTCAGTCCACAGTCAGTCCATGCACTGAAAAATACTGAGGGTGTGGCTGTTTACCGTATCTCGAGGGAGACAGAGGACGTTGTAAAGATGCAACATGGTCCCAACACTGAGCTAGCAGGATCTGCTGCGAGAAAGTTCGAGTGTTGATGGAAAGTCTGGGGGAGTTTGAGCATTGTTCTGCTGCTCCCTGGCCTGTTCTTTAGCTCCTTCAAAAAGAAAATGGCAAAAGGATGAGTGAGTCAGTGCACTGTCAGTTTCCCTGCCTCATGTCTGCATCTTTCCATCCTACCTACTTTATTCTTCTCTCCCATAGTCCAGGCCTTTCTCTACATAAATTTGAATGTACAGACACACTCTGTCTTACTGACTCACACTTTTCCCATCCTATTCTTCTGCCTGTTGTGCCTGCTAAGCCAAATTTTTCTTATCAATCCTGTATTGAGAATCTGATGATCTGATGAGGAGTCAGTGACTGGCAAAGTACGTGGGAGCAGGCCCAGCATCAGAAACTACATACTAACCAAATTCCCATCAGGGCCAGGCATGCATGTTCCAGTCCATCAACCATGTCTAGCTGCTTCCCAGACACTAGTTTCTCAAGATTAGTACAGTTGAGATCAGGAAATTCTCGTAGATTTAAGGGTCCCTTAGAATAAAAGTCGAGTCCCACCTGAGCATCTGACCTGTGTGTTCAACCTGTGCTGCCAGCAGCTCCCCATTGGTACCCCTCCTTGCAGTTCCTGAGGCTCTTCATGCAGCTTGGAGTGCAAGTCTTTTATTAAATCTATCCTGTTTAACCCCTCATAACCCCTGCTTAACTCTGAGTGTCTCTCTCTCTACTGGTATGCAACCCTCTCTAGCCCACCTTGCAGTCACAAGTCCATACCTAATCTATCCTACAGCTGTGTCATATCAATGTTATCTAAAAATCCTGCCAAAAATCCTGCTCTCCTTTCATCTCTGTACTTTTCTGCTCACATATGCATGGCCCAATACGAGCATGGGTAGCGTAAGCACTTTTATACAGGCGTTATGCCATTTCTGTTCTGGAAATCTTTCTGAGATGTCCAAGTGATTTAGTTGTGGCCCAAGTATAGTTTAAAATAATAACTTTGAAGATGGACATGGCAGGATGTCAATATCCCTAGGAATGGAGAGCGAGCTGCCTTGCAATAAACTGTGACGGAATGCAGTCTCTATATAAAGAGCAAATTTATACAGGTATGTGCATGTGCTACCTTTAGATGACAATTGGTAGGCAGGATGAACCAATGAAGAAACTTGGGCAGCTTATCAGGGGAGATAAATTAGCTCCCAGAAATCTGTGAAAGATTGAATATGGCTTTGATCTAGGTTGGTAGCTAATAAAATTGAGCTGAATTTTTCACCATGATAGTCTTTACTGACACCTGAGATAGCTTTTGTTAACTCTATCCATAGTCATTCTGATATGCATAAATGCATAAATGATTCTTCCAGGATTAATAGATGCAGCTGATGCTTTTTCTGGCACCATGTTAACACGGTAGATGGGGGCTCCAGATCACTTCCTCACTAAGCAAATTTTACATTAACTCTCATAGCTTTTCTAGTATGTCTCAGTACTTGTTTAATCCTGTTTTTCTGCTAGCATCTTGCTCTCCTCAGAAGAAAGATTACAATCAACAGATCTGAAGGAAAACATTTTTATTCTAATATTGTTCCTGAGAGGAATGCCTGACTTACAGAGTCTTTTCCTAGCAGAAGGTCTAGCTAAATTTTCCTTTTCTTTAATTTTAGAATATGTACAACTATATTCTGAATTGAGATTAATTGCTTTTGCTAGGATTCATACAGCAAGTTCTATATGTCCTAAGCTATCTTCTGCACAATTACTGGAGAATGACAATTTACAGATGATCCTGGTATTAAAAATAGGGGTAATGGAATCCTGACCAGTTGCCGGAATCTATTGTCACAAAATTTCATGAAAGTCTCTTTAAGATATTCTCTCAACTTGTCATTCAATGGAAGGCCAATGTTCTTACATAAGAAACTCTTTGTAGGGTTCTGCTTTAACCAGGACATGAAGAGAGAGCACTGATTTCATAGAGCTTTTTGGATCCCACTTAGGAAAATATTTCAAAAAGATTTATAGATATTTAATATAATCCTTACTTGTTTATGATCTGTCTATCCTAGATTATGGTCCACAAACAAAATTTTAAAATTTTTTTAAAAAAAATCTTAAAATGCTCTCTGTGCTCGCTATTACAATTTAGTTTAAACATCTATATAAGGCTTTGAAGAAAGCAAACCTGTAAGACTTAACTGTACTCAATTACATGTCACTGTTGGGGTATATTCTTGGCATATTTGGAACAGCCTACTACACTGCCTGCATTTACCTGCATTTACCTGCATTTAGCTGCATTTACCACTCAGCTATTTTATGTAGTTAGCTAGGAAAGGATTTTGATGTGTATAAAATATGCCTGGCTAGAAGCTGCAGCTGTTCAGCAGTTGATTTATCATCCATTCAGCTTCTCTGACAGAGGGCTGGCAATCTTTGGAAGACTAGCAGAAGTCAGGAATAGGAGGACAGAGATGGCTTGTGGTTGACAGCTCTTTCAGCCTTGGCAGTTTAATTCACTGCCGCGTATGCCTCAACACCCTAAATTTGGCCAAAGCTCAGTGTTCATCAGAAGAGAATGTTGATGCAAGAAAGAGGAAAGAATCAAGCGGGAGATTTAAGGAAGGAAAGTTGACTTGATTTAAGCCTGTTCGAGGTTACTCATGCTAGGCCTTCATTAATGGGAGACAGAAGCCATTTTGAACAAGCAAAAATTGACCACTTGGCAGCCTGTGTTTCCAGGGGACAGATTAAAAGAATGCACCAAATCATGCTTTTTAAGATCCAGAAACTCCAGTTCTGACTTTCCACTTGTTTCTCCATTATGATCAGCTCAATTTGAGATATGAAATCTGTGTCTCTGCTCTTTTGCCTAGGAATATATTTACTGAAAAAAGTGACAGGAGAACAGCTAAAGAAACTTTCTCTCCTCTACATCCTCCTATCAATGTCTCCTGGTGAGGAGCACGTTCTCAGGGTTACACGTTACAGATCAACCTCCTTAGCTGGACAGCCTTTCTCTCACCCTCCCATCCAGCTGGAGACAGTGGTTAGTCCTGTTACTGACTATTTCTGCCTTCAGCAGATAGGTGTCAGGTCAGACCTACTGTTAACCCTCTCCCTGTGTCTTCTCCATCCACACTGTGGGCAACAAAGGGTATGAAAAAGGAGAATGAAGCTGGTGAGTGTGGAGGACGTGATGTGCTGGAGGCTTGCAGTAAGATAGTGAGTGACCAGAATAAGGGTCATATGAGAGCAAATGTTGGAGTCATACTGGAAAGTGTGAGCCTTTGGAAAATCTGTTGGTAGTTTCTCAGCCCTTGTGTCACCCTTATGGAATCATAGTCATAGCAATTATCCAGTTTCAGAGAGCAGAATTAATCACACGGATGGGATGTTGTATTTTCATTTCATCATTTTCAGGGCTGTAAATTGATCCCCATTAAAGGTATGAGATGCTACCTACCTTTACCTGTGTTAATGAATTTAGAGTGTTTGTTAAAAAATAGATTAATAGCAAGCACCAGGCAACATTGTTTTGCAAATGTATCCTCCCTAGATATTCAGCTTTACTACCATTATTTACCAAATAGTATGAACTATTCACAGAATTGGCGTTACCATCATCAGGACTGTCAAAGTTACCAACTACACAGTTATCAAAGACTGCAGCATTATCACTGTTGCCAAATCAAAGGCGAATTTGGCCGAAGCTGAAACTGAAATATAATCATTCAAAACGGACCTGTGGCTGCATTTCCTTTGAAAATGTATGCTACTCCTGCTGAAAACAATCACCTTTTTTTCCCAGTGCAGTTTTCCGCTGGATTAATAAGTTTAATTGGCTCACTGTTCAGTATCAAGGCTACAGCAAGAGTGTAGGTGAAGTGTGTGGTCAGGCAGGGAAAGGGAGTAGAAGGCTAGGGAGAGTGGGACCTCTCATTTTCTCCTTTTCTGTGGCAGCAAGCCACTAGATCACCTAAGATCACTATTCAACTGCCCTCAAGGGATGGTATAATTGGGATTTCCTGCTAGTATTTGTCACTGTGCATGTTCAACCCTTCTCTCTGCTGTTCTGCAGTCAGAATAGGGCTGACTGGAACACTGGAGATGCTGAGGGGTACCATGGAGAGAGGATGTTTGATCCAAATGTATGCTGAAGCTGTTTGAATAAAAGACCAGATCCCAGGACTTAAAAGAAAACAGGAACAGCATTCTCAAAACTCATGCTTAAAAACCTCAGACCGGAGAAGAAACATGAGGTGTTTGCATTTAGTCCAGCTCCAACAACTGGTATAGTAGGCACTATACCTAATGAACACTGCGTGCAATACCTATAAACATAAACATTCCTGGGAACAGGCACTGACTTCCCTATAAGTCTAGCCCAAGGAAAACCTAGGTATCCAATGGAAAGGTAGTATTTCAAGGCGGTTTCTTGATGGTATGAAGAAAAGCATGGTGCTTTTCCTTCGGTTGTGGTCAACCTCCATTTGCTTATTTCCTGCGTTTTGCTGGTATGGATAACCATGGTCTCGCTCCCTCTGGGTGTCCCATTTCCTTCAGGGAATCAGCATCTTCCCTTTCGCACTCAGTTCTTTTGAAGATCGACCCTTACTTGCTTTTCATTTAAATTACTCCTCAAAATCCTTCCTGTTCTTTTTATGGATAACGGGTTCTATCCCCCCGAAGGGAAGAACCCAAACACAGAGCGAACTGACACGGTGCTTCCCGAAAACTACTAGCTCCGCCGCCGCTCCCGCGCACCTCATCGGCTCAAGCTGTCACGACACCGCTCCGACCGACAAGCTTCCCTGCCGCCTGGGGAAGAGACCCACGTCTCCGCCGCTCGGAGGAGCGCCACAGCACGGCTAGGGGACTCCCAGCACCGCGCGGAAGAGCAGCGACCTCCGTGCCAGGCAATCGCCCGCCTCGCACAGCCAGCAGCGACGGGCGCTGCAACGGCGGGTAACGGCCGCCGCCGCACGCAGGCGCAGCGCCAGCTAAGCCCGCTCCTTTTCCCCGAGCGCTCCCCAGCCATTCCAACGCCCTTCCCCCCACGCCCGCCCCCGGCGCGCCTGCGCACCACGGCAAGTGCGCCGGAGGGAGGAGCGCCTTCCCAACGTCCTTCCTCCTTCCCCTTCCGCCGGCGCGCGGCGGGACCCGGCCCTCCCCCAGGGGCGGCCAGCGCGCATGTGCGGTTGCCAGGGCACCCGTCTCCGGTGAAGGTTTAAAATCAGTGGGGCATGCGCAGTGCTGCTTTTGGCTCTGGAGCGGGGGACGCCACATTGGAGCGGCGACGGAGCGCCCCGCGCAGCGCCGAGCCGGGTACAGTTTGCGCCGCCGCCGCGCCTCTCACGCCGCCCTCCCCGGCTCGGCTCGCCTGGTCGGGCTCGGTTCGCTTCCGCGCCTGGCCGCCCTCCTCCCCGCAATACATGCTCCTGCTCCCGGCCTACGTCTAGCCCCGCTGCCGGGCCCGGCGCGCCGAGGCGAGGGAGTGCGCGGCGGGCGGCGAGCGGGCGGCGGCGCGGCGCTCTGGCCGGACCGTGAGGGGCGACGGCGGGCGGGTGTGGATGGATCCTCGCGTGGCCTGGATCCAGCCCGAGCAGAAAGGCCCCGCGAATGCGCTCTGGATGCAGATCTGGGAGACCTCACAGGGCGTGGGGAGCCGGGGCGGCGCCAGCTTCCCGCACTACCTCTGCCTTAACTCCCCGGCGCTGGACTCCACCGCCACCTCCCCGCCCCGCAACCACAGCTGCGTCCGGCTTGGGACTCCTGGCGGCGGCTGCTCCTCTTCCTCGCCGCCCTCTCCTTCGCCGTCTCCCCCGGCCCTGCTGACCGGACTGGTTGCCGCGGCCGCCGCCGGCCCCGTGGCGGCGAACAGCGGCGGTGATGGAGGGCGGCGGCTGCAGAAATCGCCTTCCGTGTCTTCCTCCTCCTCCTCCTGCTCGTCGGTGGAGTCTGGCACCGAGAGCCCCGGCTTCTCCTCCTCGGGATCTTGCAGCGGAGGCGGCGGCGGCTCCTCCTCTTCCTCCTGTGGTCCCCGGGCGGCAGCGGTGGCTCCTCCTGGGCTGCTGGGCAACGGGGCCGGGCGCGGGGAGTTTTTTAACTTCCACGAGAATCAAGTGAACAGTGTGAACGGGCATCACCAGCCCCCGCACCTCGCGCGCAGCCCCCACCCGCCGCCACCTGCTTCTCCTCAGCAGCACCAGTACCACCCGGGCCGCAGGAAACGAGAGAATAAAGCCAGCACCTATGGGATGAATTACCTACTCTCCGGCAGCCGCGGCGTCGCCATCAACAACTCCCCCCACCAGCCGCGGCAGCCGCTGCAGCCGGCACTGCAAAGCCCTGGCACACCCTGGAAGACCAGGAAATACAGCCCGGGCGTGCAGGGGTGAGCAACCGGCGCCGCGGAGGCCTCTGCCTTCTCAGGGCAAGGGGATGCTTGTCTGTTCCACGGGCAGCCTCCCCAGCCACGAGGGAGGGTGGGCTTGGGTTGCACACACTCCTCTGCTGCCGACTGCAGCAACGAGGGTGGTGATCGGGGATGGGGGTGTTAAACCGGCTTCTTTCATAAATCGGCTCTGGTCGTGGTTGGCTTGGTGGCTCCTGGTTGAAGTAGCAATGCAGGCAGCATCTGGGAACCATCAGACACAGTGGGTTAGGCCTTACCTTATAGTAAGTTGAGAAATTAAGTGTAGGACCACTGCCAGAGTGCTGCTTGGAATGATTCCTGTAGTAATTAAAGCAGAGATGGGAGGGGATAGCTTTTCAAAGCTCCAGGGGGTCAATTCAGATTGCAGGGGGGAAGTGGAAGGCTTTGGTTCAGAGGAGCTCAAAGGAAAACCTTATGTTAATTTTAAAGTATCTATGCATAATCTGTAGCAGACTGGTAGCTTTGAAGAGTGTTAAGAATATTGATTTTTAAATAGCTGACCCTGTAGCTGAAATAAGCATGACAGCCAGTGTGATTTTTATAATGTTTTTGAGGGGAAACATTTTAGCACCACAGTAAGTTGAGCTGACCAATGTCTGAACTGAAATCTTGGCCTTCTAAAGAGTGAATACACTTCTTTACGAAGGCTGTCTTATTCCCTGGTTGTTACTTTCTCGTATTGATGGATAGATATTAGGGCTTAAAGAGATGATTCAGTCTGGCCTGATTTGTGCCCAGAAAGCATGTAGAACTTGAAGTACTTCTGGGGTGCTCGAAGAGACTTTTTGATTTCATGTGGTCAAACTTTATTCAGTCAAGTGGAAATAATGTTTTCTAAAATAATTTTATTCACACAAAATGTGCCAACCACATTGACTGTAGATTATGGTATTTCAAAAATGGTTTGTTGGAACTCCTAAAATCCAGAGCTCTTGTATGGGCATAGGAGGCATTGCATTTCCCTGGAGGAAAATAGGTAAGAATAATAGGGTACAGGGAGTGGTTTAACAGGCAGAGAAATTTTAAGTGAGATTGACACTCAAGGTTAGTGTCCTTTTTCTCCTTTGAGTGGATGCATCAGGCATTGAGTGCATTAAAGTTATCCAGAAGTATTTAAAAGTGTATTTTAAGTTCTGTTTTTGAAAACCATAGCCACCTGTGGTGAGGGGACAAGACATTTGTGGCTACTTTTTTCTTCATTCCAAACTGATGCAGAAAACAAGTTACTTGCAGGAAGCTAAGACTAAGATGTGTCATATGTTAGGATTGCAGCTCTAAAATTCAAATAGAACCAT
This sequence comes from Rhea pennata, assembly GCF_028389875.1. NCBI lineage: Eukaryota > Metazoa > Chordata > Aves > Rheiformes > Rheidae > Rhea > Rhea pennata. The sequence continues at coordinate 75,504,864 of NC_084664.1, forward strand.
AAAAACAGTCAGAATTTATTTGCACCATTTCCATACAAATGTAGTAGAATACTTAGTTAACATTTCAATTTATCTGTGTAAAACAAGTCAGTGTCACAAAGCTAGTTCTCCAGGCAAACAGATGAGGGAATTGCCTGAGATCATGAAGTTTGTCTAGGGCAAACCAGGAGATAGAATCCAGATGTTGCAGGTTTTGTCCTCTGGCTGTTGGGTAGCATTGTCTTATGCTAGTCACATACCCCTCTTGTCTTCTGCCCCCTTAATTCCTGTTGAATTTCTTTTAATAGAAGTTATGTCACTTCTTAATGTAAAAGCTTATAGAGAATCTGTATGCAACAAAATTGCTTAGACAAGCTTCAGTTGTGCTATTTGGTAGCATGATAGAAGTTATTTTGTTGATGAGTTAATGACAAGCTGCCTGCTATGTATCTTTAATAGTGGAAGCTGTGTTGTTTCCTGGCCTTCTGTAAATGATCTGTTACTACAATGAGACTTGATGGTGGGAGTGGAACACTAGAACAGATAAATACAGCATATGTGATCTCCAGAGTTCCAGATTCTCATGATTAATTTGTCAAATCATTAAGCTTCACAAAATTGTGAATGCCATGGTTTCAGCTGGGTACAAGGAAACTCATGCTAAAGGAGAGCATGAGAGTTGAAACTACAGGCTTATTTAGGAAGCAGTTTTTGCCTTAAACTTAGCATCTGTTACCCAAGATGAATCTTGAACAAACATATACTCTAAAAATAATTACCTGCTTGGTGTTAAATTTTTTTGTAACATACTTGATGATTGAAATAACATAAAAATACTGTCACTGATGGAGTAGCTTTAGGTGTCTACTCGTACCTGTCTATTAGTGAGTTTGATTTTTTCAGTGTTTCTTGAAGTTAGGCTGGTATATCATCTGGCTGTTCAACTGAAAATGCACTGGAAAAAATTGGGGCAGGAACAGATCCCTGCAGAAGTTTTTCCAGTGTCCTTTGCATTCTTCACTTGTTACCTAGTGTTACTTGGAATTGTCCATGCTGAAGCATCACTTTTATAATTATAATGGCTCCCAGGCTGCAGTAGTACTTCTGGTGAGTTACTACCTTTTGAAAGTGGCATGCAAATCTTTGGTGAAGTAAATAGTATCTATCCCTCATAGAACACAGTAGGTGTACTTGATTAGATTTCATCCTAAAGCTATGGTTTAGCTTGCCTTTGGAGTGACCTGTATGTTACATTTGTCAAGATGTTTGGGAGAAGTGGAGTGAAGAGGATGAGGCAATCCTTATTTGTTCCAATCCTTTAACTGATTGGTTGATATAGCGATAGTGTAAATAAATACCTGGATTTAGTTTAGGGATACAACATAGTACAGAAGACTGACTCAATGATTGTTTTTCTTGGGTCTGAGGCAGGTAAATGTCTCTTATAGTATTATTAGATTAGTTCAGAACTACATGTGATTTCTTGCTAGTATAAAGTATTCTTGTAAGTGGTTGTGAGCTAAATCTAGAATCTTAAGGTCCTGCTGTTCAGCACGTCAAAGTAATTTTTATTTCTATAGTCTCTATTTTAAATATAGTTGAATAATTTTAGCACCCAGAGAGTTCCTACTGAGGACTCTGCTGCTAGGTTTGTATAACTTATGTGAACAGGAATATGGCAATTTTCTCTTAAGATGTAATTATTTTCTAGTGTAGAAAATATCTGAATTAATTCTCCTTTTTAATATTATTTTAACCAAGTGAATTAAGAGTTAAGATATTTTTAACAGTATGAGCCTAGTCTGCTTAATACTCTTAAGTATTCAGATTAATTGTATATTCTGTAATGAGATTACTGCAGAATCAACTGACATGCCTACTTGGTGCAAAACAGTGCTATGCAGAAACAATAGAACTGGCTTATTTAGTGTTAGTATGGGTAGCAGAAGTGGTATGATACATTGAAACGATATTCTACCTGTGCTAATTAGCATTACATGATAGCTTGGAGCTTACTGCATCCTTTTTTCCCTCTCCATACTTGTTATTTACCATCTTCTGCTAATGGCACAAAAAATGTATCATAGAGCACAAGAGGGCAAGAACATCTGTATTTGATTAGGCCAAAGAAAGAATCAGATATGCATCCTGACTGGTGGTCAGTAACAGATGCCTGGGAAGAACTCCTATAAACAAAATAAGCTTGTGATGCTTCCCTGGAACGCTTGCTTAAGCCTTCAGTGGTTTGCAGCTGAACAACGCTGTACCAAAAGTGATGTCCTGAAATCCCTTTCTGTAGCTACTGGGATGTGCTGTTATTACTGTACATTAAGCCTGTATTAAGTTTCTTTTATTTCTTTACCTATATGCTGATGTGTTAGCTTCTTGCTTTTATTATTGTACTCAGTATTCTTATTTTATATTTTATTTTATTGCTGAAATTTGGCACCAAGGTATATTTTGGGGGGTTTTGTAATACGCAGCTCCACTAATAAAAGTACGTTGCTTTCAGGACCTTACATAGCTGTAATTACAGCGTCACAGCATGATTGAGGTTGGGAAGGGACCTCTGGAGAACATATAATCCAATCTCCCTGATCAGGTGGGGTCACACAGAGCACATGGGACAGGACTGTGTCCAGCCAGATTTTGAATATCTCCAGAGAAGCAGATGCCACAAGCTTTCTAGCCAGACTGTTCCAGTGCTCTGTCACCCTTACAGTAAAGAAGTTTTTCCTTAGATTCAGGTGGAACTTCATGTGTTGCAGTTCATGCCCTGTTGCTGGGCACCACTAAAAGAACTCTGGCTGCGTGTTCTTGACACCCTCACTGAAGGTATTTGTACACATTGATATGATCCCCTCTGTCTTCTCTTTTCCAGGCTAAACAGGCCAGTTCTCCAGCCTTCCTTCCTAGTAGAGATGCTCCAGTCCTCTGATCATCTTTGTAGCCCTATGCTGGACTCTCCAGTAGCTCCAGGTCTCTCTTGTACTGGAGAACTCAGATCTGGACACAGTACTTGAGATGAGGCGCTCCCCAGGGCTGAGTAGAGGGGCAGGATCACCTCCCTCGACCTGCTGGCAACACTCTTCCTAATGCACCCCAGGAGAACATTGGCTTTCTTGACCACAAGGCACATTGCTGGCTCATGGTCAACTTGTCATCCACCAGCACTCCCAGGTCGTTCTCCGCAGAGCTGCTCTCCAGAAGGTCAGCCCCCAGCTTGTACTGGTGCATGGAGTTATTTTTTCCCTAGGTGCAGGACTCTGCATTTGCCCTTGTAGACCCTCAGGAGGTTCCTCTCTACCTGACTCTCCATCCTGTCCAGGTCTCTCTGAATGCCAGCAGAGCCCTCAGGTGTCTCAGCCACTCCTCCCAGCTCGGTATCATTAGCAAACCTGCTGAGGAGGCACTCTGTCCCCTCACCCAGGTCATTGATGAAAAAGTTGAACAGGATGGGACCCAGTACTGAGCCATGGGGGACACCACTAGCCATAGGCCTCCAACTAGACTCCACACCACTGATGATGACCCTCTGAGCTCTGCCTTTCAGCCAGTTCTCAATCCACCTCACTGTCCAATCATAGCTTGCACTTCCTGCTTGCCTATGAGGATGTTATGGGAGACGGTGTCAAAAGCCCTGCTGAAGTCAAGGTACACAATGTCCACTGCTCTTCCCTCATCTACCTAGCCAGTCATTCCATCATAGAACGCTATCAGATTGGTTAAGCAGGATTTCCCCTTGGTGAATTCATGCTGACTCCTCCTGATCACCTTTTTCTGCATATATCTGGAGATGCCATCCAGGATGAGCTGTTCCATCACCTTTGCAGGAATGGAAATGAGGCTCTCTGGGTCCTCCTTCTTGCCCTTCTTGAAGACTGGAGTGACACTGGCTTTCTTCCAGTCCTCAGGCACCTCTCCAGTTCTCCAGGACCTTTCAAAGATGATGGAGAGTGGCCTGGCAACAACATCTGCCAGCTCCCTCAGTACCTGTGAGTGCATCCCATCCAGACCCATGGATTTGTGGATGTCTAGCCTGCCCAGAAGATCTCTAATTCTATCTTCCTTGACCAAAGGAGAGTCTTTCTTTCTCCAGACTTTCTCCCTCACATCCAGGCTCTGAGATTCTTGAGGGCTGCCCTTAGCAGTGAAGACTGAAGCAAAGAAGGCATTCAGTAATTCTGCCTTCTCTGTATCCCTTTTCACCAGGGCCCCCACCACATTCAGCAGTGGGCCCACATTTTCCCCAGTCTTTTTTTTTTTTTTTTTTTTTTTTTTTTTTTTTTCGCTACTGATGTATTTGAAGAAGCCCTTCTTGTTATCTGGCATAGGATGTCAAAGACATACTTTCAAATGGGCCTTAGTCTTCCTTGTCACATCCCTGCAGTTTATGATCACATTCTTATATTCCTCCCCAGCAGCCTGTCCCCTCTTCCACATTCTGTGTATTATCCTCTTCTGTCTAGAGTTTTGCCTGGAGCTCCTTGTTCATCCATGTGGGTCCACTGCACCATTTGCTGGACTTATTTCTCTTTGGGATGCACTGTTTTTGATCTTGGAGGAAGTGATGATTGAGTACTGGCCAGCTCTCTTGGATTCCGCTTCCTGCTAGGGATTCCTGCAGGTAACTCCCTGCAGAGGCCAAAGTCTGCTGTTCTGAAGTCCAGGGTTGAGATCCTTGTCTTGCTTCCTGCAGAGATTCTAAACTCCACCATCTTGTGGTCACTGCAGCCAAGGCTGCCCCCAACCTTCACATCTCCAGCCTGTCCTCCTTTGCTTGGTTAATACAAGGTCCATTAGCACACCTCTCCTCGTTGGCTCCTCCACCGCCTGTGTCAAAAAGTTATCATCAGTGTACTGCAGGAGCCTCCTGGACTGTTTGTGCCTTGCTGCGTTGTCTTTCCAGCAGATATCAAGTGGTTGAAGTGCCCCATGTAAATCAGGGCTGGTGTTGTGAGGCTACTTCCTGCTGTCTGTAGAAGGCCTCATTGACTTCCTTTGCAAATCAGTATTCAGCTGTCCTTTGGCTGAGCTGGAGAAATTGAAACTTTTGAAATTCCATGAAATCTTTAGTGTCTGTACTTGTACGTACAGCACCTGGAAAGGCTCGTGCGCTTACGCCACTCATCATTGTACTTAGTGCTATCTTTCTCTAACATTCTAATAAAGAATCAACACAATGAGTTATACTCCATCCACACTACTGTTATTTCTGTTATGCACTACTATAGGTGAATACCTGTAGTGAAAGTGTTAAGAGACAGGCAGTGCTGGCAATGTGTATTAGATTCTGGCTTTGGGATCAGGGTGAAACTTGACAGTATATACAGTAATACTCAAAGAGAAAGGCAAGGGTAGTTGCTTGTTGTGGTAAGTAAATTTCTGGAGAGAAACTTGACGGAGCATCAGGAAGTGATTGAATGTGTTATTATTCTCATGCCTAAATATTGGTATGCAGCAGAGTTTAAGGATAACTGCAGAATGAATTGTCAAACAGAACATGCAATACTCTCTGCAGCCAACTGAGCTAAGCAGCTAAAGCTCAAAAGCATTCTTTGCAAAGTAGATATTTAGCATAGAATTAGAGGGACTGGTGATGGGATGAAAGGAAGATTTTGGAGCAGTAGTCTTGAAACAGTGTCATAGTAGAGACTAGAAAGGTTGAAATACAGTAGTAAGAAATGACAAGGGTTTATATGATAGGTGCCCACATCTGTTTTTAGAGGAGAATAAGATATGTTTAGAGCAGTTTAATCATGATATCAGTCTTATCATTCTCTTCAGTTGTTCAGTTTTGGCAATAGACTTAATTGATGTTAAGAACATAGGAACAGCTGTAATGGGTGAGTCCAAAAGAGGCTAGTTCCAAGTGTTTTGGGAGGAATGTATCAATGTGAGTCTGGAGTGGTATTTCCTGGAGTAGTGTCTCAGATTTCAATGATCTATGGCTCTAGGCTCTACCTGAGTTACAGACAGTGCATTGTTAACAGATTTTTATGGAATTTATATGTGAATGGCCTAACTTTCCTTGAGCCTCTGTGAACATCTGGCATCAACAATATCCTGATGTAAGGTGCTCTTTGATTAAATTATGTGTTATATAAAGATCTAAAACCTTTTTTTTTTTTTTTTTTTTTTTTTTGTTTCAAGTCTATCACTTGAGAGTTGTACTTAGTGCCCACCTCAGGTCTGTGCATTAATGAGACAGTCTGTGCCCATTCTTTGCATCTGTTTAACATGATACAACTTTTCCATTCCCTCTTGTACCTGACAGTTGCCCCTTTTTTCCTGGCTAAAGGGCTTCTAGTCTATTCAGTTATTTCTTGTATAGCAGTTGTTCCACACCTTTGGATGTTCATCTTCTCTGTATTTTTTGCAACTCTGTTTTATCTCTAAAACTGAGGAGCTAGACCTGTGTGTGTGTGTGTGTGTGTGTGTGTGATGGTAGTCCTGCATCTTGATATATTCTATCTTTTTTGTTTCCCAGTTACTAATACTTCAGCCTATTCTTTTTGAGTACTGAGTATTGAGCAGACATTTTTAAGATGATTCTTATTTCAACATCTTGATTCTTGAAGTTGACATTCAGTGCAGAGCCTATAATTCATCATCTTAAAGGTAGAATACCCTCACATTCCTCTCCCATGTGCCTTGCTTTGTTTATCATACCTCAAATTCTGCCTGCTACTTCATTGTGCAGTCTGTCTTTAAGTGACCTTCTGCAGTTTTTCAGTTGGTTTATTCCAGATAACCTGGCAGCCTAAGCAGATTTCTCTTGCTTTACTATTTGTCCGCTTTCCAGATCATTTATCAGGATATTGAACAGCATGGAACTCTTTAGGACTCTTCTGGTGACCCTCCTTTAATATGAAAGCTGATAGTTTGTCTTTTGTTTCCTATTTAAAGCACTTCTTTCTCTGCATGAAGGTCTTTCCTTTTATCCAATATCAGATTAATTTCTTTGCAAGTCTTTATAAGGATATGTGTAAGACATTGTTAATGCCTTTTGGAAATCTCAGTAGATTCTGACAGGACTTCCTTTGTGGTTCAGTGATTTTTTACGAATAATTCCTAATCTTTTTCTTTAAGATATGACTTCTGTTTAAAACAGCTGTGTTGACATTTTGATAACCATACTTACTCCTGTGTTGCATTGATTCTAGCTTTGACTTGGTCGCCTATTATGGATGTCAAGATTGCTGGTTTTGCAGCTTAACATTCCTTGTATGTCAGTGCAGTATTGACTGCTGCTTTTGTGTGAATACCAAATTACCAGGAATAGATGACACCTATTTTATGCTGGAAACTCTTCTACTGAAGAAGTCAGTTTCGGATCAACTCCATGGAAAGTAGGGATCAAGGAAACTTCTCTGGGGAAGTGTGGTGGGGGAAATATTTACCTTCTGTGAATGCTTCTCGTACCTTGTGATCACTTACCTTTGAGCCAGTTTTACGCTCTTGAGGTAATTTATCCTTTCTCTGGCACAGGTTTGTAGCTCATTGAATTCTTCATAATTCTTTTTGATATCCTGAATCTCCCAGTCTTTTCTTTTCCTGCTTTGTGCATGACTTCAGGTTTCTGCAGATGTCTTCTGATAGCTTCCACTTCCTTGTCACAAGAATCTGTTGGTGTCATGTTCTCCCCCCCTCCCATCTAATTGCTGATGCATGCTTTTTCTGAACAAGGAATGTGTTGTCTTTAATAGTCTCTCAAACACCTTATTCTTTTCTTGAGGGTCTTAATTCAGGAAGTTTTCTCTTTTATGTAGTGAACTACTACAATATTTAAATCCCAAAAGAGCTTTTCTAGATTTTGTTGCCTTACAGAGATACTGCATCTGAATGTGCAGGACTTGCTGTTAGTGGCTCTTTGAGAGATGCATTTTGAACAAGACTTAAGCCTGCTGCTCAAGAGTAGTCGAGAGTTACTTCTCTTAAGGTTTCAGTGGCTAACTGGATGTGATGCTTACCTGATCTACACGGAGATAATCAGTCTGTCATTGTTAATGTGTTTCTGCCCTTGCAGTTTTTCCTTATCTGAATGTTAGTCACTTGCTATCTTTGGGCAACTGGAAAAGTGTAATATTAAAGACTGGAATTTCAATGTTTAATAATTCTATTTAATGGTTTATTAAGCTTACTAATTCAAATTCAGAATTTTGCATATGGTTTCACAGATGCAACAAAATAATGAAGTAATGTTTATTTGGTGTTGTGGTGAAGTCAGCAGTGTAGGTCAGGTATAGTATACAGCTGTTCAGGAGCTTAGATAGTAGATCCATTCTGTTACTTTAATATCATCTTCAAGTTAATATATTATCAGTTTCATTTTTAGATTTTTATAATGGATTTTTTTCAAATACATCCAGTCATATTCAGAAACTTAGCAATTGGGTTTTATTTGATTGATATCCTTTCACAAAGATTACTTTTTTCTAATCCCTTTTCCCTTTCGAAAAACAAATAAATGGGGGTATTTAAACAAATCTGAAAATTTGTAGCTTAAATCAGTCCAGGAAGTTTAGTTTCTTGACTACTTGAACCGTCAAACGTAAGATAAATTTGGGAGATAATTTTAGATAGTTTCTTGTCAATTAAAATCTAGTCTTGCTCTGACTACAAGAGTTGGGGGCAAGGAGAAAGCTGCACAGACCATGGAGTATCATTAGCTAGGTGTCCATGGTAGTGAGGAGAGCTGGTATATGGAAGAAGAAGAATTGAAACTCCCATTTCCTCTTCTGGGTCATGACTTCTGTTACTTTTGGAGATGTCTTGATTTTAGTTCATGCTGGGAAAAATTCTACAGAATATACTATTGTATAGTATATACTCAGAATATACTATTGTTTCAACTATATTCCTCTATAGTAAACTTTTTTCTAAGTTTTAGGCTGTATCATTGAGCTTTATAACTATTGAATGTATTTGAAAAATTATAACCAATTCTTTTGTATCAGGATGGTTGTTGCAGTGTAAGGTTTCACCTGTAGTGCCATGATGAAATTCTACTTTACAGTAGTTGCACCTAGGGTGGAGGTAGGATATTTCAACAGACTTCTGAAATACCTGCATTGGTCTGCTAAGACTTTCTCTGTTTAAACTTGAAATAAAGTCTTCAGACATCCTTCAGAGTTCATACTTACAGAAAGTTATGTACTTATCCTGTTGTTCATAAACTTTATTTCAGCAAAGCTGTTGAAATGCTGCCTCTGCCTTCCCAGCTCTTTCCAGACTTTTCATACCCCCTAAGTGTTGCATAAAATACGCTATAAATGTGGCATATATTCTTTCATTTTAGAAGGATTCTTGGCTGACTTGTCAGACTTTACAGTTCGAGTAAGATTCTTTACCTGTTATAGCAAGTGTAGTTTTTAGTGTCAGTGGTTCCATATTTGTAGTAAATGCTGCAGTCCCATTTCTGTCCATTTCTTTAGAGTAATCTGTATGCCCAACAGTGCATACATGCTGAAAAGAAACAAGACACTTATTTGAGGACAGTCTCTGTAGCTTATTTCATTCACTTTCTTATTTGTTGATGCTGTTTGAGAATTTTTCTTCACTGCATTGAAGTGAGCCCTTGATGTAACAAATCAATATAATTATATAATAATACTTGCAGATACAGTAAATGATAAAATAGATAAGGGTAGGTGATTTTTCTTAGAAACTTAGACTTTTGTATTGCCTTTTTTAAAGTTGAGGATGCATTTCCTTAATCTTATTTTAACCTGAAGACTAGAAATGTATCTCTGACTTTCCTAAAATATTAGAGGATAAACTTCTGGTAAACAAAAGATGTCTGTCTTGTTCCACAGTTCAGCGTGTAGGCAGCAGTTTGCTATTGTGCTTAATGGTAATGATCTTAACAGCCTTGAGAAGCCTACAATTGGCTAAGATTAACAAACTAAACAGGGTAGTAAGTGGGTCTCTTCTGCATCCCTGTGTTCTTGTCTTTTTCATCTTGCTATAATACTACAGTTGCATTTCATGAGCAAGTTTCACTGTATTTATACAAATACTGCAAATGAAACTGCCTCTCTCCCTCCTCCCTCCCCCCCGCCTTTAAGTCAGTTAAAATGTTCAGCTTTGTTAGGACTGTAACGTAATGGGAATCTTAACATGATGGAAGATAACTAGGTGGTGGGATGATGTTGAAGCCTAAACTGTTTAAAAAGCTGGAAAGAGATCAAAAATATGATTGATGCTGTAAGTTGAAAGAAGCTCTGTAGCTTAAGAAAAAGTCAAGATGTTAACTGTATCAGTAAGTACTTCATGCTTCATGAATTGAAATCGTGTTCCGAACTTATGATACTGTCACGATGCTGAATTAGGAAGCCACAAGTGCTTATGGAGGTTAGAGAGCCTACATGGGCAAAAAACTCAACAAAAAACTGTCCCTGTATTGCCTGGGTGAATATTGTGTTATGATCTATATTTTTAGACACTAGATGACTCCTGCAGCTAGAAGAGAAGGAGCTCTGGGATTGATTAGTTCTGAGCACCATATGGCATCTGGTTCTAGGTACAAATAGTAGAGTTACTCTTTTTGTGAGATTTTCTCCAGTAATCTTGCTTGAGCAAAGAGGACTAGAAGAATATCAACTATAGTAATAAAAAGCATCTAATTTTTTGAGAGACTTTTTCAAAAGGAACAGCCAAACAGGTAAAACGTTTGAAAAGCCTGTATTAAAATAGTGAAGTGTTGTCACATGCTGACTCTGAGGATACCATTGATAGTTATTCAGAAGGACTTAAATGAGGAAGGTGATGTTCTCTGAAAAGTAGAAGCTATTGAATTGAAGAAAATGGGGGCATTAAGCAAATGAAATATAAATCTGTAAGTCAAGTCAAAGGGTTTGAGAACTGGTTGGCTGAAGGTATTTAAAACTGAAAACATTAAATATCAAAAGCAAGAAACTTCTAGAGTCACTAAGACTTAAGAGATCAGAAGTATAGAAGGGTACTTAGGAGAGCTCAGACCAGTTAATGCCATTGATCTCTGCCAGAGAAGGAGTTAAGAGTTTTCACCAGAACTTTCTTTGACTTTTAGGAACTGTTGTTTTAAATCTCAGTAAGAAGCATTTAAATCTGCCAGTGGAATTATAACTGTTGTGTAGTGGTATTTTATTGTATATGCCAAACAGTTCTAGAGGAATTCTGTGAAACCACAGTGTATAGTTTGAACTTTCAGTGAATTTTGACTATTTAGCTCTTGGTGGTGTTGTCTCATGCAAATGAAAGCATAGGTGAAGTGCTACCTTCTCAGTGCAAGAAAATGAAGAGTTGGTGTTTGAGATAGCAGTCTGATGAAGGAAATAGATTAGTGATGAGTAGTATTCTTTGAGTCTTTCATGCTGTCATTAAAAACTATGATAGCATAAATCCACTGAACAGAGGCTCAGTGGGATGCTGAAGTGTGTGTGTGCTGGCTATGTTTTTGACCTTGCTGCCTTGTTAGGGGCTGTCGTTGAAAGAGTACACTGTGTATGGCAGAGGCTGCAGTGCATAGGGGAACTGAGACCAGTTTTATTTTCCTCCCTTCCCAATATGGGATACCTGCTATAAGCAGTTCTTTCTTCTCAGGAATGTGTCCTGTACTGATCAGATTTGGTTGATAATGTAACAGAATAGAACTAAGTTGCACGAGTAAACATATGGAAGGAGCTGGTACAACCTTTTATAAAAGGCAGTTGTGCCTTGTAGTTCTGTTGCCTAAGGGATTTGTTAATCATCCTAATTAAAGTGGTCAGTTTGATACAGATTTGGATTTTTTCGAAGCATGTTTCTGAGGTTCTGTTGAAAACTGTAAAAACTGTCCTATGTCCGCTGGTGTTATGGGATTAACTGCCAATTGAAAGAATAAGTTATTTACTTCTCTGATAAAAGAAAGTTACCAGTGGAATTACTCAAGTGTTTCTCTTGCTCAGTATATTCATAAATACCTGGCATGAGGAAATGAATGAGGAAAGGACAAACACTAAGAGGATAAAAAAAAAATTAGAGCTGGTTGCAGAAGGTTGCAGTGGGAGCTTATTATTCATTTTTAAGTGATAAAATTGCAGATAAAATGAAGTGCTAGTACATATGAATAGCTGTGTCTGAAGAAAAATAACACAGGTTGTATATACCCAATGGTGGGGTTTTCTTAACAGTAATCAATGTAAAAGACCTTGAAGCTCCTTCATACAGGTTTCTTTTAAAAAGCAGTTTTATGCTAAGAGATCCTCAAAAAGCACTCAGTAGGTATCTTAGCAAAGGAATGGATAATAAAATGGTAACAGGTGTCATGAATTTAATGGTACAATTATACGTTGACTGTTTGCCTTTCTGGTTGCTGTGTCTTTAAAAAGAAACAAAACAAAACACTGAGGCTCTAATAGAGAAATAATGTGTAGAAAAGTCTTAAACTCTAATATTAAGTAAAACCTATGGCCTGTTTTCAGTGGAATTCATTGTAATAGCAAAATCACCATTATAACTGATGCTACGTTCTCCTTTAGACTACACGAAGAAATAATTGATTTCTATGACTTCATGTCCCCTCGTCCTGAAGAAGCAGCTATGAGAAGGGAAGTGGTGAAAAGAATAGAAATGGTCATCAAAGATCTCTGGCCTACAGCTGATGTGAGTGTAACTCAAGCAAATATTAATTTACTTTTCTGATAAATTTTAGAACTTGATTCACTTAATTTCCTTATTTCGTTTTTTGGAGATGAACAGGTAAGACTTCAGCTTAACGTAGTGGACTTAGTGCTGCACCCTCTCTGACACTGACTTTTTATTTAAAAAAAAAAAAAAAAGTGAAGGAAATTCAAAACCTAGATTTCCAGTTAATGAAGGCTACTGATAGTTTGATTTCATTTGGAGAACTGAGGACATAGTTTTTCATGTGCATGTGAGGAAGTAGATTGCTTAAAGTAAAAGATTTTTAAATTGGTTATTTCTGCATAACTTCATTTTGAATATTTGAGTATGACTAGTTAACTACATCTCCTTTTTTACACAGAGTCCTAGAGATTATGTATGTTTAATTTTTTTTAATAAAAGAAAACATTTAAACAGTCAAGACTTTTCTTTTTTTTTTCTTTTTTTTCTTTTTTTTTTTTTTAATACCTTCCCTTTGACATTCAGAGAACTTAGCCCAGCTTTCATTGGGGAAATTGGACTTGACCTCCAGAAGTTTCTTCCAGCCACTTAGTTTCAAACCTATTGTTACTCAAAGTAAATTTTCTTTAAACAACAAAAATTTATCCCAAGGGAACTTAATGTAAACTGTATCTTTATCAATACCAGGCACCAGTGCTGCCATGAACTTGTGTAAAAACACTTCACACCATCATGATTTCATTTTCTCCCAAAGGCAAGCATGAAGGCAGTGGTCATAGTGCAGAAGTAGAGATACCGTAAAACTCATCTACTTTATCCTCATGTGCATTTTTTTTAGTAATAACTTTTTCTCGTGATCAAGAGAGCAGGTGTAGCCACTCAAATGACCCACAGTAGCCCGGCCTTTTCATAGGTCACTTCAAGTGAATGAACTTGTACATTTTGCTGTGTTGTAACGAGAGTGAGAAACATCTCCATCCTCTGGATTGGAAGCATAGTGAAACTATCTGATCTAGACTGCGCAAGTCTCTTCAGCTTAGGTTTTTCCACACACGAACACCTGCCACCACTTCAGTGAAGTGCAGAATATACATACTATATCATCAGTTTCCTAGGTATTGCATTCAGCCTCAGAAATGAGAACCTACACACAATTTGTGTTACCTATCTGTCTAAAACTTGGGGAATCAATGAACTACTTCTGTAGAACGAATAATCATCCTAACCCTTCCTTTCCTCCTCAGTCCATATCATGTCCTTAGACAGCAGTTTTTACTCTGAGAATAATGTATGCAGTGTTCCCCTGCAGTGTAATATTCTTCAGACTCCTTTTTAGATTACTCTGGAAAGCATATTGAGCCACACTTCTTATCTGTACAAAACCACTTACTACTCATATACCTTGGGTCATGTACTATCCTACCTGGAATTTCTAAAGGAAATAAGCTGAGCTCTGTGAAAATAAAATCCCATTTTAAAAACTATTCTAAAAATGCTATCCTAGCTTTCAGGTACCTTTTCCCTACCACCTCTTTAGAACTGTATTTAGAAGCCTTGAAAGCTAGTGCTTCTGATTCAGACTTTGGGCTTGTTGGCCCAAAAAGCCCATCTAATTTTTCTAATTATACCACTTTATCAGATAAGGTGTTTGGTTTGATCTCTAGGTAGAACTAGGCTCATAGAAAACAAGTCATTCAACACTACAGAGGTTCTTCAGTGAACCGTTCCTGAAAATCTGTGTCCGTCTGTGTCGTGGAACAACAGGATGTTAGCTTCTCATGAGCTTATCGTATGATAAATGTTGATTAAAAAATGAAAAAGAATGATAAGCAATACTTTTGATTAGAAGCATCAAATACTAATCTAATTATAAAAATGGCAGAGATCTAACAGATTTTCAGAATGTGTGTATTTAAAGAGTAGCATACAGTGAGGTTAGCTGTCTTCTACTGTAAACTTTTTCAGTACTTAATTTTAGTTTAGTGAAACTTTTAGACATATAGGTAAACCATGATTGAATTTTAATATTTTAAAAAAAATAATGAAAGTAATATTGCATTGCAAAGTGCTGTTAATTCCTGCTTCTTCTAATTGTCTTAAACAATCCACACTTTTTTTAAAAGTTTTTAAACTCAAGTTTAAACTAAAGTCTTCAGTGATGATTTTTGTCAGAAAAATGAGTGGTCTAGATTATTAAACTGCTATTTTTCCTGGCACAAATTCTCTGCAGGGACCACACCAGAGTTGTTGCTCAAAGTACAGCTAAGTGTGTGGATTGATGGGCAGCAGTCATGACTTGTCTGTGCTTTCCTCTAGGAAATTATGCAGAATACGTGCATGGTGCTGTAAGCCAAAAGTTTTAGAGTTTTAATTTGATTCTTGAATTTTAAACAGTCCTTGTCATACTCCGATGATTGATCTTAATAGAACTGCTTCATTTGGGTGCTTACAAGAATGTGCTGAAATTGGCTACAGTTACTCTCCTGAACTAAAAAAAAAACTTATTTGTTAAATCTAACTAATTTGAAAAATGTTTTCCTTAAACTCTTCCAACTTCAATAAAGCTGTCCTATGAGGAAAGCAACCAATACAGCGTCTACTGCTGTAGAACTGGGGGAAAGGGGGAGGGAGTGAAAAAGTCTTGTTCCAAAAGTGTATGCTCTGCTGCTTGTAGTCCCTTCCTGTTGGGAAAATACCATTTCCTGTAGAGTTGTATCCTTGAAAGAAAGTGCATTTATACAGGCCTAATAATTTGGTAGAATAAATTTTGTAATGTATTTTTGTTGGGCTACATCTTTAACAGGTCTAGAAAAGTTATAGCAAATCTTTTGAAACTGAAATGAAGTGAGTATTTATAATTACAAGGTATTTCAGTGGTGTGTTTTTTCTTTCTTTCTTTTTTTCTCCTTTTCTTTTTCTTTTCTCCAGGTCCAGATATTTGGCAGCTTTAGTACAGGGCTTTATCTCCCAACTAGGTAAGTAATAATTTACTTCTATATAAAAAAAGTTTATCTTTTAACATAATGGCAAAACTCAGGAATTTAAACCAAAATAAGTAAATCTATCAAGCATCCAGTAAAATTTTTGCATAAGGTCACATATAGCCAAGGAAAGAGCTTGAACTTGAAGATTGTAGATAAGTATTTGATATATTGGTGTGTGAATTTGGTGCTTTTTGCTGCCCTTCTGGTGAAACAGCTTTTCTTCTTACCAATAGAGTAACTACAAAGTCAAATGAGTCATCATAGCTGGTTTTTCCCAGCTTATTGGAGATTAAAATGTCTCATTTAATTCAGTGGTTTATATCACTTAATGGTTTGATAGATAATCTGACAGTTCTAATATTACCGGCAAACTTGTGTGGATGCACTTTAAAGACTTAACATGAATTAAACTCTGTGTGTGTGTATGAGTATGTATATATGTATATATATAGCCCCCCCCAGATATATATAAATAAAAATATAAAAAAGCTGACCGTTTCACTTCTGTGATTAACAATTCTTAATAAGCTTGTTTGGACTGTTAACGTTCTTGCCTGCATGGAGGAATGAGGGACAGGTTGGGGCTGTGGAACTTGGAGGGAAGGGGGCCCAAAAAACTCATTAGAGAACTGGAAACAAGAAGCTAGAATGCTTATTTTGGGTCTTAAAGCACACAAGACTATCTCTAACATAGCTAAAGCAAGCTTATTTGAAACCTAGACTGTTAAAAGCTGCATGGTGGTTCTCCTTGTGGACTTGTAACCTGCAGAAGACTGGTTTTTATCATATTCTTTAGTGGAGTACTGTGTCCTAGACTTAGTGTATCTCCTGTTGTGTTCTTTTTGTCTAGTGATATTGATTTAGTTGTTTTTGGAAAATGGGAACGCCCACCTTTACAGCTGCTGGAGCAAGCACTAAGAAAACACAGCGTGGCTGAACCGTATTCCATTAAAGTACTTGATAAAGCTACAGTAAGTAATAGTCTTTGGAATATTGAACGGAAAAGCTTTCAGACTCCTTGATAGGAAAGTGATAAATAATTAGTAATTTATGAAGCAATTAGTGTTGTCCTAAGCATGTTGCCATAAGCACCATGTTTTACTGTGACTGGGCAAAATCTTAGCAGAATATGTGCGTGCTTAGCAGTAATGTACAGAGTTTTTTGAGGCAGAGGACAATAATCCTGTGCACGTGTACTCTTGTTTCCTGGAAACTCTCTTTTGAGAGTCAGTATTAGCAAAATATCTAATAAAATAGGTTAATTGTATAATGTAACAACTCTTTCACTCAATTTTAGGAGGACTTACGTTTAGTGAGAGGCTAGTAACTGGGATTGTCTAGCTTGAAACCAGTATTTTTTTAGATATCCTTTTTTCTAATGGTGTAATGAAGTGTTCTAAGCCTAACAGTTGGCTTTCCTTCCAGCATATACTTTGTCAGTGATTTTTATTTTTATTTATGAAACTGTTTTGCATCAAATTTGTAAGTCTGGTGGATCAAGTATTGAATATGCTAAAAACTTAGTGTGAAAATCTTACTTTACTGAGCAAGTATTGTTTTCTCCAATATCAAGCAATATTTTCCGAACTTACTAGTAAGCTGATACCTTCGGTGGTCTCTAAAATAAGTTGACTATTTCAGCTCTAGAAGATTCCTACTGCTTTTGTTGGAGAACCACATGATAGCTCTAATAGCCTTTGGTTTGCCTGAAAGCAAGTGGAATTTTCAGAATTAGTGATATCAGTTAGCGAAGGAGAATGACACTAGGCAAATCCATCTTACTGACCTCACTTACGTTCTTTTCCACTGCTGTTGGTGTAAAATAATGCTATGCTTCATTCTGCCCATCATTTTGCTTTTCATTTCAGATCAAGAATAAATTCAACAAACTCAATTTAACATAAACTTATCAGCTGAAGTTTAAAATATGATCATGTGATGACATTTGTAATACCATTTTGCAAGATACTGCCTTGAAGGCAGTGGTTTGAGATTGTGCATGTTCAGTATTTTTGTAATGACTTACTGCTACTTGAAAAAGAAGTGCTGCTATTGCTGCTATTCCTGATTTGCTTTTAACCAGCCTAGCTTTTGCTTGACTCTGCAGTGAGTCAGTTCAACTTGATAATCATCAGCAGACAGCTTTTACCTTTTCTGCTAGGCTAGTCTTCTCTGTTTAGTAGGTTGAATGGTCAGATGATGCAGGTTATAGGAGTAGAATGTCTCTTACTAGCAGCAGTTAAGTCATTTAGTTGTCTCAACAAACGTATTTCAGCTGAAAAGGTAGATATCTAACAGCTATGTGAGAGTACAGGCACGATCATAAGTAATATCATACATATGTATGTTTATAATCAACTCACAAAAGTTCACTTGTTGAGTCCTTTCTCAAAAACATCATCTTTTTGTCTTGACAGGGTCATTTGGACTGACTGTGTCCATTTCTTAAGTGAGTAGCTGGAGAGGAGGATCAGTATTCCATTTCTGAGGATTCATAAAACCTTGTCTTAATCTTTTCAGGTACCAATAATAAAACTTACTGACCAGGAGACAGAAGTGAAAGTTGACATCAGCTTTAATGTGGAAACTGGTGTGAAGGCAGCTCGATTTATCAAGGAATACATGAAGGTATCAGCTGTATAATTAGTGCCATGCTATTTAGGAATGATGCACTAGGTGGTTAGCTAACTGTCTTTGATATGGCTTAAGACTTTTGAAAGCACATTGCTGAAGACTGTTTTCATTAATACTAGTTAAACATGGATGTTTTAATTTTCTACGTGGATATTTTATTTTCATATCCAATATTGCCTTAGTTGGTAGAAAGACATGAGAATTAAAAAAAAAAAAAAATCTTGATCTTGGATTTTATAAACTGGAAACATGTAATTTGCATGTTTACATAGATTTTTCCAATATTTGAGTGGTAGACACTTGTGGATAAACCTGTATACTGAAAGGACTTCTGCAATTGTATCTAGGTCTGTGGTGAGATACTAAACTTTCTTTTAAAAGAAAGGCAATTCAAGTTTCCTTAAATGAATTTCAGTGACACTGGATTATGAATACTGTCTTGCTAAACAAAATGTCTAAAACCAATTTTTCTGTCAATGAATATTTAAAATCAAGTTTACTTTTATGCTCTACAGTAAAAGTACTGTTCAGATGAAAAGCTTTGGTTGTAATGAATGACACTGGCATTCAGGGAAGGATATAAAAATCCTCCTGTTTGAGAGTAAAGAATTAAATTTGATATGTAGACTGTTTGATCAAGTAAGATTTGAAATCTGCTCTTCTCTGTTTTCTAGAATAAAAATGCATGGTTTTTTTTGCTGAGTGTTCATAGCATGCTACTGAATAACACTTTTGCTTTAGAATACAAATCTCTGAGATTGTTTAGCTCTTATTTTGTTTTGAAAAGTTGACATTATCATTACTTTGTTTTGCAGAAATATTCTTTGCTGCCCTATTTGATTTTAGTATTAAAACAGTTCCTCCTTCAGAGGGATTTGAATGAAGTTTTTACTGGTGGAATTAGCTCTTACAGCCTAATTTTAATGGCAATTAGTTTCCTGCAGGTAAGTTTATCCTTTATTTGCTTGTAAATTCTTTTAAAAAATTTTTGGTTTCTTATGCCCTGTTATGAAGGGTGCTATTCCCTTTGATTTTTCCTGGCAATGCCCAGCTAGCTTTATTGCTGTGATTCTGGGTGTGTGCTTGTTGGCAGCTGCTATGGATTATCTGTTAAACCTCTAAGAACTTCTGTTAACTGTGTAAATCAAAAGGGCAGCATCAGGAGCCTTGGGAACAACTTTCAGGTGGTACGTAGCTTTCTCTGCCAGGCCTGGTGGTGTCGGTTATGCCATCTTTCTGGGCAGCCCGTTCCAGTGTCTGAATGTTCCTGCTGGTGTCTCCTAAATCTTTCAGAATGCAGTTTAAGCCTGTTGTTTCCTAGCCTACTGATACTAAACGTGGAGATAGTTGCTTGCTGAGTGTTCATTAGAACAATGACATTAAATACCTCCATTGCTTTTTAATTATATGTGGGTTGGTTAGGTTTTGACATATTGAAAGCTAGCAGATATTTTAGATTATTTATGAGCTTGTTAATGAGTTATTTCTTCTAGGATATTTTTGTAAATGACATCAAGCTTTGTATCAGTATGACCAAATAAAATGTTTTTCCCTCTCAGTGCCTGTGATAATGGAAAAACCTACATATCCCAGTGCTGTTAGAATAAGTGACTGAAATATAGGTGTAGATTATACATATCTAATATAATACAGGGAGATTGAGGACCATATTTTGATTGTGGTAAAGATCCTCCCCAGATCTTCTGAAAACATTAAAACCTATCGAATGTGTGTGAAAAATCTGCTATTTTTCTTTCATAAACTAGACCTTAATGTAGTATGCAGTACTTACTGCTTTTGCCTTAGGAAAAGGGATTTACTAACTATCCCAATGTTAGGAGAGGAAATTGGAAGCCAAATGATTCTTTTTCCTTAGACTAAAGTGCTGCCCCCTCTTGGTTTAATCAAAGTAGTTTCAGTATATAAAGTATTAGTGCCCTGTGAAGAAATTGTACTCAGCTGTTTCAACTCGATTTCTTGTGGCATAGTGTTATGACAAGTGTTCACTTTTTAATAATTAGCAAGTGTTGTGTTTCACAGCTGCATCCAAGAATTGATGCCAGAAGAGCTGATGAAAACCTTGGAATGCTTCTCATAGAATTTTTTGAACTCTATGGAAGGAATTTTAATTACTTGAAAACTGGTATTAGAATAAAAAATGGAGGTGCCTATATTGCCAAAGAAGAAATCATGAAAGTCATGACCAATGGATACAGACCATCCATGTTGTGTATTGAAGATCCTCTCCTGCCTGGTAAGACTGTACATTTCTTGCAGTTTTCTGGAGCCTTGGCTCAACTAGTGCTATATTATAATCTGAGTTCCTAAAATCTGTCATATGAGTTGAAGTTGCGCTGGGGAAAGAGTATTTCTGGTGGTATGGTACAGTTAGGGAGATGAGGTAATAGATAAGGAACTGAAATCCCCGAAGATTCATAGCTTCACTAATTTTGACTGCGCACAAAGTTTGCAGATATATGGAGATGCAGAAATGCATGAGTGCATAGTAAGGCTCTCTAATAATGCCGAGTGATAGGGAGGAAAGGTCCAGGAAGTCCTGGAAGGAAGTTACTAGAAGGGATAGAACCTCATTCTTTATTATGAGAGAATGAGAAAGGAATGTGTAGCTTTCCCACTACAGTCTACAGAGCAATGCCATTTTTCGGGTAATAAAGCCCCAAATGAAGGGTACTTCCTGCAGGGCAGTATATTAGAGTATATTAGAGACTGCACAGAAACATGAACTCATGGTCAGGAGTATAGAGCAAGGGAGAGGCTGCAATATGACGTTGGTATGAAGAGTCTGACTGGTGCAAATTGCTTCTGCACTGCACAGGCACCTCTGTAGAATGTCTATTTTAGTTGCATGTACTTTTAGAAGCAACCAACTCCAATATTTTTTTCTTTAAGATTTCATTTTGATCAAAATGATCAAGATTAATTTTGTTTGAACTCTTGAGAATGTTCTAATTAGTACTCAGTTTGGATTCTGTTTAGACTGTAACAAGTAACTGGAATTCCAAAACAGCTTTTTAATAAAGTAAATATTCAGTTAATTTGGACTTCAGCATTAATATTTCTAGGATGTAATTGGCACTCAAACTCCTTTATACTGTCACATCTTGTGGGTAGGCTGCTTATGTATAGCACTTCTAAAGCAAATACCATGGATCAGGAGCTAAGTTTGACTCCTTTCTAAATACTCAGGGTGCTAAATGTTCATACTTCTCTAGAACAGGTTGCAAGCTAAAATACTAATTTTTCTAACCACGTCTCTGATACATAGCTCAGATTCTTTGTCTCCATTCGCAACTCTTGTATAAAGAGCAGGCATAAGTGAGATTATGCAGAAATTTTTCAGTGTTTTTGAGGTTTCATTTAGTAGTTGTGCGCTTATTTGCCTGAAGATCCATTTCAGTAGCAGCATGAACCACTTTTCTCTAAAAGAAGAACAGTTACTGTGTCTTCCAGTTTTCTTTCTTTCTGTCTGCTAGCTGAGGACTAAAAGAGAAGAGTTTATGTATACTGTAGAATGTTTTGATCGTTTGTAATAACCAAATTTTAGAAATGTTTCTTCCTTCCACTGACTCTCTGAAACAAAATAGCAAGTCCAGTAAGGGCTCTGAACTGTTCCTTTAGCATAAATCTTGAAGCAAAGAACTCTGGAAGAACGATCCCAGTTTTTATGCTCTGAGTTGTGAAGAACTAGATTTCAGACAATGTTCTGAGATAGTGGAATTCTTATAGGAGAGAACATTTTGGCAAGGCAAATGAAAGCTGAATATAACTCGAAATAAGTCATCTGGAGAGCATAACCTAAAGGATGTCATCTGGCAGCTGCCATAGAGCTTAGAACTTGCCTGATGGAACTAGAGGGAAAATTGTTTGAGATACAGGGATGACTCTTTGAATTAGATCTCAGAAATACAGCCTCCTTAGGTCTAGGCATAATCATATATCCACAGAGTGTTTAGGAGCGCCTTTCAAGTATATATATTTAGTATCTAAAATTCTAATAATTATCTTTGTCTCGTTACTGTTTATCTTCAAACAAATAACTTTTTCAAGGGTTCAGGTTCTTGTTCAGTTGACAAATAATAATCTCAATGTTAGTTTGTGATCAGATCAGCTTGGTGTCTGATTCTGTGAGGGTTTATACCACTACAGAAGAGGAGATGGAAACACATTTTTGGATAAAGGGACAGCTGTTGCTGTTCTTATTTAGATTAGCCTAAGTTACTGTAGATTTTTCCTTCAAACACCTGTTTCTTTGTGGTCTATGTGCACCAGTGTTTAATCTTTCTTTGGGGTCTTTCTTAGCCCACTCCTAGCTTTCTCAAAAATTCTGGTTAAGCCTTGCAAGAAGACTTTGAAAGATCATTTAGTCCTGAAAACAGAGACAAAATACAGAGATGGGGAGGAAAAAAAAAAAACAACAAAACAACAAACCTAACCCCCCCCCAACCCACCTTTCCATTTCTCAAGATTATCCAAGTACTGTGAAAACCTTTCTATGAATATTTGCACAAGCTGTGTGATAGGGTGTACTGAAAGGTATAGCTCATGGATAACTTTAGGAAGTCTTACAGAGGACAAGATTAAATTTAGTGGGATTGGTTCCTCTTAAGTCTGAGGACTGATGTTTGTTCAGTGTGAAGTGGTGATGTCCGACTAAAATTATATCATCAGAAAGATACGGTCCTTCAGTTAAGTGTTCAGCATGTTTTGTTAGTTCCTAATGCAGGATGTGACAGATACCAGCCTGTTCTGGTCTCTGTTTTTCCTTATGCCAGATTCTTTTGGATGCTGCAGAGTTTTCTCTGAGTTTCTCAAAGATTGTTTATAGGGCACTAGAGGATTATAGTCTCTGTGCTTTGAGAACAAAGATTCCAGGAAAAATGTGAGGAGTTTGCACTTTGAAGTGAGACAGGTTATGTTGAAATCTAGATTTAAGATGTCAGACTACTCTACCCTGTGATACCTTGTGATGTTTATTAGGGTGCTAGGTGACCTGATCTAGATAGATACTCTATTTTTTTTCCTCTTGAGTTAGTAGTGTCCAAGACTAGGTAATAAGATCTCTCCCTTGCAAAGAAGGAAACTTCTGTAAACATCTTGTAGCTGCCACCATAACAGAATTGTTTTCTTGATAAACTGACATGTGATGTGTAAAAGACTTGGAGAAAGCATTAATTCAGGAGAATTGCTGAGTCAGTCACTTAAAGAGTGTTACACTGAAGATACCTGTCTGTTCAGGGGAGTGTGCTGAAGCAGGATAGAGGTTAACCATCTTTCAAGAGGTTTATATGTGTCTTTCAGTGTCCTATCCTGGAAGACAATGACACTGGTTGCAGGTAACAATTCCTTAACCTGTGTTTGTAAGATAAACTTTGCATTTGTTCAGTGGGCTCTTAGGGAGGATTATTCCTTTACACCTTTTTTTAGATTTGAGGCTGGGGATTATCAAGGTCATGTTTTTGATACTTGAAATTGGAATGATTTTGATCTTGGTTCAGATTGGCAGCAAGATTAGTTAAGTCATAGCTGAAGACTTGCATTTTCATTTCCACTGTTCTTTACGTTAGAAAGTATTATTTTTCATTCTGAATTGCTACTGGCACTAATGAAAATTCTGAAACAGTAGATTTCATATGGCTCCACTGAAAAGGGTCTGTTTAACTTGCCAGCCCAGTTATGCTTAATGTTGCTTGCTTCTGCATCTTGATATGCTGAAAGTATATTAAGTAACTTATTTTGAGGTGCACAACAGCTATTGGGAGTATATATTCTAGCCTTTGTGGCTGCCAAGGATATTCATCACAATTTTTCAATACCTGATATTTGTGATTAGAACATGCAAAAGCATGCATGTGTATATGTTTTAAAAAAATTATAAAAATACAAAAATACATCAAGACTAGCAGCTGAAAGAGCTCCTGAATACTGAATGTTGCAAAGAGGTATTTAGTGGGTAACAGCTTAAAACAGATCAATTTCTGTCCTTGCTCACTGTTTTACCTTTACTTTTCCAGGCCATATTTTTAAAATTACTTCAGGTTACGGAAGACTGCTTAACTGAGTGATAATACTGATATCTAGTCTTGGAAATCTTAGACATACTTCTTCAGGAATGAAGGCTTATGCTGCAATAAAAAGAATGAGGGTTGAATTATCTGTGAAGTTGCACACAATTGTTATCTGGTAATGCTGAGGGTTGAAGTCTTTACAAATTTCTTAAGGGTGAAAGCATTTGACTACATGCTTTAACTGATCAATCTGTGATGAATGAAAGACTTGGGTATGCAAAATTGATCTGCTGATGAGAATGATATCTCAGAAAAAACTTTTTTTTTTTTTTTTTTTTTTTTTTTTTAATTCATGACAACATATGTGAGTATGTGATCTTCTGGCTTCTTTAATATGTTGCTTTGTGGATTGGGTATGGTCATGCCTATACAGACTTGACTGGTACAATTCACAGTAGCTAGCACAGTAGCTACTACCTTCAACCTACCTTTTCAGCTGCAGTGCAAGCCAATACAGAGTGTATAATTGAATAAGACTGTTTATTCAAACATTTATACACTAATTACAGGTGCAGAACAAGGCAATCCAGGAACCTAGGCATGCTATGGTATGAGCTGTCCTGCCTCTTATCAAATCTGCTTCAATCAAGACTAATACACAGCTTCATTAGTGGTATAAACTAAACTGCCTGAGTTTATTGTAAATGGATTAGGGAAGGCTTACAATTTCTTTTGTTGGCAGAGCAGTGAAGGTGGCAAGCACTGTCAACAGGAGTTACCAACACTTTGGAGCAGCAGTGTCTTCATTTGGTATAGCTTCTTGCAGGATGCATGTCAAACCTATGTCAACGCAGACACTGGATTAGACTAAACTAATGTAGTTTGGTTGTGCATATATTCTTAAGTCTTGTTATATAAATTTAGTAGTAGGAACAATTGCATGAGTTTAACCACTTATATTATTTCTCTTTCTGTATTGCTTCTCAGCTTATTTTCCTTTGTATGTACCTTTAGCACTTAAAGTGAAATATAGCATTGTCGCAGGACACTCACGACCTTGAAAAACATGTACTGATAACATCTGTAATTTTTTGTGTTCTGATTTCTTGACTGCTGAAATACCTTGGTTTCTGTTCAGCTAGCTTTGGGTTAAGTACTGTGGAAAGTCTGTTACCTGCTTTGTGATAGTGAAGCTTTGAACTTAACTTCAATGTGTTTCTTCCTAGATTTGCTTTTCCAGGCCAGCAATGGTCTCTGTTTCTACTTTAGGGTAGAGTCTAGCAACAAACATCACTTATAGAGGAAGGGAGGGGCAGATTACACTTCTCTAATTCTGTGTCTGGCAGCTGCAGGCTACTGCAGGAGTACCTTAAGAACAAGATACTTGGTTGCTTCAGTAAGCATTAAGTCTTTCTTAGTTGTTTTTTATTTGACCGTAAACATTACCAAAGAAATCTTGTTTTCCCAAAAGGTTCTTGTATTCCCAGTCTGCTTTAATTGATTTATGCTTTTGTGTTAAAATGGCATTATGTTTGGAGAAACTTGAAAGACTAAAATGTGTTACCAAGCAGTAAAGCCAAGGTTATGTTTTGCGTTTTTTTGTTTTTCTGGATGGTAGACTTCGGAGTGTTTATCTATAACATTGTACTGGGCAAAAATAGTTCAGCAAGTGAAGATTTCCCTTATAGTCAGCATCAGCCTAATTAGATTCAAACTAGTGACCTCCATCTTTTCCCTTTCAATCTTCAAAGATAACTTTTCATTAAAACCTGTTGTGAGCCATGATTTCTAAGTTTAAAATAAGCATGTTCTATGGTTTGCCACTTTCTCATGGTCTTGTGGAATTTCAGGTGTCATCCTGAAGGAACAGAACTCTTTACTGTAAGCAGCTTTCTACCCACTCAAGATCCAGTCTGTATTTCAGACATGCAGTTTGAAGGAAGTTGGTTTTAATTGTTTGTTAATTCAAGTAGTGACAGTGAACAGTTGGTGTCT
Source organism: Rhea pennata (assembly GCF_028389875.1). Classification (NCBI taxonomy): domain Eukaryota; kingdom Metazoa; phylum Chordata; class Aves; order Rheiformes; family Rheidae; genus Rhea; species Rhea pennata. The sequence continues at coordinate 75,531,091 of NC_084664.1, forward strand.
GGTGCCAAATATGTTTACAGGAAAAAAGCCCAACTGCTTGTTGTTGTTTGTGCCAGCAAGAGCTTTCTAAGTGCCAAACAGATGCCTGTACATTGTCACTGTCGTAGAAGCTTTAGAAAATTCTTTGCTTTTTCTGTTCCTCGCACCTTTTACTGAATTCAGGAGTTCTGCTATACTTGTTCATGTTTGGAGAGTGGCAGTCAAAGTGCCACTAACTTGACTTTAAGGGAAAAAAAAAAAAAAAAAAAAGTACAAGCTTTTGGAATCCTGTGAGATAAAGTGTGTGTCCTGTTTCTTTTTTTAATTATTTTTTTTATTCTAGGAGATGAATAATCTGTATGAGGTGGGTTATTCATCTGTCATACTCTTAGGCTTAAGTAAGGGTGGTTGTAAATATGGCTGGCCCTATGAAGGTAATGTAGTTGCACAGGGGTAATTGAAAGCTGAATTTGGCCTACAGACACTCTGCTGGTAAGTGTGACTTGATGCCTTAACAAAAGCATGATAGGTTCTCTTTTAAAGAGATCAGCTAAACCTCTTACAGCTGTCTTTTTACATTCTGTTTTTTCCATGTTCTGGTACAGCAGCATTTTACAAGTGCTAGATTGAATGCATACTGTTAAGCCTGATTCCAAAGATTAGCTTCCTTTATTTAGATAGCCACACTTAGCTGTTCCTGCTATGAACAGAATGGGCCTTTAACAGTCAGAGTTAAACTGTATTGTTAAGGCGTCTGAGCTTTCAATATGAATATTTTTCTGGTTACTGGTATTAAAAACAACAACAACAAAAAAAAAAAAAAAAAAAACACAAACCAAACTTGACCTGATGACTGTCACATTATTACAGGAAACGACGTTGGCAGAAGTTCTTACGGTGCCATGCAAGTGAAACAAGTTTTTGATTATGCCTACATTGTTCTTAGCCATGCAGTATCACCACTTGCAAGATCATATCCAAATAGAGATTCTGAGAGGTAATTAGTCCACTTTTTGAATATCCATTTGTCTTTTTAATCGATTAGGAATGTTTGGATCTTATAAAAAGAATATTGCTATTTATTGTGTAACTGCAGCTGTATTGAAATTTACCCAGAGATTTAGGCTGGCCCAATGCTATAAGAACATAATACCTTAATGAGCAGCAGAGATAAAGGCAGCCTGATGAAAGAAAGAGTGAGTCCAATGTCATGTTCTTTTAGTGCAAAAAGGAGCCCGATGATGTGTTGGTCTTTCTTCAAATGTTCTGCTTAAAATCCTTCAAAGGAAGGACTGCTGGTCTTATGTTTGGTGTGATATATTTGTCTGTTTATTGCAGGAGAAAGAAATGAGTGAACAAAGTTTATTTAGACTTAAAACCAGATAAAGTGAGGCTAGAAATTTGATTAGTACTCTTATGTGCTCCTATAAGATTTTTAAAAAGGCTTTATTTGTATTAAGCTATTGGAAAAATCAGTTCAATTTGGCCATAACTTTTAAATGGCATTTCTAAAGTTACCATACTTGTACATGTGTGATTTTTAATGCAGTTCTTACTGTCTTTCATAGAGGTACTGGACAGCTAAGAAGTGCTTTTTAAGCTCATGCCTTTATAAACCTTTTTCTTTGAAAAGGGGGAAGAAAGAAAATAAAGGCATATCACACTTTCATATATCTACTCCATTATGTGCTGTTGGCTTCTAATCCTCACTACAGATTAGGACTAAATCAGAGGATGTGTCTTCCCCTGGGACTTCCCTAGAATCCCAATGATATTTTGAATACCATAGCTATTTACAGGGAGGAGTGACTGTAACAATGTACAAACATAGATACAATTCCAAACGTTATAAAGCTGTTAAAATTCATTATTTATGTAACTGAAAAGAAAAATACTTCTGCTATAGTTTGTTTACCACAAAGTGCATCCAGTCTCTTTTTCTTCTGGATTTAAAAATGACAGTACTTTTGTAGTGCCTGTGAGTGTTTAGGTGGTGTTAAATTCACAAAGGCTGTGACTGCACATTTGACCATGACAGATAGGAAGAATGGTGTGTAGAGAAGTACACACTGACATTTGAGACCCTGCTATTTTAAGATAACTTAAAGGTATATCTGCAAAACTTGTACTGGCTGAGTTTTTCTCATTCACAAAATGAAATCGGTACTTTATTCTCATGTAAGTATAGATATAATAATTTAGAGATTCCTGAAGTTTTTGTCTTGGGTCTTGGCCTTCATTAACTTCTCTGAGCTGTGAGGGTTCCAAAGGATATAGTTATTCTCTTAAAGAATACCTATATTTATACTACAAACATTAGAAAAAGTGTTTATTTAATGCAAGCCACAGATGTCATCAACATCTGCACTTTGTATGTACATTTCCACTTACTTTATTTTGGGAAATACTTGAATATTGTCACAACTTTTCTAAAGCTGAGAAGTCCCAGCAGCAGTGTTCAGGTGTGGTAGGTCTGACTTGTCTTTCTTTTAGTTCTGTGTCAGTGAATACTCTGTCTCAGAACCAGTTGCGTTCGTGACTTGCCATTGTGTTGGAGAGAAAGGTATAAGAGGAGCATCACTGCACAGTCCTGTATGCAATTCATTCTACCCAGCACCAGCCTTATCAACAGCTAAGGATTTGTATGTGGATGATGTGCTGTTTGGGACCATGTTTGTTGCAAAAGCTCAATAGCAGTCCATGTTCAATCTCAGTTCTTAGTTAAACATGATGTGCCTGGGTATTCTGGGTATATTTCAGATCCTTCTGGTATCTGTTAGGTAGAGTGGTCCAGGCTCTGTATACAAACTCTCTTGGTGGCCTGATCTAAAGCCTGAACTGTCTAGGAGCTGTTCATTCTGATCCATTTTCCTTTTGTAGGCTTGGAACTGATAGGTTAAACTGTAAGCAATGGGATCCCATTTAGGAGCACTCACTTGCTTTAGCTGTCTAATATTCTACTAGAGGACAGAATAAAAGCTAAGTGAAGAGCACTTGAAAGGGTAAGAAATTGCAAGAAGCTGAATTCCTCAGGCTGACTTGAGTTTGTTCAGTTTTGTCATAATTCAGGCTAGCTTTCCCCTAAGTGTGAAGATTTATTCTTGGAATGGTTGGTGGATTTAAGTTCATATCAACTCTTTTCCTGGAAAACTTCTCTGCTCCTTGTATAGATCTAATTAAATCCTATTTTGTGGATGACCATCTCTGTAGCTTTCAAATCTTTCTTGGTAGTCATAGTTACCATACTTTTCCAGGGTCAATTCAACTCAAATGAGCACAAGTCTAAGGTAATTTAAGGCTTTCTAGTTCCCTCTTCTACTTCTGATAATCCTCATGTCAAAGTCAGGATTTTTGGTCCTTCAGCACAGACCTTGCTTTTGTCCATGTTCTGTACCAATAAGTCGCACAGAATATTATGGGCAGATTGAAATCTGTTTCTCCAGCATTTTCATTCAAGCTTCTAAATATAACCTTTGAAAGTGTAATACTTACTGAGTGGAGAGAGTACTTAATTGAGTCTTGGAGGCAATGGCTCAAAACTACCTGAAGTACCTTAACACTGTTTTATACATACTCTACATTGCCCATCATCTTTCAAGAGTGTCTCAAGGTTAGTAGTTCAGAAGATTTTGTGGAAGCAAATGGATCCCTATCATCTTGGAAGGAGAGGATTTTTTTGGTGGGAAGATGAATGAGGAGACTGTCAATTCATTTTCAACCTGCACAACCCATCTGTGAGATCAGTTTTGGAGTTGGGACGTTAGCCAAAATAATTGAAAACCACAAGATTTTTTTCTTAGTGTTTGAGACCACGGGAACTCAGACCAACTGGGTCTGACCATAGAGTAGTTTAGAACAGGACACCTCTTACTTAGTCACAGAATGTGATTTGAACAACTTTGACCGTAGTCTGTCACCAGAAGAGTGTCTGTGTCATTTTAAATTAGCTAGCTATAGTAGTCTGTAAGGAATGATACTCTAAAGTTACAGTGACCTTTTCAATTGTATTCTATTTCTCATTAAACCACAGAAAACTTTATCAGAAGTTACGCAATAAATTTTTGTTCATTGCTACACTTTCTTTTGATACCAGTCAGCTATCTTCTGGAGGTCACCAGTGCTAATATATTGAAGTGCACTGCCACATTATACCTTATATAGCTTAAGCATGGGCTGCTGCTAGAAGCCACTTTCTTCCTTCTCAGTCTACATATTGTGAACTCTTGCATTGGACCTGATTTAATGATACTGCAGTCAGAAGGTGAGTCAGATAAACTGGTCTGAGAGCAAATTTAACAACACACCCTTCTGGTTGTCATCTCAGCAAGCTAATCCAACTTGTATTGTGGCTGAAGAATAGACAGATCGAAAGTAAGAGAAGCAGTAGGAATTTACATCTGGGGAAGATGAAATGTTATCGCACCATTTGGCAGCTATAAGTTATGCTGTTTTGGATATAGATGCATCCTCGGCTTAAAAGTATGTCTTCGCCCAGGATGTTGGCTTATTTGGTTTATCATGTGGTTCAGGTGTGAATGTGTCCAGACTACATCTCTGAACAGCTAGCACAATCAGGTTTGGCAGGGAGATGAGGTTGTAAGAAACTAGAGATGGAAGCCTAGACCTGCTATGATGCATCTTTTCATTATAACCTTGACTTTTGGAACCTTTCTGCAATTCCCAAAATTATAGATTGGTAACAAGTTCTTGATAGCTGGAGCCAGATGATCACTTAAATGATTTGAGTGATGAGGTATCTGAGAGAGAGGGGCAGTTAGAGCTCAGAGTTTGAGGAAGCCTTGGCTGGGCTTTGCTGTTGCATGTCTGAGATTACAATTTATAGCTGATAACTTTCAAAATAGCAGTAGTCTTACCATACGTAAAGTGATTTTCTTCTTCTGTTCTAGGAAGCTGTTTGGTCTGGTCTTGGTGCATTGTTCACCTAACTGCCAGCAGATCTGTATGTTAGGTTCAGGTTGTCCCTGGTTGGCCAAAATAGTCTTGGGATCTCTGGGAGCTGTCAAAGGGAATGTAAAATTTACCTGCTGGCTCTGATGACACAGGAGGTAGAAATGCATGCAGTCTGAAACAGCCCTTCCTCTAATTCACAACTTGAATGCTGAATGGCTGTCTCTAGAATGAGGGCTGTCCCTTGGGAGGTATCAATAATATCAGCTTTTCTTCCACAAAAGATATCTGTCTAGTCATGTTCAAGTAAATCCTTCTCAGGTGTTGTTTAGACTTGTTTAGATTATACGATCCTTTAAACACCAAAGAGGTGCTCCATAATGTTGGCTAAGGTCTGCTTAACAATTATTTTGATTGTTCTTTCATGGATTTAATGTTTTTGTTTTTTTTTCCTGCTCTTGCACCCTTTAATGTGGAGCTTGACTGGAGCTTTAGATATTTGATCTCACTGAATAGTATGTCACAATTCGATCCTTTTAAAGGTGATCTTCAGGTGTATTTGCACCTTAATTGTGGTGTAATGACAGTAAGAAAGTGTCCCTGTGACCTGAGGGCTTACAAATTAGCATTAGGTTGACAGAAAAACTGTATGGTGTGTAAAACTGGAGCTTCTAAACTTTTATCATAAAATAGTTATTAGGAGGCTGGGTTATGCAAATAGCTTATCTCTGTTTTTTACTATATGATAGTATCTAGCAAAAAAACGTTGAGTGGACTATCTTTCATAGGAGAACTGTCTACTTTTATTAATCAGTTAACTTCATAATTTTCTACCTCTTACAATTGTCTTTAAGATTGGGAATGTCTCATATATAGAAATCGTGGCCTTGAGGGGGAAGCAGAAGTGTAGAATTCCCTAGTACTAAAGGCTGAGCGGATTGACAGTTACTCTTTGTTCCTAAACATTTTCAGGGCGGAAAACAGATATAAGAGCAATTTTAAAAAATTTATTTATAGAAATATTCTGACCCCGTGGATATACTTGAGTCTTGTACATATGATGTCTGGCTCTTAAAGAGCAGTATTCAGTTTGATCGTATTTGCTTCTCCTTTTCTCTACCTTACTGTTTAAGTATATAGCATTGTAGACTTAAGTCACCTTTCAGTTTCTCATGCCTCGTAGTAAATGGTTTTAATTTTGGTGTGTAAGTAATAAACCCTTCCCCCTCTACCACCACCAAAAAGAAGAGTTTAGAGCTATGATTTGCACTGTGAAAGGAGCTAGTAAGAAAAGATTTCCAGGTTCTACATGTGTAACTCTGCCATAATTGTTGATGTAGCTGTAGTTTTGCTCCTTACACCTATTGATGGCAGACATTTTTGTTATACCGGTCTCCAAGGCCAATAAAAATGCCATCTTACATCATTCATTTTCCTTCTGGTATTTGAAAACATGACTGGTATCGGTTTCTTTTGGGAAAGTACTCCAACAAGCTTCAGACTTGACAAGCTAACTGTCTCCTGAAGAGTTTGTCATTCATTGTTCATTTTCTAATCCTAGGACTGCTACTGATAATAGATGTCATTCTGGAGTAAAAACTCAAATCTTTCTAAAGGCTTGCTTGGGTGAAATTTTCAGCTCCAAGATTTCTTTGTTGCAGGGCTGAAGAGCCCAGCATTTCTGTTGGAATTCCATCCTGGCAGTGCTGTTGTGTGAACTGCAACTTCAGGGCCACAGCTAATTCTCTGCAATGTTTGTTTATCTTGTCTTCATTCCTTTTTGAATTCAAGAAGCTGGAATTGCAGTGTTTAAAAATGTGGTTACATCATGGGCTAGTGCACCGACAAAATGCTATCCTCTTTTATTCTGTTCCTTTGCTAATGCTCTGTTTAGGTGTTGAGCTGTGCTTTTCAAAGAATTACCTACTATAACCCAGACCATTAGTTGCTGAATAGTGACAATCACTTCAAAGCCTTTAATTCTTCATGTGCAATTCAAGATTGAGTTTTCCAACATGCATCACTTCATTTATCTGTGTAATAAAATGATGGATGATATTCGCTCTGTCCACGAGGTCCTTCTGCAGTCATTGAATTCATAACTTAAGCAGCAGATTATACCATTTGTTCCAATACATGCTTAAATGCTGGGCAGCTTTTTTTGATACTAACACACTAGTATGTCTTTAAAGTTGTATGTCTAAACATGAAGTGTGTGGTATTTGATCTTGCAATGAAATAGTAATCCTTAAACTAGTAGGAGAATTATGACTCCTCTTTAAAATATAACTATGAAATTACTTGATAAAGCTAACCTAAATACATTTAGGCTACAGATTTCTTCCCTTCCCACTGTAAAAAAACAGAAAAAAAATCCAGTAAAGGTACATTGTACCTTTATGATGTTAAATTAATAAGCTTTTTAGAACTACTGAAGACTTTCAAAGCTAAAATAATATTACCTTTCTCCCAAGATGGTAACCTTCCATGGTGCATTTTTCATACAGTAGTCAGTCATTCTTAAATCCTGATCATTGAGTAAATAGTAAGAATTTCAACAAACAGCCCTTGATGAAAGAAAAGAATGTTGAATAACTCCTGCTCAAGAAGACCTGCAATACAAATGGCTGAATGTCGGGAAGATATGTTGGAAAACATTGCTCTGTACTCACTGTGTAACATTAATCACTGTTCAACAGGACAAGGTGGGCTTTTCACCTGAACCAGTTGCCCTTATGAATCATCTTAAATTCTAACTTACTCTGGTTTTGGAGCCAGTCTGTTTCTCGTTTCCATTACCTCACGATCCATGGTACTTCCTTTATAACTGCAGGGATCTTAAACCTTTTAACTTGTCTTGTAAACCTGTAAGCAAGGGCAGTGAAGGTGTCTCTTCAGCGGGAAGAGGAATTGAGAGTCCAAGATATTAACAGTGCATCCTGTAGCTGTTCTAATCCAGATTTTGTGAAATTTTTTTTTGTATGGAGAAATGCAAGAACCTGTACTCTATGAAATACACTAGCATTTACATGTGCGTTTTTGATAGTTAAGATGCATTGTTTAAAAATATAGAATAAAAATGTTTTACCCCTATGTGTCAGTGCTTGCATATTAGTATGACAGAAGGTAAGTAATAAACTAATATAAAAAAAAATGTGACTCTTCAGTGGCCCAAATGCTGCTATAAGTGAATGAAAGACCAGAAAGATTCTGTGATTGTGGATAACTTGCACTGTTTTTAATGTAATTTAATTGCTTTTTGAAATGCTCGCAAATATATAACTAAATGGCTTTGTATAACAATTAAAAATTTTTTAGCACATTAGGTAGAATCATCAAAGTGACCCAAGAGGTGATTGACTACAGAGCCTGGATTAAAAAGAAGTGGGGGAGCAAAATTAATTTATCACCTGAACTTGGTAGGTATGACAGAAATCTTTGACATTAGTTTAAACTTTCTTCTTGCATTTGGTGCAACTGAAAATATCTATGCCTTGAGATTAGTTATTAGTTCAGGTGTATGGACAAATCTTAAAGCAATTTGTTGCTTTCTAACCTAAGACTAGTTTTCTATGGTGAGCTTGCTTTTCACTTTATTAGCCGATTAAACTGACGTTTTTTATACTGCAAGATTCCTGTGTTGATGCTCTGTGCTCTTAAAATGATACTCATGTCTTCTGTTAACAGACAACAGATTGAAAATAAGAGACCAGATTTCTCCATGCAATGGAGAACAGCAACAGAACAGAGACTCAGAACCACCTTACAACCAACGCTTGGCTTTGTCATTGGCTAGCACACAGCAGTTATCCTCTGGGTCATCTGCCTCTTCAGTATCATCGCTCTCTGGCAGTGACATTGTAAGTTTTCTTTTAATAGGTTAAAAAGCTACTAAGGAGGAGATTTTTACCATGCCTATCAAAACTTCATAACTAAAATAGCACTTAATGTGATGACTGTCACTAAGCTGCTACAGCAAATTAATAACTTCTCCTGCTCAGAAAATTATTTAAATTAAAAAAAATATGTTTTCATTGCATGAAATCTGTCTTAATTCTATGCTAAACCTTTGGTACCCTTCGTGGTGGTGGTTAGACATAATGAACTATATAAACCCCCAAATCAACAGTAATTAATAAAACTAAGAGTAGAAATATCTATTCATAAATCCTCTATCAGGCAAAATCTCCTCTTGTCAAATTCCACTCCTTTTCCTACATCCCAAATTGATCATGAGCATCGTAACTTGCTGTGAAGGTGAATAATAATCCTTGCTGTTTTCAGCTGAGCAGTCAGTTCGTGTTTGAATGCCTGGAAGCCCTCATGTGTAAAGTCTTGCTGTTGACTTCTACTTTGAAAGAGTAGATTAAATGTCTGTAACCTCCTGGAAGAGAAGACACTAGTCTCTTTAATCATGTTTTCAGACACTTCATATTTTGTAGATGTTTTGTTTTGATGTTGATTTAAATCAACATAGTTGGGTAGTGTAGATTATAAAGCACAAATTTACATTGTTTGGCATGACATGCTCATTTAAAATCCGTTGAGGCATTCTGTGTTGTAGGTACAGAACCTGAGCGGAAAAGATGTAATAATCCAGTTGAGGAACAATATTGAGCAACAGTGGGGTCCTACCAAGAGATGTTTAAGTAACCATTTCTTGACTGCTTTTAAAAACTGGTCAAACATGGAAGTAAAAGTTGTATTTAATTGTATTCAATAAGAATAAAATAATCACAGGTAGATGTTAGAGGAACAAATATGTTTGTTATATACCTTGGGCTTGTTTTCTGTAATTCTACAGAATTATTCTGTAATATTATTAAATATTCTGTGTTGAATTTTCTTCTCATTCCACCTCCAGTGAATATGGTGGAATATGGTATTAGTTTTACCCATCTGGCTAGTGCAAAAAGCACAGCATGATGCTTGCCATTGATACTAGTATGCTTCTGTTCTGAGTATGTCAGTGAGGTGGGTATTGCTGTAAGATTGAGGTTTTTATGAGAAACTACAAATATTTGCTTAATATCATGCACTCCCAATCTAATGAGGAACTGGGACCTCCCCTTACTCCCTTTTTACTTGACGCAAAAATGAAGTTTCATGATCTGATCTTTGCCTGGTGGCAGGAATTAATAAATGAAAAGTGGAAAGGAACTTCTCAGCGAGAAAGACTGCAGTCAGTTTTGACTGCCACAGATTAAATGGAAGTGCTATCCTTTAGAGCAAAATTCAAAGTCTTATGCCCCTGTTCTTGTGGCAGGCCCTAGTCTAAGTCCTGGTCATTCATTGGTACTATGTCTTTAACAGACTGGCAGCACATTATCTTGATTTATAAGTTACTGATGAATCCATGTTATTGGCATTTGTATATGTGAGACTGAACAAACTTGGTTGAACAGTCCTGAGCTCTAGCTGACTGAGGAAGAGGGAAACTATTCTGCTGGAGATGAGGCCATCCACAGCCTGATCTAGGATAATACTATGCCCAGATTCTAGCAAAGGAACACTTACTGTGTGTGACAGTTGGTATTGTGCCAAGACTTCTGGTGATAAATGTTATGTTACCTGTCTGCAAGTATAACAAATCAGCTTTGTAGAATGTATGCTGAAGGAGATAGACTTGGCTGCCTGTAGCTTCACTCGGCCAGATAAATGCTCAAAGTTGAGAGCACCAAATGGCAGTTGAATATTCCAGCCATCTGCTCTAGCACAGAGGTATGTATATTCTGACATCACTGTATACTGGCAATAAATCTGGAAGACCTTGCATATACTGATCAGTGTGTCCTGGATGAGATGTTGGCAATTAAGTATCCAAGCACTATCAAAGCAGCGAATCTTACTTGCAGAGATCCTAGAATCTTCAGTAAAACCTGTAGTTTGTGCAATTTAGAGCTATTGGTGGTAATACAGTATGCTGTATGTTTCTTTTTAAGGGTATGCAACCTTGAAGGTCATTTAACATTACAGATTTTGCCTTATATTCTGTAAATATGGTTCAGCAATTGAGTAGACAAAGTTCTCAATGTCTTAGATTTATAGACAGTTCTGAGGTAGCAGTGGGATCTCTTCCAGCAACAGAAGAATGGATGTCAGAATAGACCCCCCAAAAGGAGCATTTTTTTATGGAGGCTGGAGTGGCATAAACCAACACTAATATTTAGAAATTAGTGTCTCATCTTTTATATATGTACATATTCAGAAAAATAAAGTGTAGGGATATAACAACTTCCAGGTAACTACCTTGGTTTTTTTCTTCCTTTGTCCTACAACAGCTTTTCTTCCTTCAGAAATCTGCTCATGATAACCTCTCTAAGATGTAATCTTATATACCATGGAGAAACAAGAGAACTGCTTCCTTCAAGGGTAGCATTTCATCTCTCCTCACTTACTCTAGATGTATACTCGGTGCTTTTTCTCAGTGCATTGCTTCAGATTCAGGTGGACGATTACTTTGAAATTACATCTCTTTTTATGTCTAGAATGATTTCACAGGAGGACATAATTCTGGGCTGCTGTCTACACAGTTCAGAACAGTGGTATCTAATGAGACTAGATCGTAACTTGTACAAAAGCTATTGTTTTATGGATTTTGCAAGACAGTAAAGCTATTTACAAATGCTTATGGTACCACTGGCTGACTGAAGAAGCTGTTGTGCTGTTTTTCATGAGAGGTGTTCCATCAAACTACAAAAATCTGTCACAAGTTTTTTTTATAAGGTCCACTGAATTTCTGCTTAGAATAGAAGAATCTGTTTTCTGACGTCTGTCATACCATTAGTGTGATAACAGCTACTCAGTTTATGGATTTGTCTTCCTAACCTATATGCTTCACTACAGAGCTCTCACTATCTCAGCAATGCTTTTAATCTACTTTCTTGCAAAATACTGAGTACTAAAGTTTCCACCTTGTTGTCTCAGCTCCTTGAAAAACTATTGTTGCAACACTAATGTAAGTATCAATGATTGACTCATCAGGAGCAAAATGGGGAACACACTGGGAATGGATTTATGGATACAAGGAATCTAGTTACAAGAACATACCTGACTGCATGTATTTCTCTGCAATCTACAGATTGGAGCAAAGCAATCTATGCAGTATGTGTTTTCTCAGTGCAGTATTCTGCTGTGCAGGTATTTAAAATGCCACATGCTGCCCTAACAAAAAGGCAGCATGTGTTTTCCACTCGCTCATGCTTACAGGGAAGTAACCGAGCTGATTACTGGTTCACTTTGAAAAATACTACACGTTCTCACAGTTGTTAGTGATCCAAGAAATACTGGTGTAGATAATGTTGCTGACTGTACATAGTTCTTCCTTCATGGAAGATACTTAAACAATATTTTTGCCATCAAGGACAATGCAAGTATGAGTTTTTTGTCCTACAGGAGCAGGAGTCAAACCATTCCACCATAGAACATAATACTTTTGGCATTAACCTTCTTATTGAGTTTAGTGATTGCTGTGGGAATCTGAAACCAGATGAAGTGAGCTATATTCACCTTCAGCACTCATTTGTGGCTCGTTGCAGGTATCAGGCCAAGAACTTAAGCAAAGACCAAATCCCTCCAAGGATTGCTTTTTTTTTTTCCTGGGTGTTTTTTTTATCCAGAGTCTGCACTGTGCAATTGATGACCTGGATTTCTGGCTACTTAAGCATTGTAGAGGATTGCTTTTTATTAGCTTGGGAAATCCTAGAGCAGTGCCAGAGAAGCAAGTGCCTGATAAACAGCCTCTACCAAGTAAAAACAATTATGGGTGTGTGGGGTTTTTTTCTTGTCTTGTTTTGGTCTGGTATAATTCTTGCTGCTAATTATACTCGGCAGTTTTGCTCCTCTTGTGCAAAATAGAGCTGCTTTTATGCAATTCCTCAAAGTTTTTAAACTTTTTTTTTTGAGATCTATGCATACATAACCTCAGAGATTCAATCCAGCACAGAACGTCAAAGCTGTCTGTTAGAAGTTTGAGTTTAAGAAATTTCATACAACTTTTCACCTCAGTCTTTTCTGGTGATAAATTTTCTTTACTGGGCTTCTATGGCAAAATTACTTCATGAGAGATTTTGAATTCTCAGGAACAAAGAATCATGTCAAAGTACTACTTGTGTATATTTAATATAGGGAAGAACACATGGAAAAATGGAAGGTCTTACTAATATTTACAGTGTATTCTATAAGCCTATTCTTAATTTTAACTATAGCTATTGCTATTTACGCTTTATAAATGGTTTTATCTGAAAAAGGTTTTATCAGGATGTCACTACTTGATCTGCCCAACATACTACTACTATCGGTTAGGGGATATTCCTACCAATACCTTAAGTGTTTCATGGAACAAGTCCCCCCCACTTCAAGTGTTAGGTACTTGGTACTTGGATTGGGTGCTAATATTGTGAGAGTAGTATATAAATATGAGCAGTTAAAAATATATTCCTATATATTCCAGTATTTACTCCAATCATTCTGCCAATAGCATGTGAGATCTGCTTTGACTTTTGAAACAATTACTTGCTTTGCAGTAATTGTGCCCTAGTATTGAACGCAACATAGCATTTATTGTAGTTAATACAATCTGCCCTTCCTTCCAATTAGCCAAAGATTTTGAATTTTGGCTTACTTGTAAAGCTGTTTATTTCCCCATACATGGTGCGGAGTGTATGACATCATATTCTGATAAATGTTACTTTTTAAGGGATTAAATTTGCAAGTGTAAGGCATGTGCTTGTCTGCAGTAGAGGACAGACACTGACAACATTTCAGGACAATTGCTGTAACAGCTGTTCTTGTAATCTTGTTAAATGTGTTTAATGACTGCAATTAATTTTTACAATTCCAGATTAAAATATGTTTGGGGGAGGAGGGAAGAGGATGGCACAACAAAATTATCAAAGACAGTCTGATAGCTAGAGCTACACAGAAGCTTGTCTGCCTTTTTTTTTTTCACTTCTGTGAATATTCACGTCCTAATCAAAGTAACATTCAAAATGTATATGAATAGTTTATCGTCCATCTTTATCTAGAACACAAATGTAGCATCTGTATTGTATTCTCCTTTCCCATCCCTGAACAAATCAAGGAAGCAAGTGCTCTAAAAAGTAGACCTCTCAAACTTTAGTCTTTAATGAAAGAGGCAAGTGCTGGCTTGCAGCCAGATTGTCTCCAAATAAAGCTGTGGACAACCCTAAACACAAATATTTATCTGAAACTACCAGGGGATGAAAAAGTGCTTGACTTCTGTTTTGGGCCACTTAAGAATTTAATCCCCAAATCCTTTAAAACTTACTACTTTTCTCTATTTTTGTTATGTAGATCGCTCGCACCTTTTCTGGATCAGAGGGGAGCAGATTTTTTTCCATGCTACTCTTGCCTATTTATTTTCCTTTATCACAATATAGTCCAACGTCTTGTTTTTTATTTTAACCCTATTCTGTCATTGTGTGCTGTTTTGTATTCTCTCATGCTCCTCTTCAGTTTTTCTGTATCAAAATCAGTTGTATGAGCAATTTATTACTATATTCACTTGAAATACGAGTACATTTCCACAAAGCTATAAGGGAGACAACATAGAACCCAAAATTATAAAGATATTTTATTTAATAACCACTGGTTCTAAACAGAAAAGATTATAAATGGATATGTGTGAATCAGTAAGTAAAGTTAGATTTGATTACTGTGCTGTCAGTGAGGTAAAGAGAGAAGCATGTGCTACTCCCCCACCAAAAATGAGATCAATACTTTCTGATGCCATTTGCTAGTTCTACTTCTGCCATATCTCAAGATTAACACATCCACCCCCAAAATGATGGCTAAGCCATTTTAGGATGGAAGAAAACCTAAAGCGAATGCTTATATTATTTTGATGTGGTATAAGCTCAGTTGGCATAATAAGTAGTCCTGTAATTTCCTAAATTTGAAAGACATTTTAATTGTACATCTTAAAATGTTGCAATACTCTCAACAGTACAGGTCAATCTAAGCCCCTTGTGAAATAAAGTATTAGGGATAACAGAAGAGATTTGAGAAGATGCACTTCCTGGATATTTTTAATTTAAGATGGCTTATTTAAAATACAGTGAATATTGATTAAAAACAATGACTAAAAGTCCATGGTTAGGCCTGGTGGAAGATATGACCAAAGTATTTTTCTTTTGTAAAAGCAATTTACTTTTAGGCACAAAAACCCAACCAACTGCAATTATTCAAGACTTCTATTGTTTACAAGCTGGCAAATGGAAATCATGCAACTATATAATACCTATCAAACTCGCTATCCTATGACTTGCCACAAAAATTTTGTTCATCTTCTTTCTACTCTGCTACACTAATTATTAAAATTATGGCTCTACCTACCAGAAAGGAAAATAGTACAAACTGATGTAAATAAAACAGGGTAAAGGTGTGGAATCCATAAAATCACCTTGGAAGAACATGGATTTGTCAAGCAGAGTTAAATTTCCTGACCTAAACCATTCATGTGTGATTATGCATTGAGATTCTGCTCCTGTGCATGGCCCTGAACTTCTAGGAAATGTCCAAAATTTTCTTCTTATGGTTTAAGAGGTGTGGTTTTACACTACTAGTATGTGAATCCAGATATTCTTGCTAGGGATGATTCTGCTCCTGCTTTTCTGCAGGAAAAAAAGTTAACTAATGTTAACCTAACCCTATGTATGGTGAGCTGATTCTGAAATTAACTGACAAAAAAAAAAGGGTTGCTTTTCCTGTTTAGTTCCATGAATTAGCTCATCACAATGTTAAAGGCTATCACTGGTACAATAGAGGAGGCAAGACTGGCAATAGCTAGTTATCAGATCAGTCTAGTAGTTGTAAAGTTATTAAGAAGAACATGTGAAAAATTCTATATGCTGGGGATTTTTAATTATAAGCACCAATTTTCTCACTTTCAGTTCTTTCAAAAACTAGAACATTCTTACTGAAGTGACTTGTTCTGACAACTTCTCCTGTATGTTGTTGGAAAGAAAAAAATCCACTTGTATAATAAGTGGTAAAATGTTGGAGAATGGAAACCAGTATGAAACTTTCTGCCAAGACCCCTGTAGTTTGTTCTTGAGGAAAAAAGAATCTGCTATGTGAGCAAGAAATTTGCATTTTATTGCTGCATTTGATTTTGAATACGGACTTCTAGGTCAGTTGCAGATTCTGTAGGTCTTCTGAGCTTGTATAGAGTTTCAGGATTGTACATGGCACTTAATAATTCTGTCCAGAAGACCAAGCAAGATTTAATCCCTCAGTGTAGGCAGTCCATCTGAAAATCCCTGGTTAGGTTAGACTCAGTTTTTTAGTCACTGAGGTTAATCTTTGTTTGAGGAAGAAAGGTACAGCTGTCCTTAAGAAATGGATTTTGATGCTAATGAGAAGTCATCCAATCATCTCCATCCAGTGTTTCTGTTAGCAGTCTGAGGTCATCTCTAAAGAGGGATACTTTGAAACATGCCTCAGGAAATCAGCATTGCATTGGAGCTATTGCAACACTGTAATGAAGCAGCACAAAATTCCTTGTGTTGGGGTTTATCTAGCCTCAGTAAAAAAGTGTGAATCCCTTTCCGATCTACCACCATGATCTAAACAGTTGACCTTTTGTTGCACAGTGAGCTTAGAAATCTTTTAAATAGGAAGTGTTTCATCTGGGTACCTATGTGAATCTTCAAAGTATCTAATCCTACCTAAGCAAAAGAAAGGGGAGATCCTTGAGTAACAGGAAAGACTAAAACTATTATTTGGTTAGATTTGTGAAGTTTGTGTTGTAGAAGGTAATGTACTAGTTTGGATAGACATTAAGGTGGTCTTTTCCTTCCCATCTGCCTGCTCGTGGTTACTGTGAGTGTGGTCTCAAGTTATCTCTTCAAACATGACCACTTAATTTTATTTCATCCTCTGTTTTGTAACTTATAATTGCATGATCAATGCTGTCTGAAGAAATCTAATCTTAGAACTAGGCTTTTGCCTTTATCTAACCTCTAATGAATATTAGAATGTAGCATTTTCATCTTCATAGAGACCTTAGTATTTTTCAGCTGTGAATATTGTAGGATGAGGCAAAGAAGAAAACTGCTGTCTTGTCTAAGTAGGCTGCTTTGCATGTGCCTACAACTGAGTAGTTGTTTGATCACTGCTACAGTATGTAGTTGTTCACAAAACCTATTTATAACAGTAAACATTTGATATGGTAAATAGCTTAGTCCTTCTTAGTTTGTTTTCTGTTACCAGCATGGTCTGTCTTCAGTGAATTCTTGCTGCAAATACCTGAAATTGCTTCACAAAGGTATACTGTAACTCTTCCCAGTAGTTGAGAGGGAATAAAGAAATGGGGCCAATTGAGGGCCAATAAAGAAATGATCACTTTAGAATTGATGTGTATATTCTGAGGGTTGTTTCTACTGTGAGAATTCACTTCAGTTGGAATGAAAACTGTTTCCTAGTGGTTGATTGCTTAGGCTGTTTAGTCAACCTCTGTTAAAACAGTTCTCGCCCAAGAAAAATGCTTTAAAACACTGTTTCCATTCTTTAATAGTTTGCTTGATTTGACTGAAGAGTTTTTGCTTCTAGGCAATTAATCTTTAAAGAGAGAGGAGTAGATTATTTCAGTGATTACTTTAATAGTAAAGATCAGTGACCTGAGCCAAAATACTTTTTAATTTGTTAACTCCTGAGCTAGCAGTAGCTGGTGGGCTGGTCTGTCTTAAATTTGTTGGCCAAGCCCCATCTCTTGCTGTTTCTTGAGACAGATAGGAATGGGGAAAAAAAGCTTGGGAAAGGTTTTGGACAGAGAATAGAATTTATTAACTTCAAGTTTAGATTATTTTGAAATTAAAAAGGAAGGAAAGGAAAAACACCTGTAAGGCTACCTCTCTATTGCCATTGTATTATGGTTTAAAAATAAATTTAGTTCTACAAAGTCTCTGTTCAAAGTTGTTTTAAAAGGCTATAACTTGCTTTGCAACTATTTTGACTTAAAGCATTGTACATCTAAGAATTGAGGAGGTCTGATGGGTGCTTTTAGATCCATAGGATTATAAGAGTTATTGAAGTCCGTTTTCCTCCTTGTTTGTCTAAGTGCTCAATGCACTGCAGTGTTAACGTCACCAATGTGACTTGCTGCTTCTGATACCTCTGTAATTGCTGTTGCCTCTGGGCTGGGAGGAGGAATGTGGAAAGCAAATTCATAATATGAATGCCATTACAGTACTACTTTCTGTAATTCTACATCATTCTTGCTCCCCTTGATGAATTATCACTCATAGTCCCAATGTAAAGTGGTAAGAACAGTAGTATTAACTAGCAAAGAAGTGAATAGTTGGTGCTTATATGCAATTACAGTGAGTAACTTTGTACAGATAAGCACAATGCAGAACAGTGCTCAGAGGACTTACGCTGTTATGACACCTGAAATTCTAGTCCTTGTATAGTTAAGTGTTGCTCTTGCTCCTTTTTTTCTCCACTCTTAGTTCCCACCTTTTAATTCTATTTTAATAGAGAAATTTTATGTATTTGGCTATAGTTTGAGCTGACTGGAAACTGATCTGTGATCGTCATAGGCCTGTTTAAATTGTCTCCTTGATATAGGTTCAATTAAGTTTTTACTGGATGTGTGAAATAAACTTAGTACTGGCTTGTATTTTTTAAACCATTTGGAAAAAATCCCCACAATTTAAACTCTACAGTATTCACATGAGTTGGTATTTGGGTGCATTTTCAAATGCATAGTCTGTATATACTGTACTTTTTGTAAAGTTGCTTTTCTTTTCCCCTTTTTTCTCTGCCAAAAGGATTCTGATACACCACCTTGCACAGCTTCTAATGTTTACCCGTTCAGTCTGCAAGCACCGACTCAGCTTATGGCCAGTTTACTTGGCATTGTCTATGCCAAGTGGTAAACCCCAATCTGCGCCTACAAGAACCTTGATAGTGGCCACCAGTAATCAGGTATGAGCCAACTAAATGGAGCAACTATTTGATGAGAAAATGATCAAATAGGAAGTGTAGATCGCTTGTACTGTCAGTCTAGAAACCTCTGAAGGTCATCCTTTATATAGGAAGACTCATGCACTGAGTTTCATGCAATCTTAGAAGTATTTACCTACTATAATCAGAAGTCGGGTAGAGGAGGGGATGGGAAATGAGTCAGTGTTTGAGATACTTTTTGGAATAAATGAGCCCTTCCACATCATACTGACATCTAAGAATATATCAAAGGGGGAGTGTCAAACATCTCCCTTCTTAAGTAGTATTTGACATTCCTGGTGCTTAATCCAGTGGGATATCTACAGATTTTTAAGCTCTTTAACTTCCTGTTCTTCAAACAGAAACTTTACTTAGGTAGTTTGTCTGTAAACTAGTATTTCTGTTCGAATAGAAGACTGACTCATCTAGGCTTGTTTAGTGATCTTGGTTTTAAATTACTAGAACAGATCTGACTACTTGTGATCTTCTGTAATACACTTTAAAGAAGAAAAAAAGAACTTAAATATTAATAAGTATGTGCCTAAAATGCACTAGGGAGTGAACATGCAGAGAGGCTGTATGTTACCTATCTAGTCTGCAGTATTTTATGTAATGTATCCCTCATAGTAGATGAGGAGGGAAAATCCTTTGTTTTTCTTGCAGACTTGGTCCTGTTTAGGTGATGAAGATTAAAGATTGCTGTTAAATGAGGTGAAATGAATTTCAGATGATAGTATGTGCCCCTGAGCAAGGCAGACCAGAGCTTTTAACATTGTTCTTGTTGACTTTGTCTCATTTATTGGGGACCTAAGATTCAGGTGTTCTTGACATCAGTATCTCCAGGAAAATGCTCCCAAGATCTGGTGATTAAACTATTAGTCAAAACTTAGCTGTCTCGTGAGCTTTTGTGCAAGTTGTAGGTAATTGTAGGTTGCCTCTGATACCAGAAAATAGTGAACTGACTTCTTTCAAAGCTAATTTTGGTCAGGTTCTTGAAATATTTTTCTCTTTATTCTGACAATCCATCTATCATAATTCTTGGGATTCTAGGACCAGGGTGTTTCTAATTTAATGTCCTTATCCTTTTGGTCTGATTCAGTAGTTTCTTTACATTTTGTGTGTGATAAAAGGTATGTTTGCTTCAGTTTCTGCTTTGAGATTGTTCAGGTATTTCAGACTCACAGAACAGTTGAGGTTTGAAAGGACCTCTGGAGGTCATCTAATTCACACCTTCTGTTGAAAGCAGGGTTAACTAGACCCTGTTGCTCTGGGTCCCTTGTCCGATTGGGTTTAGAATGTCTCTAAGGCTGAAGACTGCAACTGCTCTGGGCAACCTGTTCCAGTGTTTGATCACATTTTGCAGAAAGTTTCTTGCTTTTAAACAAAGTTTTCTGTATTTCAGTTTTGCCCATTATTTCTTGCCCTTTCACAAGGCACTACTGAGAAGAGCCTGGCTCTGTTGTTTGTGCTCTCCCATTGTCCCATGAGCCTTCCCTTCTGAAGGCTGAACAATACCAGCTCTGTCTATCCTTGTATGAGAGATGCTTCAGTCCCTTGTCCATCTTCATGGTTCTTTGCTGGATTCATTCCAGTATGTCGATGTGTCTTCTGTGTGCAGGGGAGCCCAGAACTGGATGCAGTACTCTGGATGTGGCCTCACTGTGCTGAGGTAGAGGGGAAGGATCACTTCTCTTTGTCTGCTGGTGACATTCTTCCTAATGCAACGCAGGTTGCTGTTCTGCCAGCCTTTACAATGAGGGCATGTTGCTCACTTATGTTACTTATTGTTCACCAGGACCCCCAGGTCCTTCTCTGCCAAGCTGTTTTCCAGCTGGTTAGTCCCCAGCCTGTACTGGTGCATAGGGATATTCCACCTGAGGTGCGGGACTTTGCATATACCTTTGAACATCATGAGGATCCTCTGTGCCTGTTTCTCTGGCCTGTCATGGTTCCTTTGAAAAACAGCACAACTGTCCTGTGTATCTGCTACTCATCCCAGTTTTGTACTTGCTGAGGGCCACTGTCCCATCATCCAGGCCATTAATGAAAATTGGTCCTGGTATTGACCCCTGGGGTACTACCAGTATTGTCTGGTTTCCAGCTGGACTTCATACCTCTGATCAGAACCCTGAGCCTGGCACGTAAGGAAATGTTTTTCATTCTCCTTGTGGGTTTGACTTATGTCTAGAGACTATAATTAACACTACTTGCCAGTTAAAAACATGATCTTTTGGAACCTTTAGATGTATAATTAAGCGATTGCATTTGAACAGCCTTTTTGTATGTTCAGTAATACCAACATTGAGTTATGGCATGTTACAGCTTGATGCATGTTCATCACAGATAATACACAAGATTTTTTTTTTTTTTAGGCACTTCACAAAAGTATTTTTCACCCTCTCTTTCGTTTAGACCACGCTTACTGTCCCCCTGCATACCATTGACATTCCAGTATTTCCTTGCAGGTAGATTAACATAGTGCACCATTTTTTGAAAGCTTTTCATCATATACTCTCTTTGTATTCCCTCTGCAAGTCCCCAGCCCTGTTTTGCAAAGTGTGCCTTTTCATTTTATATTTTCAGATTACTGCACTGACTTCTTTCTTTGACCTGGCCTCCCTTTTTGTTGAATCATACCAAATAAAAAGAGCTTCTCTGAACAGATCAGGAAATGTTTGTATTAGTGATAAACTAATATAATTTATTGCTATTTTAGTGTCTGTAATAGAATATTCACACCTTGCAGTGTACAGCCTGGAACGCTTGAAGTTTTTTCAGTTTTAAAATAAAACTGGAGAGCTATTGTAAGGCAAAACTTCATTTAAAATACAAACCTGATGCCTAACTTGTACTTTTCCTCAACTACTATGCCTTTCTGAAAAGGCACTGTGTGGCTTACCTTCACCATAATTACACAAAATCAGGCATGCAGTTGTTGATGCAAAACAAATTGGTATCCAGAGTTTTTGCCTCATTTGTGAAGGAACAGTACGGATGAATTCTAGATCTTGTCTGAAATGTTGAATATTGAAAATATGATAGTGTTTTTCTGGCTTTGTTACTTGGCTGTACTTTCCAAGGCTTCTTATGGTCTCTTAGTTTATACAAAACTTGTGTTTAAAGTTGGGAAATTCAGGGGACTTTTGCTTTTTGCAGGTCTGACCTCTGGATTTGTGTTAAATCAGAGGTATTTCTTGCATTTACTTATCTATAGTTTAGTAATTGAATGACTTTTTTTTCTTTCACATTGAATTAACCAAAGGTTTCTGTCTCATGGAGTAGAAATGTTCTCTTTGAGGATTGTGACCAACCGAGTCAAAAGTGGGAAATTACAATGTTCTGAGTAGAACGATTTTTTTTAAATACCTCCTTTTAGCATGTAACTTTCTGGAGAGTGATGGGGCTAGATTAAGTTCGTCTTTATCTTTTTTTCTTGCAGTTGATGCAACTGAGACCAAATCAGTTTACAATTTTTAAAAGGCACGTTAGTGACTGAAAGGATTTCCGTCCTGATAGGCTTGAACATGTGCAAGCCTCTTTCTTAATAGGTGTTCTTTGCTATTCAGTAAGTCTTTGAAAGGGATTCTTTTGTTTGCTTGATGTCTTCAGCCTATGAGCCTTACAACTTTTTCCCACTCAGCTTGGCTCCTTTGGAAACTACCTGGATCACCAGTACTAGCTTCAGTAGCAAGAAAGGCCAGTGTCAAAAACAGTAGCTTTTTATTTTGAATGAGTTACAGCCTTCTAGGTGAGATTTCTGCTATTAGAGCTTGCTAATGCTTTCCCTTTGGAAAGCTAGTAATCACTCTAATGCTTTATGTACTGCATAACTGGAGAATTTCCAGGTAGTTTAGGGACTAGCTTAACTCCTGATACAGGTTTGTGTGTTTCTCAGGATAATCATTTTTTTCATTATAATCATTCTTCTGTGTTGCTGATGAGCAGTTCAGAATTAAACTTGAGAGAGGAGTTTATGAACCAGTGCTGTCCACTGGGGAAAAAAAAAAAAAAAAAAAAAAAAACACACCATATTGTGGTATGCATGTTCAGGTGAACAGAGGGTGGGGTGAAATCCCTTGTATACTTTCCAAGAAGATAAGGGCTTAGTTTCATAGTTGCCTTTTTGAAGTGAAATATGTTCTGTTCAGTTTATTCTTGAATTGTGCTCGCCCTTCAAGAAAGGAGAATCCTTATGTTGTCTGGCTCAGAAGAGCAATTTACTCTTCAGTTTGCAAGTTTTTACCCAGCCCTGTGTCTTTTGACTCAAAAGTATCTAGAAATAATGAATTCCAGTCCTTGTGCCATACTGGCTTGTAGGAGGTTCGTTCTGTCCAAGAAAAACTATAGTGGAGATGTCATTGTAGATTAGTGGTGTGTGATCCTGGATATGGTGATTCAAAACTTCATAGCAGCATTCACAAGCTCACTTGCGAAACAAGACAAGTGGGAAATGAAACCTCAATGTCAGTGTTGTAGTTTGTTTTTCAGCTTTTTGCGTCTAGTGATATAAGGCACTAACTGCTTGTTTATATAACTTAACTAGTGCTTCACTGGCTACAACACTTCGCTTCAGAGCTTGCTTATACCTGATCAACAGTAATAGTGTTGCTTTGTCCCGCTGGTAGTGCTGATACTATCATCTCTACAGCATCTCTGAAATGACTCCTCAAAAGATAGTTTCATTAGAAATTGATTAAAATCCCACAATCCTGCTTGAATCAAAAAAAAAAAAAAAAAAAAAAAAAATTTGAGGTCTGCATGCAGTTAAGTGATGTTTGCTTTGAAAATATGTTTTCATTTGTGTTGAACTTGATTTCTAGTCCATTTTACCTAGTATTTCTGGGAATGCAGATATCTTCAACTATTTAGATGTACACATACACTAAACTTCATTGGAAAAATGTGATGCATCACAATTTTTAGTACATTAACTTCAATTGAGAGGTGGCCTGACTTGTTCCTTCAAAGGTCATATTAAGCTCTCTGGTTATTGAAAGTTTCTTCGGTCAACCAAAGTTCTTATCCTTTATTTAGAGTCCGTATTCATTTAGACTGGAATACTTTTTCAGTGTTCTTGCATTTCCTTAGACAAAGGAAGGAGGATAGTGCTACGATGTACTTTGGAAGCAGTTTCAAATCTAAGTGTCAGCCTGTCATCTTGTAAATGACAGAACATCTCTTTTTTTCGTACACTTTTCAAATGTATATGCATCTATATAATAAGATTGCATTTCCTCTCTCCTGAAGAATGGAGAGAGGGGGAAAAGGTTAGAAATGTGTCAGAGGCAGTTTAATTGAAAACAAAACTCAGAAAATATTTGTCATCTTAATCAAAATTTCATATATTCACGTACACAATCTTTATTTGGTATTAACCTTCCTTGCATGGAAACTCATTCAGCTGGACTAGACTCAGGGTTACCTAACGTAGGGCCCCTGTTTTGAACTTCAGAAGTCCCTTCCAACCTGGATGCTTGTGTGATGTTATGGAAGTCTTTGGACACTGTAGTGGTTGCTTCTTGCATGCTTTTTGAGTTGCAGGAAAGACTATCTGCTTGACACAGTCTAAATAGTAGTTTCCACCAGAAAAAAACAAACGGAATAGAATTATTGAAACTTGCAAGTAGTACCTGTTCTTTGGTTTGCATAGCATGCCTTCATCTTTCAGTGTCACAGCAGTCAAAACATTTGGGGACTGAATATCTGCCTGTGCGTTTCCTCTAGCTGCTTCACACATACTGTATTGATGTCAACTCATTGCTTGGATAATTTTGGGACTGCTAGCTGATATAGTAGTTGTTTTTGTCTGAAGGCCTAAAATTGTGAACATTTTATGTTGAAAAATCTATCTCCTGCTCTCCTAAATGACAAGTATTCAGATAAAATCACGTGACGGTCCACATCACAATAGCAGCAAAGTTGCAGTATAAGAGTTCTCTTCTGGTAGTTTTGTCTTACCCCCACATTATGTGAAACTTGGTCAGTGACAACATCAGCTGGGGGGGCGAGGATTGTTTTCGTGTATCAGACTTAGATTTCTTGAACTACTCCTGTGACTTTAGGGATTTTTTTTTTTTTTTAACTACAGATTATGAAAGTGGTCTCAGTTTAAATTGATCACTCATTCTGGGGACTAGGCTGTGACTAATAGCTACCTAATCTGTTGCTAAATGTGAAGAGAACGAAGTTTTCTGTGTTTTTACAGGTTACTGACAGTGCTGGTACACATAGTACGGCTGTGAAGGACCACTGTAACCTGGTCCCTTGTGGCTTTGAGTCTTGGTTCTCTACTGTTTGAGGATAGGAAACTTTTCTTCGTGTGCTTCTAGCCTTCATGTTTGTTCTTTGCTGTTGCTTGCTGAGCTGGTTAAGCAAATACCTGTTTTCCCTCTTTAATAGGAGCAGAAATGAGATTGGCTTCTGCTTTTATAAAAGTTATTCAAGACTCGTGACCGTGTTGGCTTCAGTTGAAATAAGCTGGTAGGGCCAAAAGGAGGGGAAAAGCCTTTTTGATATTCATATTACTTTGAATCTTTTTTTCTTTCAGATCTCCATTTCTAAATAGCTTTTGTTTGCTTCTCTTGTACTTTAGGTTAAAGGTATGAACCACATTTAAAACTTACTAGGGTAAGAATATGTTTAGGTAGTCAGTAAAAATACTGTATAGGATCCAGTTAACTGGCTTTAAAGTATTGAGGCTGGCTTGAACCATCTTCTAATATTTGATACCATATGTTGTAGTGATTAGTCCATATATTGCTTTCAAAAAAAGTTGCTTAGGTCATCATTGCCTGTTGCTTCTCTGAAACAGGAACAAGGAACAAGAAGCTAGATTTCCACCTGTGTACAAGATGTGTTTAAGTATATTTCTGATGTTTATATGCTCACGAAATGGGAAATGAATGTAAATCCTCAGAACAAGGGATTTTAGTAGAGGCCTAAAATAGACAAGTTGGAAATAAAGTGAGAAACTGAAAGGAACTTTGAGTGAAATATTTTGAAGATATGCATTGAGGTTTTTCAGGAAATACTGGAAAAGTTAATAGTGTAGTAAAGGTCTTCAAAATACTACACTCATTTTACTTGAAATGATTTTGAAGTACACAAGCTTAAATGGTTACAGTTACTATGAACTGCAGACTGGGTTTAATCATGGCCAGTAACCCTGTAGTGTTAACAATATAATAGTAAGTAGCCTGTCTAAACTGACTTACTCCTTTTCTAAACTTTAGCTGCTTAGGTCCTTACTTATTATTTTTGAGCCTTGTGTATGTATAATTTCCTTTCTTTTAAAGTTAAGAATACTGATACTTTGTTTTCACTGCTAGCTTTTTTTTTTTATTTTTTTATTTTTTTTTATTTATTTATTTTTTTTAAGAACTGACAGGCAGAGAAATATTAAGCCCTGGTTTGAACTGCGACTCTGTTTTTGATACTTATTTGTATTACTTCTAAGTGTAGGTGCTTATTTTGGCTACATGTAAATCATTTTTTTGAATAATGATAGTCTGAGTGCAAGATTTTTATACTGTAAATTTGCCAGTATTTTGGAAGTAAAACTTGAATTGCTTAAGCAAGTCATTACTTGGTATTCCAACTGCCATCAGATTTCTGCTGTTCTAGGGTAAAGGATAAGTGGGTGTTCTTTTGTTTTTCTGCCTCCTGTTAAAGCATGTGGGAAACTTTTTCTAACCTGGTATGTGTTACAGAATTTTTCCTCTCCAGCTTGTTTTTAAATGCAGATTCTTAAATTTTCTTCCAGATCTGGCATCTTTTATTTACAGGATCAAAGTCATCACCTTCTTCCCCCAAAGATTGCATTTCTATCAATTTTTTGGATCAATAGCCGTGTGCTGGGAGAGGAAGTTATTCCAATAAGAGAAATCTAAAGAAGTTAGAACGACATCTAAACCAGATTTGTCTATCACACTGCCAATAAAGGGCTTTCTTTTCCGATTATCTAATCTTTCTGCAGCCATCATCTGGTTACACACATGCCAGCTCTCAGTGATGAGGATGGGACACCTGAGCAGTGTAAGGAGATAGTGTGTGGACAAGGCGATATTGTTTCATATAGCTCCTTATGATTTCCAAAAGACATTAAGTAAATTTCTTTTACTAAAGATCTTGAAAGAAACTAAAGAAGCAGGTCCTCTTCCAAATAATTAACTTCTTAAAAGATAAGAAACAAAGATTCAGCTTTCATAATAAAGGGAGTTCACCTGCAGGAAAGGAAAGCCCTGCAGGAATTTGTACTAAGCTTCATGTTGTCAGATATCTAATAGGGAATGAATAACTTAGGGCAAAGTTGTGGTGCTACTAAGCTGCTTAAGGACAAACCGAGAAGGCTTTGGAAGAGACCTTTCAAGGGGAGTATCAGGAGAGAAGGAAGTGTTTCAAATGCCATAGAGTAGTGTGGCAGCACTGAATTATTTCCTGCTAGATTTTGGCATTTTTTGCTGAAAATTGATTTGACTCAATTCTCAAAAGGAAAGAGAGCGTCATAAAAGCAAGTGTTGCATATTAGGAACGTAGAAGAGCAGAAATGAAAATATGTAAAAATCTACATGTATTCCCACATCATTACCAGTAAGTAGTTTTATCTCTAAATCAGAAGAAAGTTTTAATAGAATGGAAGAAGATTAGGGAAGGATATTAGGGTGATCAAAGATCTAGAGTAACTTACAAAGCATGAATTAATCATCAGCCTGGAGAAGGGAATGAGGGGGTATAGGGTAGAGGTCTGTGTAATCAGCAGTAGTATGGGAAAGGCAAAAGCAGAATGACAAGTAATGTGTAACTAAGAACTGAAAAATCATTCAGAAAAATGATAGGTAGTTGAGCTTTGAAACGTTGTCGCATAGGACACTTACCTCTGCTAACACTGCTTAGCAGAGGATGCTTTAAAAAAACAAAAATACCTTGAGCAAGCTAATGAATGATACCTGACTGAGAACTACTAAATCTAAAGATGTCATCTCTGGCCCTGAGTGCACTTCCTGAAGCACCTGCTGTCAGCTAATGGATCACAAGACACTGGGTTAGATGAAATCACATTCTGAGCTGACAGTTTATCCTTTATATTGCATTTTAGGCCATCAATATAAAAAGTGCTTCATTGTGAGAAATTGGAGATCACTTTCTGGGTAGCTTATTAACCATTCTTTGGAAGATTGATTGTTTTGAACATACCAAGGGTAGAACTACTTAGGGTACAGGTAGATAAACTTAATTGTTACACCTGTTTTTCTTGTGTGGGCATTGGTGCTTATTTGATCTTGTGGTGACCTGGTTGAAGGAGTTAACTCCTGGTCCTCCTTTCCCCCCACTTCTGTCAATTTTTCCTACTGAATCCTCAAATTCAGGGTTGAGTTGAAGATCATTTGCCAATATATAACTTATCAAATGCATTTTAAATGTTTTTAGCTTCATGTGTTGGCTTCCGTAAATAATTTCTAGTAGCTGTTTTCTTTGGCAGCGTACTTCAGCAAATAAAGTTTGGGCAATTTTGCCTCTTCCTCAAGAATGAAAGATTCTCCTCTTGCATCTCTTTTTCCTGTTTGTCCTTGAACATTTGACTGCTGCTAGTCTGAGAAAAGGATTTGGCATATCTTTCTTGGGAGTGTAGAAGTTGCATGTTGAAACCCCTCTCCATCTGTGAAGGGTACCTTGTGGTGACCCAATCGGCTTTTCTTTTACTAGCCTGTAGTTAAATTTAATCATTCCTCAAATACTAGTCTTCAGTAGCTTGTATTTCTTTATGCTTAGTCTCTTCTAATTGTGATTTGATAGTAAAATGTCACTTACAGAATTGTGCCCTGTTTTGTATTTGCACATACAATTTTATTGATGTCTTGGTGTATTCATATTTTGCTTTTTACCCCAGACTTGTTTGAAACTATCGATTAGTAAAATAGCTGAAGATATCTCAAATTCTATGCCGTTGACTCAAATGTTAGCTTTGTGATATTCCTGCTTAACACTTAAGTGGACAAAACATTTTACTAGCTTTTTTTTGAAGGCAGTCAGTTGTCTATCTTAGTTATTTCAGATGTCAGAAAATGTTTGTTTGAAGTTACAAGTATTTGGAAAGTATGTTTCAATTTCATCTTAAACTCCTGTACTTTTCATACATTAAACCAATTTGCTGTATACCATTATGTGATAGGGACACCTATAGTACCTTGTGATATGGTAGGTTGATTTTGGCTGCCACTAAACCTCTTCAGCAGGTTCTGTTCCAAGTTATTGGACATTCCCCCAAGTAAGTACCATGTCATAATGTGCTCCTGATCATTTCATGTGTCTGTGTTGTCTTGCCATGGATGTGAGGTATGGTCTAGGAGCCATATAGCCACATGAGTGTTGGTTGTCCTGCCATCAAACTAATAGGATTTGACAGAGTTGCACTTACATGGCTCCTTACGAACTAGACCTAGCTTACCTGTAGCTGAATGAGATTGAGCAGAGCATATAGGAGTTGACTTCAGACAAGTCACATGGCCTTGCCCTCACATTCCTCCATGACTGCGTGATAACATTTCTGAAAGTCTTGTTGAATATTTCATTTGGCCATACTTTTGCTAAGAACCTCTAAAATAGACTTGGCTCTCAGTTAACTAATGTGGAAGGTCTGTTTTTATAGCAGTGATGTATAATGAACGTATTTAGTACTGAGATCAAAGGGTTTCAAGGACATTTGCTTTTAAATCTACATCATTTCATCTGCAGGTTGATTACTTCAGAAAATATGACTTAAGCTGTTAGTGCTACTGAACTTACGCAACTGAATTAGACAAGCATGAATCAGTATATGCTCCAAGCACTGTTCTGTGGGAATGACTTGTATGTTGAAGAAATACATCTGGTAATAAGTTCTTTGTTTCAGTTGTTTCTATGCCTAAACAGAGTGTTTTATTTATTTTTATTTCTAGCAGCACAGTGGAATGAAGTTTTCCATGAAAGGGGCTCATAACCATAGTCAAGGCAATGGCTACAGTCCTGTCAACAGTGGCGGCATGAGGCAACCAGTTGGTAACCGAGGACACCACCAGTACAACCGTAATATATGGAGAAGGAAAAAACACAGAGACAGTTTACCTATTAGTCTCAGCAGATAATGGCAGATGCCAAGATGACCTTCCCCAGTTCTGACTGAAATGGAGTGAGTGCCATTCAACTCGGGGCATGGAGACCAGCGTCCAGCACATTGTTTTAATGGTGTTGCCAAATATCTGCAGCTGACTTCTTTGCATGTTTTTTTTTTTTTTTTTTTTTTTTTTGTGTGTGGTGGTTCCGTCCATCTTCAAGAAGTAGTTGTGCTTATCTGTGAAGCCTTATTAAATGTTTGTTTTCTGCCTTCCCACAATGGTTCATCCAGTGCCGAAGCAGCTCTGACAGTAGAACTGCAAGGACATTTACAAATGCTGTGGCTTTTTTTGCTGTGGCTACATCTGTTCCTTTGTGGGTTTTGTTTTCTTTTATTTTTGAAGTGAAAGAAACTTCAGTTGGATTTTTTTCCTTGCAGCAAATCCAGTTGGGAATTCATAAAAATAAATTTGCTGCTCTTCTATTTTTGTTTCAAAGTTCAGAAATTTTTTGCTCTGTAAATATTGGAAGTATAATTTGTGCAATAACTTGGAATTTTTAATTTAATTTCATATTGTCATATAAGTTATATTTAAGGAGGTTTTTTTAATTTACAGATCCTTTCCCAGGTTGCATTATCTAAGTTGGGTTCATAGTTTTGGCAGGTTGTCTGAGCAGTGTTACAAACATGACATTTGGTAATATTCAAGGCTTCTTGATTCACAATGAAAGGCAATTTGGCTTACAGTTTTAAGAAGGTATTAAGCTCCAAAGCATTTTGACCTTGTGTTTTTAGCTCATTGTCTGGCCTTTATCATTTATCTTGCTCTGACCAATGTGTTTTAATTTATTCCTTTAATTAGATAAGAAATCTAGCTTTGTAGTACCCGAAGTAAAACTTCTGAGGGGGGGGGGGGAAGGTTGGTTTAAGTTCTGACAAATTTAAAAGCTGTGAACTACATGCTTTGATGCATATTAGTAATGTAACCTGTTAATGTTTGGGTTCAAACAACATTATTAAACAGAGGCACCCGGCTTAAGGAATGTGGAGAAAGGAAATATGTTGATTCCATTAAGGAATCTGTATAGCAGTATGCATTAGTTCTGTTAAGAGCAAATATATAAAAAGTACTTCAGCTGCTCTAAGCATTACAAGAAGTATCTTTTAATGTATTGCAGGAGAGCACAGCCCAGTGTTGTACACAGTATGAGTGGCTGGCACTTAATTTACAGATGCATACAGGTATACTATGCAAGTGTGTATTGCCATGACAAACACTGTCTTTAACTTTTCAAAAAGTGTACATCCTGCCTAACCCTGAGTTTTTAAAGAACCACAGTTGTCCTGGGAGTAGGTCACATCTCATGCCCTCTGACTTTCCATTTTTTTAGTGAGTTCTTAAACTGTACAGAAAACTGCAATGAGTTATATATAAGTCCATTAGCGGAGAGAGCTGAAGAGAAGTCCTGCTAACAGGACATCTATACTATGTACAGTTATAGAAGATTTTAAAACTGATACCTGAATATTAAAATAAGGTGTCTAGTATGATGAAGCTTTTTAGTATGCAGTATGCCTTTGAAGCAGGATTAGTTCATGTTATTACTGAATCTGTCAAATCCAACAGGTCCTGGAGGGGAGAGAGGGCAACATTCCGAAATAGAGTAGTGCATATCTGTTCGCAAAAAGTTTGTCTTAATGCTCCAGATTCATCACAATTTTAAAAGATTGTGAGCTGATTCATAAATAATATTTAAGGGCTGTTACATGAGCCTGTACTGCTTAGTCTTCACACACTAGCAATATTGACCATAAAACCTACATTAAAGAGCCTTCAAGGCTTTAGTTGGTGTCTTATATTAGCGTCCATTTTAAAACAAAGCTCATTTAAAAAGTGGTATCATGTAACATTTCAGTCATGGTGAACCAAATAAATTGGCCTGGCTATCACTGTGGTTATGTGCTACAGATTTAAAAAATCATGTTTAAATTTTTTTCTGTGGACAACTATGTGGAAGCTAAAATTGACATATTTTTATGTAAAGTTTTCTATTCTTTGATTTTTAATAAACTTTGGAGACCAGTCACTCTTCTGTACATCTTTATCATAAAATTAATGGAAGATGTAAATTGATTATATCTGATAGGTTAACATGCACTTTGAATATCTACTTAAATCGTTCTTGTGAAACATTTTCAGAATGAGATTGGAAGGGGGATGGATACCCTCAGCAAAGCATGTCTTCTCCATATTGGTAAGTCCTTTTTGACATGTTTAGAAAGGGAGTAATGAACATGGCAGTTAGTTTCATAGTTCTAGATTTGATCTCTTGATCTCTGAGAGAGCAAAGAATTTAGAGATGGTTCCCTACAGTATTTCTAAAGTAAAAGATTGACTAACTGATCTCTTAAGATACAAACAAGGATTTTAAAAAAATTATATAGAAAGTTAAGGTATCTTCTAGATTCTTTTCAAAATCTTATACTAATTTTTAGCCTCTTCAAAGATGGGCTGTGTGGTTGCAATGGCAGCGGTGGTTATTGCTGCTTTGTGTTAACCCTCTGAGAGGACTGTGACACTTCAGTAACTCAAATATCAAACTTCACATATTGAGTCTTAGGAAGAGACTTGGGTAAATCAGCAAAAACAAGAAACAACTGAAGTAGTTGACAGAATGATGCAGAACTCTAGGGATTCAGAAACAGAAATCCATAATATTTGGTCAGTGTTAATAAATATCCTCTGAAGAATAATAGAGAAGCATTTATGCATTGGGAGTTTGTGTTCCTTTGAACACTTACCAAAAATAATCAGATATCTGCCTGATCTGTTCTCCAGCCCTACTGACTGTGGTTTTTGTACTGTGCTCACAGGCAAAATCTGCCATGCTCTTTAGATGTGTAGGGAAGAGTGCAAACTGGATGAATATGGGGGACACAGTATGTCATGGAAAGAGTTCATTCACTCTCCTGCTGCACTATCAAGAGATGTTGGTGCTAGTGTCATGTTGGAATTTTCCTGTTGCTCTTTCCCTCCTGTATCCACCTGTGTACTCAGAAAGGGTAAGATCATATGAATATATTATTGCCTGTTGATCTAATATTGCTTTCTTCCAACAGAATGACAGTGGACAGCAGCATCCTGAACACAGAGGAAGAGAATGAGCATAGCAGCAGTCTGAGGGCAATGTTGAAGCGTGATATGCCCCCAGGCAGTGTGAACTCTTCCTCTGTTATAGGCCGAAAAAAAGTTTGAATTGTAAATGCTAACAGGTAGCCAATAACTGAGTGTGTATGTGTGCAGTGTTGAATGTCTGAAACTGAACTTCTGAGTTCTCAAGCACAACAAGCCTGCTACTTGCTAGCTGCAGTGGTATGAGCTATTTGCTCATGAGCTATATCTTGGGTATTGGTTTCTCCTCCTGGTGAAACCACTTCGACTTCACTTAACTTGCATTCCTCTTTCTGCCTGGAGGATTGCAGAGTAGGATAAGGTCTCTAGGAAGACAGATTTCTTTGTACTTTTTTGATTATTCTATTTCTTGTGTTGAAGACTATTGGAAAACTTTTGTCTACAAGAGGTCTGTGTAGAAAATCAGCTGTATGCTTATGTTATGACTGGTTAAGGTAATCACAGAATAGCCACTTGCATTCTAGTACAAGGATGATAGCAACACCTTTTGTGGAACATCTCTGTACCAGAAATGTGCAAGTTTTTTGTCTAAAAGCTCTGCTTGCATTTCTTTGGGGTATTATGACACTGCAAATGTTTTGAGATAGAATGCTGCCCTATGGAGAAAGCAGTTTTTCAGTCTTAAATTAATTTGAGACTCAAACCATTTGCTTTTTTATTAAGTCTTCTTTTGTTGAGGGATTGATGCATGAACATAATCTCCATGAAAAGTTGTTTTTCTCTCCCTGTGCCACTTCAGAGAATAGCCCATATGCAAGCAGGTTTTTTACTTCACCAGGAAAATTTTCTATTGTGGTACTATTAATGGGTTTTGTGCCACTGTCCCTCATAGTAGGATTATGGATTCAGAGGGCATCTTACCCCAGCTACTTTCTGCAGCCCCACTGTTCTTTTCTGCTTGTATAACTTGTAAGAATTGAACAAGAAGTTGATTTACTTTCCTATTTTTTTTAAGGAGGGATCAAAAATGCTTCACTGTGACTCACTTTTAACATAAACCAAGGAGGATTTAGAATCTTATATTACAAAATTTTATGTGAGATGAGATGAAAGCAGTATATAAAATGGAAGCCTATAATCTCTGTTCCAGAATGACCACTCTCCACCAGTGAAATCTTCACTACCGATCTGCTTGGGGCTGTTCTCTTGAAAATTTTTACAAGGAGATGCCTGCCTTCTTGCCCTTTCTTAACAAAGAGCAAAAGTTGAATCTTTTGATGGGCTTCATCCACCTCCTTCAGGAGTGTTGTTGGATGCATCTGCCTAATTTGAGAGGCCAAGATGAGTAGATGAGATCTCACTCATGTCAAGAGTTACCTGTCCAGGTGATAACAGGTAATTTAGGTACTATATACTACATAATCATTGAAGGGAATGGTCATCTCTTCTGTCAGAAGGCAATTTTCCTAGGAGGCAGATTAGTATAAGTTTAACACTTACATGCAGTCTCAAGTGGGTGAACAGAATAGTTGCAGTTATCAGCTGTAAATGCAAGTTTTGTTTTAATATCCTTATGGAGAGATCTGGGGAGAATAGTTGGCAGATCTGTTTGCCTCTCAGATCCGCAGGAAATGCTGTCACTTCTGCTCAAGAACAAGACTGTGATATATTTTTCTGTCTAGTTCCTGATACAAAAGTGGAACAAAATGACTTACCTTTTTGTTCTACTCCTCTATCAAAGAGGGTGTTGATCAAGGAATGTAAGTGTGTGCAAATTATATATACTGTATGGATGTCTGTGTTAGAAATGATGAGTGGTTAAGCACTGAAAGAAGTACTCAGAGAAGTTGTAGAAATTTCCGTCTTAAAACTTGTCTGGACAAGGCTCTGAGAAACCTAACCCAACTTTCAAGTTAGCCATGCTGTGTCAGTTAGTTGATCCACGTGACTCTAGAGGGTTTCTCTCAATCTAAATTTTTCTCTGATATCATGAAAAAGAATAACTATTTTTTTGTTTTAACAATATTTGGATTTGAGGTGTTTTAATGGGGGCAAAAATGCCACGGGAATTGTTTATTTTTTTGTGTTTTGTTCTGCACTTGATAAAACACTTCTGCAAATTCTAGGACACACAGGTTGAAACAAGAATGCAGTGACTTCTGGAGTCAATAATTCCTTGAAATGTGTAGTCACAAATCACATTATTAATCAGGAAGTGATTAATGAATCTTCCTGAGTGGAGTGAATTTTTATTTGCATCCTCTTTGTAATATTAATAAGCATGTTTTGTCTCTTCTGATTTCAGTCGACTTGCATTTGAAATGGTAACACAATGCAGATGTGTGGAAGAAATAGTTTGCATAGGACATCATCAAAATACATTGGAATGCAAAGTTCTTCACCTTTTCTTGCTGATGGGAGTCGCACAGATACATCGTGGAAACTTTTGATAGTTAAAATCTACTTCACATTTATTTTGCAGTACTGAATTAGGTAGATTACTTGCACTAACAGTGCTAATGTCTGAATGTTAGTAAAACAGCACTGATGGAATTGAAAGCATCGTGAAAAGGCTTTGCTTAAAGGCTGGGTTTTGAGGTTGCATTTGCCCCAGGTTTGCCTAAGTAACTCTAGATGATGTGTGTAGATCGTATTTGTTCCTTGTTTTGCACTGTAGAAACAGGGAAGAACGCCCATCAGGAATGGGTATATAGAAAAAGAAGTATCCACAGAGAAAAAGGAAGCAAAAATCCAAAGATCTTAGTGAATGCAGTTTTGAAATATAAAATAACCATTCTGACATAATGGGAATTATTGCATATCAAACTGCAGATCCTGCTAATAGGGACTTAAAAGCAACAACAAAAAGACCCTGTAGGGCTAGTATGATGTCTGGAGAACAGCTGTTCCAGTATTTCTAAGAAATGGCAAGTATCATTATCTGGACAGTTAGTGTCAGTATTTCATCTCCAGAACTAATTTTATGGGAAAGTAGAATAGAGCTATTTAGAAATTGAGGTAAAGATCTAACACTGATTTATCAGATAGTTTGTAATGCCTTTGTAATTAATAAAAAAATATTAAAACATTTGATTCAGTGCTACATGGAGAATGAACCAGGGTATTATCTGCTACTTAACCAGGAAAGAATCAAGTAGATGGTACTGAGTGCAAATATTTTGGGCCAAGGTAGCACATTTAGCTGAAGATTAACTTTGGACCCACACTGTACTGGCTGCATTTGCTAATGATTGGGATACAAATGGCCATGCACTGACTGGATTTGTTGATTTGACAAGCTTGGGAAGCATGGTCAATACACAAAATTAGTTTTCTAGCACAATGTTACAAATAAGATGGAATACAGTGGTACAAAGCACAAGGTTAGACACCTAAGAATTTTTAGCTACTTCTGAAAGGTGGAGGCTTATGGTTTAGAAATGATAAAAGAGAAAGATCTGGGTGTATGAGTTTACAGTATGACTGAATTTGCCAGTCTGTATCAAAGACAACATAAATGTGACCCTAAGGCATGCCAAATTAAATCTTTTCCATAATGACTTCCTTTAGTTACAAATCCAGAGTTCCAGTGGTTAGGCTCCCTGTGGTTTTACTCATTTCAGGAAAAAAAGCAGAGGAGAAAGAATTAAAAAGAAAGTGGAAGGAAAGAAGGTAATCCTCTTAATTCTTCACTCAGTTTTGCAGGAGCTACAGAGATGCAGATTTTTTTTTTCCTGACATCTGAGGATCATCTTCATCTTTTGGAGATTTATTGAAAGTCACAACAATTTAGCTTTTTTGATGTCTTGGTATATATTGGATTTGGCAAGTGTCACAGGTCTTTTTCTGCCCTGTGATTTTTAAGATCTGGAAATCTAGCAGCAGTCTGGGTGAACTAAACCATCGTGAGACATTTCTCCCTTTGCACTAACCTTTAACCTCAGGTGCTCCAACTAAAGCTTCTACCTGCTTTCTACTCTGCAATAGACACAACTGATAAGTATTAGCTCTTGTATGACCTATCACCTTATATGCTGTGCAGTGATGGAGTACTCCTCACAATTGTACTCAGTTCTGGTCCACCTAGATTACAGCTGAAATCTGTCAAGATGACAGATGCCATTACCCAGTGTTTTGCATGAGTATTTTTGATTTTAAGGACTGAAAACCTATATTTTCTGGCTTGAAAGGAGGGAGGACCTAGTTGGAGGTGGGGAGGAAGTGTCTGAGATCGCAAGGACTTTAATTCTCTAGGAGATAAATGTCATTCAGATTACCAAGGCAAAAAACATTATTTATATGTTTGAATTTCAGAGACCAGTCTGATGTACATGAGAAGAAAAAGCCTACTGAGCTCTTTGTAAGGGTACTTTATGAAGAGTGTTGTGGTGAAGATGAATTCATTTTTTTTTCCAGCATTATTTAAGCAGACCTCTCAGTAGCTACTTAACAATTTATCCTTATTTTATGTAAATATTGAATCTAGAGGAAGGAGAACTTTTCCTTTGGCTTTTTTTTTTTTAATTTTAAGTCAAAACCCTGTGAAGTGCTGGAACTGAATGTTGCTTGTGTATGGAATTTTTCTGGTTATCTTCTTACAGAGTGTTAATAGATTTGCGGCTCCAGTTAGTAATACAGGTAAATCCGATTTTCCACATTGTTTGGCCTAACTGTAGAGAGGGGGCGCTCTGAGACCATTCTTATGTCCCATGCTGTAATGAACAGCTCGCTCGTGCTGCTCTGAGAGATGGTGCTGCCTTGATTGAAAAACCTTTCCTGAAGCACAAGGTAGCTTTGAAAGTAATTTCATTTTTTTTTAACACGTGGATTATATTCATAATATCTGATCTGTAGTTAGGAATGGATCAGTGACCAGGGTAGCTGTTTCTCTGTTAAGGGAAACCGTATGGTTGATTTGCACTGTGCTGCTACACTGTAACCTAATGTTTTATAAGTCTGGATACTAAAATTTTTCCTTCTTAAGGATATCTCAGTCCTTTAACTATGCAAATCCAGCTCATATGGATGTGTTCCTGATTGTTTTAGCATGCAGACACTTTTTATTTGCAAGTGTTTTCAGGAACAGAACTATGACACTGACAGGTTTCATCTGGCTAGCCAGAAATGTCTGGGATTTTTTTGTTACTGTTTATTTCAAGTTGTCAGCTGAAAACAAATTATACTCAACATTGATGCAAAAGGCTCTTGAGAAGAGCTCCTAGCTTTATGTAAATGGGGGCTCTTTGCTTTTTGAGCAGGAACAAATGTTTCTTGTGTGACCTGGCTTCTATTTGCTGCTTTGCTGTGCAGTGTTGCAGAGTTTAGTAGTTAATACGAGGAAGAATTTCTTTTAAGTGCATCTTTATTATAGTAGACATTTCTTGTTAAAAGGTTCTAGTTGAAGTCACTTTTATTAGGCTTCAGTGATGCCTTATTTTGCAAACAAATTATGAAGTGCATGTAAATATGTTTATCATATAAATACATCAAAGGGAGCTGTCTAATGAAACTATAATTACAAATGTTCTGATTTGGCTTTCAGAAGTTTGCAGATGAACTTTTGATCTATTTAATTGTTTCTGTTTCAGTATTTTGACTTTTTCTGTTGCTGCTTCTCTTTGTTCTTTTTCTTGTTTTAACCTAATGCTTATGGAACAAAAATCCTGTTTAGTACTATTTAGGAACACAGAATGACTGAGGAGATATTTTTTGACATTGATGCCATGACTATGTGTTAGTCTGTCGTATCCCGCATCCCAAATACTGTGTTCACTTCTATTCTCAAAAAGTAATATGAGA
The DNA here is from genome assembly GCF_028389875.1 of Rhea pennata. Classification (NCBI taxonomy): domain Eukaryota; kingdom Metazoa; phylum Chordata; class Aves; order Rheiformes; family Rheidae; genus Rhea; species Rhea pennata. The sequence continues at coordinate 75,569,967 of NC_084664.1, forward strand.
AAAGATATAGTGAAAAATATATTGGAAATACAAGGTAAAAGTGGAAAAATTGCTAGGAACAATTAGATATCTGGATAGTTTTTAGATAGCAAGGCCACATAAATTGCGCAGGTTAGGATCTTTCATCTTTTGACAAGAGATAACAAAGACAGACATAAAAGTTTAAAGAAGTCAGGCTAGGGAGTAGCTACGAGTCTCATCTGATAACTGTCAAACAGCATCACAAAACATTCAGGTGCATGTGGAAAGCAAGCAAATGAAACAAATTTCTTAACCTCTAGTTTAAGCTGCAGAATTTCTTCCTGAAAATTTGATATGTGAAATCTTATTTGAGTTTGAAAAGTAGACGAATTCCTTGAAGCAAACCTGGTGAGGGCTATTAAATACAAGATAAGAACTCTAGATACAACAGCCCGAGCTGCAAAAGGTTGATTTGGAGAGAGGAGCTATATGCTCCAGATAGAACAAGCTTTACCTACATCTATGCTACTAATGTGATTTGTGAGGAGGAGGGAAGTGATAAAAGAAAAGGAGTTTCTGCAGTGAAAAGAATTTGGTTAAAGGCCTAATAAGAAAATTAACATAAATTACATTCAAAGAGGCTGTTGATAGTGGTTCTCTCTCCATACAGAAGTATAGAGAGGAGTAAAGGGCTTTAAGGAGAAATGGAAGAAAAGTGTAAGTGAATTGCACACGGAATAGGGAGATATTAGCAGAAGCTTTGGGAGGTGAGGAAAGAAAGGAAGAATAAAAGAGGAGAGAGAACTTGCAGGTATTTATGGGGTCTTTTTTGTCCATTTTATCCCATTACAGCATTTACCCCTCTTTCATGTGATATTCATAGTATTAAAGTCTCCAATTTTTATTGTCTTTTCTGCTGTTCAGAACTTCTCTGGTTTGTCTTAGCCTGTCACTGTTACCATTCTGTATGGCTTAAGCTATTCTATTACTGCTCTGTTCCTATCCAGAAATGTAATTCAGGCTATATGAAGTGTGGTGCATACTATTATAGCATATATATTTATATATTTGATTTTGAGTTTTCTCTAATGTCTAACATTTGTATATGTACATTAAAAACATTTTACTTTACCTACTTTACTTACTATACTTTACATACCTATTTTATCATTTGTATGTAATCTGTAGCTTGCTATTTCAATATTCCACTGATTATTTTCATTATATTTCACATGCAAGGTGTAGTAATTGCTCCTTTTCAACGTGAACTTTGAGAGGTGGAATCTAGATGACTTTTATTACTTAAATTATACATGTAAAAAATCAGTATACTTCCATACGGAAAGAAAAATAGGTCAAGTAGATTGTGCAGTGTATCCCCATAATTCTTTTGCACTTTGCGATTTACTATCTTTTCATTTGCTATAGGAACACTTCCTCTGGTAGTATATTTCAGAATAACTGCTGTGGAATTGCACTTACAGTACAAAAAAGTAACTGTTCTCAGGACTTAAATGCAGGACTTAATGTTTGTAAAATTTCTCAAGAAATGTAAGATACTGAAATATTTAACTAACAAATGCTTACAAAAAATCAGAATGATATTGTTGAAGATTCTAATGTCATAATGCTCAGTGGTCAACAAATACTGTATGTAAGAGATGAATTCTGCACATCTTTCCATAGTCAAGGACACTATTGTGATTCATTGTCGTCTACCAAGCCTCTAATGTTCATGTGACCAAGAGTGATTCAGCTATGTTTGCATTACTCACCCATTTCAAGCCTGGCTGAAGCTGACCAACAGGCTGAAAACCTCTACTGAGAGACAAAGGGATGCGTGCATAGGAAAAAGGCAATTGTGTAAGCCTCATTTTCATAGAAAATCTAGCTAAAAGTATAGTCTTCTAGATCTGTTCATCAGTTGTGAATTCCACTGAGCTACAGTTTTTCATGTGTGACAAATATAAAAATTTGGAAGCAGAAGGCACCTTGATTAAATTTGTCTCCTTTGTTACTGGTATGATATGTGTATTCCTAAAATGTACTTTATGCTGCTAGTGAAATTGTTCACAATTTGAGATGATAGTCTTAAATAAAAAAAAATCTTTTTAACCCAGGGAGTTCCTGGAAGTAAATGTCCAAAGGATCTTAATTTACTAGGAGTAATTACTGTGTATCCATTCAGTGGAAATAATAAATATTTTTTTACTCCTTCAGTTTGCAAAAGTTAATTTTATTCAGCAAAATGATTTTTTTTTTCTGAAAAAGTCACTCATCAGTTGTTTGGATTGAGTTTAACAATGCAGAATAAAACTATCAGGTCTCTGCTGCGAGCTCCATCTTTAACTGTAAAGAGGAGAACAATGAATAGATGCAATCATATCTGTGCAGGAGCAATGTGCTCAAAAGGCTGTTGCAAATACAAATACTACCAAACTGCTTTGAATTATATATCAGCAGAGAACAAAACCTGATAAAACTGTTTTTTATGAGCAGCAGTGCAGAATTCCAGTCTTAAGTTTTTAATATTTGTCTCCTACCCTTTATCCCAGCTCCTCATACATCTTCTGTCTAATCTGGATCTGTAGTATTTCTGGTATTGCCACAGGAGATGCAAGCCTAACCCAGAGGGTATGCAGTTAGGTAGTCACAACTTGAGCTTCCCCTCCACCTAGATGCAGATTTTCAGGAAAGTTGCAGAAAGTGAATTACCTGTGAAGAGAGGCTTGTTCAGCACAAAAGGAAGAAGGCTTTGGGGGAACCCAACAGCAACCTGTGGGTACCTATGAGGAGGTAATCAAGATGATGGAGCCATGCACTTTACAGTAGTGCATGGTGGGATGATGATAAGATAATGTGTATAAATAGAAACAAGGGAGGTTCTGACTGGATATATGGAGAAACTTGTTAATGATGAGGACAATCAAAATAGATCAGGGTACCCAGCGAGGTGGTGCAGTCTCCATGAGTTTCAAGACATAGTTGGATAAAGCGCTGAGTACTGTGGTCCAACCTCATAGCTGACCCTGTTTTTAGGCAAGAGGTTGTATTAGGTGAGTCTGAGGTCTCTTTCAGTCTGAATTACCCTGTGATCCTATTTTTGTCTGGTTTGGTTGACCTCATGGGTCAGCTTCATGAAATACCATGCAGAGCATTATGTAAACCAGAGATTCCTTTTACATTTGTTTCTCCCCTGCATCCTTCCCTCCTCCCTAAAAAGAAAAAAAGCTTTCTTTTGCTTATAAAAATAGGTGCAAATTTTGTTTCTGTTATGGCAAGCTGGTAATATTTGGGGATGGGAGGGGGGGACAATTTTTACACCATAACTTTTGATCCACTGCAGATCAAGGGAAGCAAGGAAATCCTCCCTGTTAAAATAGAGCCACTGTACAAGATGAACTAAAGAAAGCTGGTGATGTTTTGGTATTTCAGTTTCTCTCTCCAGGGTTTTAAAGGGACCTGAGCGTCTCTATCTCACCTATTAAACATTAATATATCTATTATTACAATTTGTTAGTATTTTTTAATCCTACTGTTTATAAAATAATCTTCAGATCAAAGTTTAATTCCTTTAAGATAACTCATTCTCTTAATAGGAGCATTTAGAATCTTGTAGACAGATTTCACTGAGCCTTTTTTCTTCTATAACTGTTCTTGAAAATATTTCTCAAAATATGAAATGAAGGAATTGGTCTTGGTAGCTAGTAGTGCATACAACACTTCTTGCTATTTTTTTTCCAATTTCAAATGAAAAAGCCTGGGAGATGGACTTTGCAGTTCTACTTGTGTTTATCTTCTTGTATATGAATGCTACACCTGGCCTATGCATTCTGCGCATAGTAACTATATTATCTTCTTTCTATACACTACCTTGGGGTTTTTTATATCTTCATATGAAGAGACATGGTTATTTGGGATACAACACAGTCAAAGGATCTTTATTTTTAAAAATCCAAGCTGTTGTTGAAGATAGCTTATTATATCTAGATACGATTGAAATTTCTCTGGTGTTATTAACTGGTGGGATTCTTTTTCCTTGGGCCATGATATGAAGTCAAGTTTACACAGGTGCAGAAAAAAACTGCTTTTAGTATTGATAACCTCTACTGCAATGTTAGATAAGACTGAAAGAAAAACAACCAAATAAAGAAGATTATTAGTTTGAATAAATGTCACCAAAAGAATTTCAGGGAGAAGATGAGGAAGGGAACTAGCACATTCTATGTTTGAAGTTTTGTCTAGACAAAAGATTTCACTCTTACAAGAGGAAAATTCCCATTTTAAATCTTGTCTAGCTGATGCAATATACTGAAATATTAGCTTTAAGGACTTGGAATATACTTAATGTGCCAGAGTGTTTACAGAATGTACTGTATGTTTGAAAAAGTCTTTTTTTTTTTTTTTTTTTTTTTTGAAAGGAACAATAATTGATCAACAAGAAGCCAATTAAATATCACCACTGTTCAGATAGGCTTTAAAGACTAGTAGGAAAGAAGAGGAAAAAAATATTGCGATTATTTAAGCTAATACTTGCAAGGAGGATTTTTTTCCTCCTTGAAGTTTGCAGATTGATAGAGAGCAATGGGATTCACCTGACAATGTGGGGCAAAAGGCTGGCCTACCTGGTGAGAAGAGCTTAAACCAGGAGTGACAGAGGAAGATGTTGACTCACATTCAAGTGAAGAAGTTTTGGACTGGGCTGGCAAACAAAGGATGCAGGATGATGTAGACAAGAGAAACCTCAAACAGCAAAACAGGGAAGAAGGTGATACACTGCTTGATTTTTCAAAAACAAAGCAAAATCTTCTTACATCTGGACTAATAATAATTCTTGGATTGACTTAAGATTTCAATTATGCTAACAATAAATTATTTGCTTTACATATAGGGTGCATTTCCTCTTTCCCCATAAATAAGATTGAGTGTAACAGTAGATATTATATTTATTCAAGTCTAATCCAAGAATTATTATTAATCCAGATGTAAGAAGAGTAAGAATACATCTATGCAGAAAAAGTATCAACAATAACAACACAGTTAAAATTGTTATACAGATATGTCTTAGTTTCTGCCCCTTTTTCTGATGTTATGCTCCTCCTTCCTCTGCCTCTCTGAGTCCTAAGGTTTGTGGTTTCGTGTGGCTGGTGGTGAAGTTATAGCAAGTTATCAGCATCTGGAGTCCTTTGCCAGGAGGAATGTAATGCTCATATTGATGATTTCTCCTTCCTCACTCTAGGATCCATTTGGGAATACTTTCATACGTTTGCTATCATGCTATTGCATATCTACGCTTTCTTCATTGGTCTCCAGCACCATGTTGCATCTGAATTTACTGTATATTTATGTTTTATTTACGTTAGATAATATTTCTTTGTTCTTTTTGTTACCTCTAAATTCATATTTGTCCAACTCCGAGTCTGCATTTCTTTGACCATTAGTAAGTTGTTTGTAGCCATGGAGCCTCAAAGTGTCAGTGCTGTGCTCCATCTCTATACTGTATAGTTGTGTTAGGTATTCTATTAAGAATGAGGTATTTGATTGTAACTGCTAGCTATATAAAGCTGTGGTTGTGCTATACAAAGATAAACTGAAGTCAAACAAATCAGACACCTACTAGACTAGAAAAATTGTTGTTATAGCTAGACCAACTAAAACAGAGTTGCAGGCAGGTGAAGAAAGGTTGAGAGAGAGCCAGTCTGACCAGTCCTTATGCCTTGCAAACTCACCAAGTTTATGGTTTGTTACTAGCAATAGCAGTATCATATTACAAAGATACCCAGTTACACTACTAATTGTTTGTTTCCAGATCTTCAAGACTGGTATCAACTAGTAAGCTAGGACTTGGTTAATTTTCTTCAGATTGTTCCTGCCATGTGAGTTATACCTAAGAATCAGTAGTTCCTAAGTATAGCAGGTCACTGGCTTCTAACATCACGAAATGCTGGATGCTGTGCTACTCCTATCACGTAGGACTTGCCTATTCAGTTTAGAGGCAATGATATCAGGGTCCAAGAAATTCCATATATAGCAATCTCTTTAAGAAGCTAATGATACAGTTCTTCAGCTGTGATGGTGTTTTCTGTACTTAGACTATATAATGACTTTGAGACAATCTGAGGAATAGCTCATCTATATTGTTTGAGGAAAGCTCCTTCCCTTACTTTTACTGAGACTGTGGGTTCATGGTGTTCTTACTATCTTCTTGTTCAAATTACCTGTTTCCTTTCTCATGTCTCTTTACCCCCAAAATTGTTACAAAGCATGTTTATAGGTGAGTTATTTGGTGTCTGATGCTTTTCAGATTCTCTGCTTGTTAGCTACTGCATATTTACCCTTCATTTTGTTTACCGGAAGAACTATTCCCATGAGTTCTCTTCAATAAGCTTTGAATACTTCAGTTATGTCAGTCAATTAATTTTCATTCAAGACAACCTTCAGGAGAGTTTGTGGGGAAGGTCTGAGACTGCCTGCTGCAGTTAGTTGTGGATCTGCGTAAAAATTTGTCACTTAAGAGCAAGAATGAGGCTGCCTATGGATACAAAATTATCACCAGCAATTGTTTAAGATGCAGATTTAATGAATTGTACCTTAATATAAATACAAAATTCTCTTTTCTAAAAATTTTCATTAGTATAGCCTTTGTGAAGCAGGAAGTGAAAGGGCTATTCTCATGGGTTTAAATGGTTTCATTTTCAACTTTATAGTAATTTATAGATATGGAAATGCTATGCTATATGGCATGCTATATGCTTATGATACTACCCAAAAATGTAACTGCCATTACTCAGTGGAACTGAAGAACATCTGGGTGACCAAATCAGTCCTGATGTAGTACAAACATGAACTTATTGAGATCGATTTTAAAATTGTTTGAGGTTTTTGATTCTATTCTTCTTAAAAACCTGTTTCAGGACCTGATGTTTTAATGGTCTGAGATGCCCTTTTCTGGTTTCAAATGGATATTTATTCATTAATAGTCATTTGTTACCATGTATAAGGGTTCATTTTCATCCTTAATGGTAATTCACATACCTGGGTATGTGTCTGTTCATCCTTAAATAATGAGTATTCTATAATAGAATGTTTTTTGTCTTTCAGAGAAGCATTGCTTGGAATCAAAACAGCAAATGTTCTCCCACAGTATTTCTAAAAACAGCACACACCCCTCCCTGCCCTTTTATCTTTCAGGTCAGCCTTCTCCGATTCCTCTGAAGAATCATCTTGATTGAGTATAGGTCATCAGACTTGGGATCCACTTCTGAGATGATGGATCACCAGGGTAATGCACTCATGTTTTCCAGTGTCTGCAGGGAATACCTCCACTGACATATTTCATTACTTTGTTTTTTTCATCAGTATTATATCACACTAGCAATTTATGTGGATGTGTCTGAGCTATAAGGGTTCTAAATCCCAACATTATCAATAAAAAGAAATGCTAATGTGACACTGGCTCTGGTTACAAAACCAGAACAGCTCTGCCTAGTTAAGTGTATTGCTTTATATGAACTTATAATAAAAGCAGAGCTTTACTTGCTGCTTCTTCAGTGTTGGTAATTACAAAAAATTTCTTCCAGAATCTCCTTCAGCCTTTCAAAAAAGAATGATGAGAAGTTTTATCTAGAGTATTTTGCTAACAAGGCTATAGATCTTTTTTTGGAATATTATGTTGAGAACAAAGGTCAAGGTATTATTTTTACAATTACAGGTGATTGGTGCAGTGTTTATGACAAGACATTATTTCCCTCTTCACATATTCTCAAGGACCTATTTTAAATCTTACTTGGTCTGTTTCTATACTGTGTCTGGCAGTCTTATGCCGTTAGGTGCAATGCATTGCTGTGCTTTAAGAAAGTAGATCTGAACTGTTTGAAAACAGAACAGTTTGCAAAAATGGAAGTTAGGAGAAAATTTGCCTCCAACTGTTATTTTGAGAACAAACTTGTGACTTGCATGTCAAACTGTTTTCCTTCACTTTATTGTTTTTCTTTCAACAAACCTGATTTTATTGTAAAATACATGAGGATCTGGGTAATCGCCCATAATGAAAAGCTTCTCTTTTCTGATTCTCTCATCATACCCATCACTCTGATACCTATGACTGCTTTGAATCCTCAAATCTGTGATCTTTGAGGCAGTTGGATTTAGAACAATAGCAACAGAAATGAGCTTGTTTGGTTTTCTAGATTCAGTCACACCTGAAAACCAGCTATCTGGCTCCTAAGTTATAGATCTCCTTGTACTGGCAGCTGTAAAATGTCCGTATGAACGTATGATTCTTGACTGTTCCTATAAGGTATGAAGGTTAGTATAAGAGGGTATGGAAGTTCCTGACAGGCAATTTTTAACTGATGTATTTTTTAAAATGGATATTTTTAATGAAATATATAAAATGCATATTGTATTTGTGTTGTTGCTATTTTATATATTATGTGTATATATAGTTATAGTATTAGCCTGGCTTATGTCCAAATGGTTTGGCTATAGCCCCTATTGCCCCCTTGAGTTATGCACACCTGGCCTTGTTCATATTGCATAACACTCAGAGAAAACTGGTCTTGGTACATGTCCTATAGTTTTTGCATGAATTATTCACATACCGCATTAGCATGCAATATATGTTATCTTCAACGCTTGTCTACCTTTGCAACAACCTGCAGTTTATTGCTGGGACTGTTGCATCTGGTGTTGTTGCTACAGCTGCTGCCCTTTTTTACTTTACTTCTTAAATGCTCTGTTTGTTGCTCATGTTTGAGTGGCTTTCATTTATATGAGACCTGCTACTGGGCCAGCCTCATCTGCAGATAGATACATGTCCTGGGGCATGTGGTCCATCAGAGCTTCCAGAGTATGGACAAATAAGTAGTACAGATCAACATCTGGGGAAAAAAGTCCCTCACCAAACTTTTCAAGGAAACTAAATAGCTGTATATAAGATAGAAGGCCCATGCATCAGTACATAATTGCTTAAAAAAGTAGAAAAAAGTATGAAGTTAGGTCCAGAAAAAGAGATAGTTGACAATTATATCTATAGGGGCCTGTGCTGTTTTGCTTATACATGACCCTGAAAAGATGATGAGTAATGAGGTAAGAAAACTTCTGATAATACAAAGTTATTTGCAGTGCTGAAGTTTAGAGTGAGCTCTGGAAAATTGAAGGACAATTCCTAGTCACCCATTCTTGTAATAAACTTGCCCAGATGAAATTTAAGTAGGCAAGTGTAAAGTGATGCACAAAGGGGAAGATAAGCTGCCTTCACTTGTAAAATGTTGGACTCAGAACATCACTCTGGAACAAGATTTTGGGAATATGCTAAATGACCCCATGAAGGCATCAGCTCAGTGCTTGGTAACAATTTAAAAAGCACATATAATGTTGGAAATTATTAGCAAATACATATTATGTGTGTGTGTGTGTGTGTATATATATATATATATATATATATATATAAAAAATAGTATTATGCCATTATATAAATGCATTCCCCTACCATGTGACTTTCAGTCTAGATGTGATTTAGAGGGGATATGTAACAGATGTATGCAAATCCAGTAGTAATATGGAGAAAATGGTTAGAGATGACTGCTCTGTAATACCAAAAAAAGGGGGAGGGGACAATCAATTAAAGCCAGTAGGAGTTAAGTTTGAAATAAACAAAAGGAAGGTGGTTCTTCATGCAACAGTAAGATTTACAGAACTCCTCAGCAACAGATCTTTGTAGATGCAGGAAGTGTATGGAAGTTTAGGGGAAGACTGGATAAGTATTTGGAATTCAGATCCAGTTAGGGTTACTAAACAGATGAAATAAGGCACAGGAAATGCCTTGAGCTGAAAACAGGGATAGCAGAGTATCAGGAGAAGAAGTTTTCATGTATGCTTGGCCAGTTTTCCCTCAGGCACCCACTTATAGTCATTGTTGAAAGACAATACTGGGCTAAATCAGCCCTTAATCTTAATGAGAACAGCTACTCTTATGTTCTTATGATGGGGTCACAGCCCTCATCACTATCACTGTAGTTTCCCCATGATGGAGGGGAGAGCGGGATTACAGACAACCTTTGTCTCAGGTGGAGTGATAGGGAATATGCATTTTTTTGCATGAATGGAGGATCTAACAACCATTACGAAATGTTAGCATGTTCTGTTCCTGAAACAAAAACTGGTCAAGAGGAGGCTCCTCAATGCCTTATGGAGTTCCCCCCTCCTAGCTCTTAATGCTTACTGGGAAATTAGTTCATGATAGACAGGTATAACCCTTAATAGTGATAACTCTTACTATTTCATAGTTCTCTTTGTTGAGGAGACTGCCAGGTTGGTTGTTTGGTCATTCATACCCTGCAGTAACATCTCCCTTAAAGCTTGGGATAGTCATATCTTGGATTTCTGCTACTGAGCTTATAGTGTGAGCAGCTTCTGCTCTGTTCTGTTTTGCTCCTTTGCTGCATGGCTCTGCTAGCTATACTGGTTTCTTACTTGGCTGGCTGCTCTTGTTAATACTGCAACTTTACCAATAGTTTCTGTTATTTCAGCTCCTAATTAAAGGGTTTACAGTATTGCTAAAGAAAGATGCTCGAAGGGATTCTTTTGTCTCTTAAATCATAGATCTATCTTAGTCTTAACTACTTTGACTGTAGACTGTACAACAATCTGACTACTTTACAGGTTAGAGTAGACTTCTAATATGTTGCCCTTCTATAGTACCTTTTTGTACCTTTTGCAAACTTGAGTTGGAAACTACTGCCCTAGCATGATCACTATTCCTGGCACACTTATGTGTAATTAGGAGGTCCAGATTCTTTTTATTTCCTCTTTTCTCCACATCATGTCAACACAGAAATCTATTTCTGGAGTTCTTCAGCACTGGAGGGAGACAAAGGAGCTGCTTTCCCTTTTAGATTTCTACTACCAGACTTAACACAAGTCCCTCTGAGGTGATTGAAGTCTTCAAGGCTGTCATCCATAACATGTACCTAACAAGTGGTTCTGTTTCCCATGCATTCTTGAAGTCACATGCCTTCTCCCAGCCTGAACTTCCAGCTTGCTTTGGGCAAGTCAGTGTGATTCCTACCTGCATATGGTGCTTTCCACAGAACTCCTACCAATAGTTCAACTACAAAGGCTGTCATTATACCCTCCTGTAATAATGCATGTCTTCACTAGGAAGATGTCCACCAAGGAAGACTCAGTTGTTATGGGGCTGTGTCCTCTGGAACAGCTGTCTTCCTCTTTGCTAAAGAGAGAGTACCGACCAAGGGCTCAAACTGTCTTTTCTTATACAGATAAATACTTCCCTAGTCTTTGGCCCAAAACCTGTTTAGCCAACAATTCTCCATGTATATTCCATCAAATTTAGAAGATTATCATTTTCTCCACCCTTCTGAATTTATTCTTTTCCTATATTTTGACACTTATCTCTGGGCCCAGAATCTAATTAATGAAAACTAGACCCAGTGAAAATTGGATGCAATGGAATGCCTTAGCTAGTCACCTGAGTCAACAGTACTGCAATTATACTGTGCCCTCTAGTTCTCATCTGTTCTGCAGAGTTAGAAGTTGGAGGCAGCCCACAGTCACTAGGCTGAGGCCTTCCAATCCATTCTGCCATTACAGTACACATTCAGTAAACTCAAGACCAGAATAGCTTAGTGTGAACCATATTATGATTACAATATAATTATGTCTTTATAGTAAAGAGATATATGGCCATTTGACCTATAGAGATGGAGAAAACCAAAGATAAGCCTGTCAGTCCTTGGTCTTGTCTGGATGCAAGCAATGCAATATGCTTTTGTCCGTGCTATTCTTCCCTGTAGACATTCCAAGGTCACCGTTTGCAGCCTTGTTGACTTACTCTCTTACGGATCATGTCCCAGGAGGACTTCTTGGAGGAAGACTCCAGAATGGTCTGCAAATTGCTGGTGAGTATTCTCTGAGGGGTGGAGAGCCTCAGTGGTTATCTGTGGTGAATGGAGTGAAGGAGAAAATGGGAGATGTAGCACTTTTTTTTTTTTTCTTTTTTACTTCTGAGTCTTTCCAGCCTGTTTTAATTGGGGAGCAGACTGTTACTGCACGTCTTCAGAAAAAGGAGTATCCCTTTAAAAGAAGCAGAGGATCAAGTCAGACTTTGAGGCAGAGGTTATTTCTGAAATAAGCTATTACCAAATATTTGTCTATTTAAGAATTATCAGCTTGATAACTGATGGTTATAAAATGAAAATTTTTAACTTGCTGACCTTAGCCCAAAGAGCAGCCCAAAGCTTTACTATCTATCAAGAATGAACCAAAATCATATTTACCATCATGAAGGTGAGCAAGGATGTAGAAATATTTTTCCTCATAAAATTCAATACATATGGAGAATTTGCAGTTATATTGAGAGAAGAAAGAAAATTACAACATCACTGATGTTTCTCTGTGGATTGTCTATTAAAACATCTTAATTCTAGTAAAAATACCTCTAATGAGTGGGAACTAGACATCAGATTAAAGTTTTAGGTTATTTATTTATTTATTACCTTCACATAACATGTTTATCACCGTTCAGGAGAAAGCAAAATGGAGGAATTCAAATTTATAAGCTGTTTCTATTAAAACTTGCTGTTTTATATATCTTTCAAGTCAGTTACTACAACTGATATGATTTTATTAAACTGACTTTATTAAATCAAAGTGGTTAAACTCTATAACTCTGAAACAGAAAATGCTCAGAAATCAACTTAGCCTATTTTTATTATTTATCCACATGGGATGAATTATTTCTTAAGTCTGATGAAAAAGCTATGGTTAATTTCTAGCACAATATTTAACAGTACCTGCTCTGACATGTTGTTAGGGATTCCTTATGTATGCCATTAGTTATGAAGATGACATAGATGGAAGAGATTGTGTATAATAAACTAGAGGTAAAATAAGATTTTAATTCTCAGTTAAGAGATTGTATTTTTTTTAATTCAGAGAGAAATGAGAAACTGTGAAGTAGTAACCATTTAAAATAGCAGGGAAATGAGGAACTATAGTGTTCAATTTGAAAATAAAATGTTCTGTTCCTTATTAAGGACCACAACGACCACTCATTTCACTATTCAGTGAGGAGAGATGACTCCTCACGATAAAAAGGAAATGTTCCTTCACTTGAATTACTGTCCAATATACATGTTACTTATTGATGTATCCACAACTCATTTTTAACTTTCATGACTACAGTTGACATGAATATTTCATGTGATATGACAAGCTGGAGACTAGCATTAACCAGAGTTAGACTTACCTTTAATTACTTATTTCTAAGATGATAAGAGATTTGCCTAATTTTATACTGCAATTTCATCTTTCCTATATACATTCTGAGATAAGGCTTTGTAGAAACTTCTGTAGAAAATCTACGGAATTACCAACATGTAAAACTTAGAGATTTAGCAGTTTATACTGGGATTTTCCAAGTATGAATTCTGAAAGGTGTTCCTTCAAACAAGCCAGAACTCAGTAATATGAGGCATTTTTGTATATTTAATTAAATGACCTACAGGTGAACTCCAGACCTATTGCACATAGAAAGGTTGTGTTGCCAGAATCAGACATAGCAGTTTCTTAACATTGCAGATGCTTTCTGTAAAAGACTCTCCTGAAGAAAAACCTTCAGTGATCACATCTCCTTCAGAGAGGGAGAAAATGGAAAAATATCTGGCAATATACTGTAATGAGCTAACAAGTGATAAAATTCTAGTGTTTCTTCCAGTTGACACATGTAACAAAAAGACACTGAGTTTACTGAGGAGGTATCATCCTGAAAAGCAAAAAATAAGAAAAGCTATAAACCAGGGGAACTGGCTTCCATCAGCTGGATTCCTATGATGAATAGCATCCTATGGTAAATGGGAAGGCAAAAAGGGGAAAATAATGCAGCTCAGGAAGGGGGGATGAATGGACCATACCACAGCAGTCATCATGGTATTAGTCATCCTTGCCTTGTTAGACACTCAGGACTTCCTCTTTGCTCACTGTGGTCCAGGTACAATCCAAAGTTTAGTGCACATGCATCTCTGTTACCCATTTGATACTGAATAGAGAAATCCTACCAAAGCGCCTCAGCTAGTCTAATGATTTGTACAGCAGCTGTCTAAATAGTTTTATCTTTAGGTGATCACCTTAACTTGACTCTGCCAATTTCGCTTTGGCCTGCGACCATAGTATGGCTTCTAGAGCATCTTGACTTTCTACATTGTAGCTGTCGCTACACTGTTTCAGCTTCCAAAGAGGAATCTCTGATATATGTGACTGACAAACTAAATTCTTGTCCCCCCCAAAAAAACCTTGTGGAGTCTTGTCAAGGTCTCCTGCGTACAGACAGGACAAGGGGAGTACAGTTAGAAGCATCTTCATTCTAGATATAACAGTTCTCTTATCCTCTTTTCGCCCAAAGGTTTAGTAGCATTTTTAACACAGAAGTTCAAAACTCCCTCATATCTTAGCAAAAAAGTCTTGAACTGCTGTAACTGAAACTCAAGTAAGGCCCAACCCACTCAGTCTCTTTGCTTACCAGAAGTTCTCACTGACTTTTGATGGATTTCTGTTTATCGGGAGTCTTCAGGAAGCCCTGAACTGCTGCTCTTCCTCATCAGTAAGCATGTCTGTAGGGAGCTCTCTATCATTTGAGATTCTGGCTACAGGCTTATGCTAGTGAGTGTAACGTTTTACACACAGGGAATTACCAGGGAATGTGATATTTCATGCTACCAGTTTCAATCTACTAATATCACTAGCTAGTACATTTGCTGTTTTGTAACGTACATACAGCTGCACGGCTTCCTCTGACAGCGCAGGACAGCACTGGCTTGTGAAAGAACGGATCAAGGTAAATGCTAGAGTGCTCATGTAGTTTTCAGTTTGATTTGCTGGACTGAAAACTGAGCCACGTTGTCGATATTAAGACAACGTTGCCTTTCTGTTAAGGGTAGGGAGAACACTGTCTTTTACTAGTGAGGGTATATCCAATCTAAGAGCTTCCATCCCTCTGAAATGTCTGTCTGACCTTCTGGCCTGCAACTAATAATCTGACCGGATTTCTATCTGACCTACAAACAGTAACCTGGCTGGATATCTGTCATAACAATACAGTTAGTACAGCTTTTTGTACATCTCAATGCAAAACAAGGAATTTAAAGTGATGAGCTGTATGCTTGTGAACCAAAATATCATTGTAGCATAGACAGTGATAACTAATATAAAGATTCAATTGTCTAAGTACAGACATACACAAACGCACACGTGCTGTCATTGCTTCCCTTCATGCAAGGTAAAAAGAACTGTGAAATTACCTTGAGCACTCTGTTTTTATGATCACAGGGTATAGCAGACTCTTATTTATCTCCTGGTCTGATAGGGCTAAAACACTTGGTAGTTTTTGGATAGTGCAGGTTCCCATGGTATGAAGCGCAGTCTCATTTAGATTTGAATTTAGTCATGGTACATTTAGATCATTTCTGGTTTACAACAGAATGTCATTAAAAGTTTATTGGTTTGTATTGTAACCTGTGATTGAGTAGGAACTGAGCAGGAGTGATATTTACCCCATCTAGAGCAAAGTGAGAACACTCTTCTTTAATAGTGGAGACTAATAAATTGTTACATTTCATGAAAGTCCAGCTTAACAGTTGTGAAATCAGAGATTGGAACTTCATGTTTCAAGTCTCAGATCTCTTTAATTGTGCTCCTAGCTTCACATGTCAAAAAAAACCAAACCATTGGGTTTGTTTGGGTGTTTGGGTTGATTGTGGAAGCAGCCTTTGGGCAAGAATTGAGTTCATACTTCCAGGTTCTTTAGCTGGACTCCTGTTGTCATCTTGTCCATGTATTTCAAGGACAATCACACTATATGATTATTTTGGAGACAGACAAGAAAGATGAAGAACCAAATAAGCCATAAAAATATTTTTCATTTTAAATTAATACTACAAACTCATAGATACCTATAGTGAAAGCACTGGCCAAAGCCTGAGGATTTTTTAAAGCATCTATCTACAAAGGAAAGAGAAATCAGTAACAGAGATGAAGAATTTGAACAGACATGGAGTGCTGGAGGACCTACTCACAGTATATTGACAGTGATCAACTAGGAGAGAAAACTACTTTGAGAAAATAAAGCTCTTTTGGCTAAGAATGGGATTGGTCAGCAGAAAAGAATTAAATTAAAAATGTAAATGATAAAGCAAAGACTAATTTTGCTGCTGCTATTTGTATTTTGTATTTTACCACGCGAAAGTATCTGAAGGAAAAAAAGGGAAATAAAAACATTTTTCTAACTTTACTGAATAATCTGTTGCCTTTACATCATACAGTCTATTTTGATAGATCATTTTTATTATTCAGACTTTGGTTTATTGGTTCTGCACTTGTTTGTACCTCATGGATTGGATATTCTCTATTTCATTTCATTTGTCAGTAGTAATAAATCACAGTGAAGTTTTTTTTGTATGTCCCTGAAGTAAGACAAATAACTTAGTCTTACTGCACTTAGCCCCAAGCTTCCTTTTGGGTGATATGTATGCCTGGAAAATTAAGTCAGAAGCAATAGCTATTTCTTTGTGATCCAGTTGCTGTCTGTGCAGTTCTGGAGAATGGAAAATTAGTATTTCAATTTTCAGGCAGTTGGGTTTAAGCTGCAAAAAAATGAACTTCAGCCTTGAGTCTCATTGAAAAGATTTCAAAGACAAGTACAGCCAACCTCTTCCAAAAAACAGACAAGGCTGAAATACAAGGGAAGGAGAGGTACTCACTAACAGCTTTCAACTTCTAAAGAGTTGTGGTCAAAATTAATTGGATTAAAGCAAAATAATTCTGTGGTGACTCTGACATCATCAAGTTTTTGTCTGCATTTGTCAGAGTTGAGTAGTTTTGAAGATGGTTTGAAATAGCTTAGTTGATGAAACGTGTCTTTCATATACCTAAATCTAATTGAATATTTGTGTAGAATAGTTTTGTCTAGGAAAAAACAAACAAAAAAAATGCCTAGAACTGGAGAGGTCTCTTCCATTCTAGTCTCTTCCATTCTACAAGGAGTTCTGATCTCTTGCGCAGTCAGGGCCATGAATACACTGACAGCCCTGACCAATCTCACCTAGTGCCTCTATCCACACCCTCTGCCTGTTGAGCCTTGGGGACTCATTTAAGCTCAAGCCTGGGCCTTCAGCCTGAGCTATGTTGGAGGAATACTTGTCTCCTGTCTCTGTCCCTCCCTCCTACTGGTCCTAACTGGCAGACCCTGAATCTTTTCTGCCAGTGCCTCTGGGCAGTGATAGAGTGTTGGGAGTATTTGCAGACATAGTGCAAGATGAACCCTTCTCAGTTCCTCATGTAGGATAGGCTTAAGTTCCATGGAAAGAAAAAGGGAGATGTGGCAGCATCACCAGCTGCTGGATCCAGTCCTCAAAGAAATACCTTTCCCACAATGACAACCTCCAAACATTAGTTGTCAGGCTCTTCCTCAACTGTTGTTTCACTCAGGTTATTGTTATGAGGAAAAGGAAACGTGTTGTTGTTGAAACACTAATAAAAATGTAATAAAAACATCATAAAATAGTTATTAGTCCAATTACAATAATGCTAAAGCAGATGAAAGCAGTAAAGAAAAGCTTAGTTAATAATAGTAGAATTAAAGATAAACTTAGAGGAAAAAATAAAAACATCTTTATTTCTTTTCTCTGATGGTATGCTCACCCTTCCAATGGCTCTGTGGGCTCTAAGGCTGTTCAGAGGAAGTGCATGAGTTGGCGTCATTCGGAGTCCAAAGCAAGGCCTTGAAGAGGCAAAGAAGGGAATGGAAGGGCTGGAGAAAAGGTCTTGATGTGTTTGGGGGCCTACAGAGCTGCTCTGGTTGCTGCAATGCCCATCTTGTCTGCAGTGTGTCCTGGCTGCCCAGGAATGTGTTAGCCAGAAGCAATCCATGAGGCAAGGAGTGGGGATGCGGCACATCACAGAGTGTGTGGAGTGGGGCAACAGCTCGTCCCCACCACAGCCAAGTGTCCTGGTGCTGCACGTGCGAGGAGGTGGCTGGAGAGAGCCAAGGCAGTAGTGGCCTGCAAGGGCTGCACAGCTCAGGTAACTCTTCCTGCCACTTGCAGGCTCTGTCAGTTGCTTCCCCGTGCCAGTGTCCAGTGACCCCATGTGCGTGCGGCGGCGGGGAACGGTGAGAGCACGCCATGTGCAGGCATGACTGTGCTAGGAGTGGTGGAGGTCTGTGCTGGCAGTGGTGACACTGCCAAGGTGCTGTGTGTTGCCTGTGTGTTGGGGTGCAGTGGGCAGCTCCCCAGTGCTTTAGATGTGGTGCTCCATGTAGCTGGAGTCAAGGGAGTGGTGACGAGCACAGCTGTAATACAAGCTGCCTCCTGGCTTTTTAGCAGACCTTCTGGTCCCTATGTGCTTGAAGCTCTTGACCTGTGGCTTTTACTCCTTGAGTGCTTTTAGAGTTACCCTTGTGTTTTGCGGGGCAGCGTGCTGCAGCATGCTGCAGCTTTTGCTTTATGAGCACTCTTTCTTTGCGACTTGTCTGCCATGAGGCCCTGAGGGCATAGTCTCTGTGCACCCCTGAAGAGTCCAGGTGCCAAGGAGTGGAGCAATGGGTGTCATTGGCTTGGTAAGAAAAGCTAAGCAAAGGTCTTCTCATATTTACTGTAGTACTAGAGAGGAAGAGAACTCCTTTAGCTAAACTGTCTTATACTGCAACCTGCTTCGGTAGGTTACTTTGCTGGTGCTCTCAGAGTCTGCCTGTGCCCTGCAATATGGGACTGTGGAAACAGAGTGGGTCAATGGGGCAGCTCATCTTGAATATTATTTGCAAGCATACAAAGGATAATAAGATGATTAGGAGTAATCAGCATGGATTTACAAAGCAGAAATCATATTTAACCAATCTTAAGGCTTCTTGAATTTATTCCCTGACTGCATAGATGGGGGGAAGAGCAGTGATTTTTGTCTTCCTTAACTTCAGCAAGGCTTTTAACGCTGTCTCCCATAACATCCTAGGACGCAAACCTAGGCCCAATCCTGCTCAACTTATTCCCCAGTGACCTGGAGGAAGGCACAGAGTGCCTCCTCAGCGCAAGTTTGCTGATGATCCAAAGCTGGCAGGAGTGGTTGATACAGCAGAGGGCTGTGTTGCCATTCAGAGGGACCTTGAGAGGCTGTAGAAAGTGGCAGAGAGGAACCTCTTGAAGTTCAGCAGAGGGAAATGCAAAGACCTACACCTGGAGATGCATAACCTCCTGCATTAGTACAGACTGGAGGCAGACCTACTTGAAATCAGCTCTGCAGAGAAGGACCTGGGAGTCCTGGTGGACTTTGTGGCAGCCAAGAAAATCCTGGGCCACCTTAGGCAGAGCATCACCGGTGTGTCCGGAGAGGTAATCTTACCCCTCTGTTCAGCCCTGGTGAGGTCACACTTGCAGTACTGTGTCCAGTTCTGGGCTTCCCAATGCAAGAGAGACATAGAGCTCCTGGAGTGAGTCCAGCAAAGGGCTACTAAGATGAAGAAAGGACCGGAGCATCTCAGATGAGGAAAGACTGAGAGAGCTGAGACTGTTCAGCCTGGAGAGGAGAGGGCTCGAGGGATCTTACTAATGTGTATAAATATCTGAAGGGAGAGTGCAGAGAGGACGGGACCAGACCCTTTTCAGTGGTGCCCAGTGACAGGATG
Source organism: Rhea pennata (assembly GCF_028389875.1). NCBI lineage: Eukaryota > Metazoa > Chordata > Aves > Rheiformes > Rheidae > Rhea > Rhea pennata. The sequence continues at coordinate 75,589,618 of NC_084664.1, forward strand.
AGAGGCAATGGGCACAAACTGAAAGACAGGAAGTTCTGTCTGAACACTAGGAAGAACTTTACTGTGAGGGTGACTGAGCACTGGAACAGGTTTCTCAGGGCTTGTGGATTCTCCATCCATGGAGAGACTTAAAAGCTGTCTACATAGAGTCCTGGGCAATGTGTTCCAGGTGACGTTGCTTAGTCAGAGGGGTTGGACTAGATGATCTCCAGCAGTGCCTTCCAACATCAACCGTTCTGTGATTCTGTGGTTCTGTTGATGATCTCTCTCAGAGAGGTGATTAGGTGTTGCAGACAGTCATTCACAGTTCTGATGCTGATTCTTTGACAGCAGGTGTTCAATGCTAGTAGTATAGGTGGATACCTCCTCTGGTTTGGGTTCTGCTTCAATTGGTTTTTGTACATTTTCTTTGACATCAGGTGTTCCTTGAGCCACACCAGGAAAGAGGCACCTGCAGTGGCATTAGGGTTCCCAAGAACAAGCCTCAGGGATGAGGCACCTGGGTTGGCACTGGAGGTCCCAAGAAACACCCCCAGGGCTTTGGTGCCCAGGGTGGCATGGGCTATCCTGAGAGACACACCCAGAGCTCAGGTGCCTCGGAGGTCCCAAGGTGCATTCCAAGGGTTTTGGTGCCCTAGCTGGCATCAGTGGTCCCAAGAGACGCTCCTGCACCTCAGATGGCACTTGGCATCCCAAAACCCAATCCCATGGCTTTGGCAGCCAGGATGTCATTGTGGATTATGAGAGCCACCCCTGGGTCTGAGAAGCCCAGGTAGATATCAGGGGTTCCAAGAGCCACACTTGGGATTTAGCAGCCAGGATGGCGTTGACGGTCCTGAGAGCTACCTCTGGGGATGAGGGGCTATACATGGCATTAGGTGCCCCAAGAACCACCCCTGGGGATGAGTGGCCTGGAGTGCTGTTGAGGGTCCCAAGAAACAAACCCTGGGGTGAGAGGCCCAGCATGATGTTCGGAGTCCTGAGGGCCAGCCCAAGGGATGAGGGGCCTGGCATGGCATTGAGAATCCCCAGAGCCACAGCAATGGATCTCACTGAGATCACAGAGGCATGGTGAGATAGCTCATACAACTGGAATGCTGCAATGGATGTGCACAGGTTGTGCAGGAAAGGCAGGCTGGGAAGGTGGGTAGGTAGAATTGCCCTTTATGTGAAAGTGACCCTCAGTAAGTTCGCAGATAATAAGAAACTGGGAAGACTGGTTAATGTATGAGATGGTTGTGCTGCCATGTGCTGCCAAGATGGACCTTGTCAGACTGGAGAAATGGGCTGACAGGAATCTCATGAAGTTCATCAAAGAGAGGGAAATGCCAAGTCCTGCATCTTAGAAGGAATAACCCAATGCTCTGGTACATGCTGGGGACTGATAAGCTGGAAAACAGCTTAGCAGAAAAAGACCTCAACTTTCTGGTACATAATGAGTAGAACATGAACAAGCATTGCTGTGTAATTAGCATGAGTTAGATCTAGATAATAAAACTATTAGCACAAGCCCATGAACTTTAACTGACTTTTTGCTTTAGAAGAAGTAGGCAAAACATAATCAACTACCATCCAAACAGAACAGCTTTGATGTGCTCAATAAAATACGCAAACTATGCTGATCATTAAGAAGTACAAATACGTCCAGGAGTGTCTGGAACAAGCTGCAACACCAAATCAGAGAACAAGAGAGCAATCTGAAAGGACTAATCGGCAATGAGGCTTTCTCTACCCAATCCTATAATCTCAGGGACATTTAAGAACACCAGAGGAAACCATACTAGCAGAAAGGCTGTGGCTTATCAACGAACCCCTACAACAGAAGAAGGCTGTGAGGAGCTAGGGAAGGTCTGTGTGCTCATAAAGCTCAAAAAAGAATGTATGGAGTGACTGACCACGGCTGACCTCACAGTGGGTGAGTTGGGGAGGTGGCCTTTGTTCTAGATAAGCAGTTTTATCAGCTGAGTGGATCATCTGGCTTGCGTAACTGTCCCTGAGTCAATCAAAAGAGTGCAAATACCCCCATGCATTAGCCAAATCTGTATCTGGGTGGGTAGGGGGGGGTGTATACTTCGCTTAGCCCAACACAGAGCATAAAAACTGAAGAACAAGCATAAGAAATTTTGAAGAGAGCAATGGACCTCAGCCAGTTTCAACCCTCATATTCCTTCCTGGTGACTGGGGATGTCCAGTGTCAAGAAAATGAGCATATTATACAGACTAGTAATGAGAATATGTTTGTATTGTGATTATATATTGTAACTGCTATACTCTGCTAAGTGTCATTTGTATGCATACTGTAATTTAAGTATGCTGCTGTATCCATCTAGTAAATCAAAATCCTGTGCTTTGTCAGAAAGTATTGGACTCTGACATTAATCTGTGTCATGGATAGGTTGTTCTTGAGGGGGAATGTTACTGATTAACAATCTGGCAGTAATGGGATTTCTGATTTAGCATTATAGCCATGAATAACAGCCTAGTAGAGATGACTTGCACTGTGGTTAAGGAAGGGTAGTGACAAGGCTGGTTGCAGATGAGATTATTACCAATTAAAAGAGAGGATAATTTATTATGAATGCTAACAAAGGCTGGGAAAAGCTAGCTGACAAATTTTAAAAAGAGGGAGGGAAAAATCCTACCTGAGATTTTTCATGGATAAAAGAACATTGCACTCACTCCAGTGATTTTTGGCTTCAGAGAGACCTGGACAGGCTGGAGAGTTAGGAAGAGAGAAACCTTGTGAAGTTCAATAAGGGCAAGAGCAGAGTCCTGCACCTAGGCAAAAATAACTCCATGCACAAGTACAGGCTGGGGGCTGACCTGCCAGAAAGCAGCTCTGCAGAGAAAGACCTGGGAGTGCTGGTGGATGACAAGTTGACTATGAGCCAACAATGTTCCTTTGTGGCCAAGAAGGCCAATGGTCTCCTGGGGTGCATTAGGAAGAGTGTTTCCAGCAGGTGGAGGGAGGTGATCCTGCCCCTCTACTCAGTCCTGGTGAGGCCTTATCTCGAGTACTGTGTCCAGTTCTGGGCTCCCTGGTACAAGAGAGACCTGGAGCTACTAGAGAGAGTCTAAAGAGCCTAAACTCTTTTTAGTGGTGCCAAGCGACAAGACAAGAGGCAACAGGCATAAACTGAACCACAGGAAGTTCCACCTGAATATGAGGAGAAATTTCTTCACTGTGAGAGTGACAGAGCATTAGACCAGGTTGCCCGGAGAGGTTGTGTAGTCTCCTCTGGAGATATTCAAAACCCACCTGGGTGCAACCCTGTCCAACATGGTCTAGGTGACCCTGGTTGGACTAGATGATCTCCAGAGGTCCTCTCCAACCCTCCAACCTCAACCATTCTGTGATTCTGTTATTCTGTGAATTCAAAAAAAAAAAAAAAAAAAAAAACAAAGAAGGCTCTAACAAATTAGTGTTTTGAGCAAATATGTAAAACAAAGTTTGCATATGTCTGCAGTGTCCTTGTTTATTTGGATAGGTGTTTTGGCTGAGTACAGACTACACTAGAGTTAATGCATTTTCATCTTAAACACACTACCCAAGTAAAGAGTTTAGCAGATGAGTGTTTTCCAGCTTCAAATCAAACAAACAAAAATACACTCTATAAAAATAATTAAGCAATACTTATTTTAGATGGGTAAGATAGATTTTTTTTTAAGCTTGGTGCCTAAAAACTCCATACTGAACTGTCGTACTGAACACTTTGTACTTACTGAAAATGAACCACATTTCCTGTTGTCATTTTAGTCATGCTTAAAATAATGGAATGCTCTTTAGAATAAAATACAATAAAAGCAGAAGATAATGAAAGCAGAGAACTGTTGAATATGTTTAAATATACAGAAAAATCTTAAATATAAAGAAGAGAATTAGTCAGCATACATAAACTTACATTTTGCTCCCAGTCAGAATGGACATGATTCTTGAAACTTTTACATTTAGATAAATCAAAGAATTTAGAGAGGATTGCTGAATATTCTCAAATGACTACATTCCATGTTGTTGGCCTTCAGGGAGCCCCACTGTGGTAGAGAAAATACCTTTTTTCCATTTATCTTCAGGGACTATATATGTTTGATATGTAGGACATGCATATTATATGATTGAGATAACTCAAAAATCTAACTAAAAGTAAGAATGAAACTAATTTAAACTTTCAAAATAATTCACTTTCATTTTTACTATTACTATTTAGCAACTGCTTCATACAATTGCGCTTGCAATGAAAATTGTCATTAATAAGCTCCTCATTTGCTTTCAAATTCCAGTACAAGAGTCTCCTTTCCTGGTGTTTCAATAACTGCTTATAGCCAATAGTTGGAAGGAGGACTCTCTGCAAGCCATTGACAGACTTGGCATGTGAAAGCAGCAGTTCCACTAAGGAAGCAACTGTTACATTATTGGCCCTGTTTCTTTTTCCTTTAGGGTGGTGGCAAACAGATCTCCTTTTTGGGACAGAGGAAAGATAATAATACAAATCTTTCTTTACTGATGCATCTTAGAAGGAGAATAGGCTTTTCAAGAGTTTGAACTGCATCCCTAGGCCAAGTAGTCAAAACAACACATCTTTTCAGTATTGAAGTGACTGTTTCCCCACTACTTACTTCTGCAGGAATTCCCAACTTAGTATTTCCCCCAGAAGTTTTCCCTCTGAATGTTTTTCCTGGAAGTTAGCCCTACTTTTTTGGTGTAATTATCCTTATATCCTGGAAGTCGCCGCTTACTCTTCTGGCCAAATTTCCCCTTCTTATTTATCCATATTGTAAAGCAAGTACCTGCTTACATCATCAGGAAGCCCCCCCTGCAACTGGTCAAGTGTCCACTTCACCAGGAAGTTCCCTCACTTGGCTGGGTGGCTGACTGACTTGGCCATGTGATGTCAGAAGTCATCCATGACTGGTCAGATGTTCACATCACTGTTTCATACCCATCATCCTGGTTATTTGACAACACTCATAAACCGAATTAGCCTTTCTTGGCATATCACAGTAATGCACTCTAGCCTAATATTGCCTCATACTGTAATCACATGTCTAGCACTCCTCTCTCACCCAATAACCAAAATATGCATGCTCCTGATAATGAAAACATGACAAAGGATTGTAAAAAGAATTGCAAAACTCCAGGATGCAAAAACACTCCAGAGTATGTAACAAAGCGATAATTGACTGATTAGTCTAGAGAGTGCTTCCTTGACTGGTGAATAAAAAGAACTGATACAACTGGGGGATTTAGAACTCCTTGAACCTATCAGCCTAATACCAACCCCAGCTTGGTATTATCGGATAGATGGGTTTATTGTTGTTTTAACTGGATTTGCAATAATATTTGTTTGCCTTTACTCTTATACTGTAATTTTACAGTAATCTAGTTAGCCTTAAATTGCTAGTCTAAGTGTCAGTTATCATGTACCAAACCAATATTGCAACTATACCTTCCTATTCTACTCTACCTTTCTATTCTCCTACTGTAACTATACCTTTCTGTACAATCCTCCCACCCCCTTTCCCTCCACAGGATAGGTAGGAAGGAGGAAAGTAGTTCCTCTAACAAATTTGCTCCTAATCTCAAATGGAGCTGAGACCTTGGCCCTTTGCTGACATCCTGGAGCTCTCACCTGCTTTCACTTCTTTTCGTGCTTCCACCAACCACCAAGACAGTTTGAGCCCACGGCTTGAAGGTCTCCATCTATGCAGATGCTAATCACACCATCACAGGCAGTCTCCTCTATGGAGGTATTAAGAAGAGTAAACTTCTGTCTGAGAAAAAGACATGCTTCAGCCCTGAAGCACTGCAGCCCCCTTCAATGGGCTAGTATTTCTGCAGTGTTTTTACCTCTTTTGCCTCTCTGTGATTCCTTTATACTAGCCTCAAGAAGTCAGGCTACCTCTGAATGCACAAAGCCCTTTTCCTTGGCTCTGCTTCAGCTTTTGCCTGGACTACATTTTTTTTTCCTTTTTTTTCCAGGCATTCCTAGCCTTACCCTGGTAACTAATTTTCCTCTGATACCTGAGAAAAACCTGCCTCTTTGCTTTGGTCTTTGGTCTGGAGAGGAACTCCAAGCCCTGCAAAACGCCTCCTTTGCTGTTCTTTCCTAGAAATGAGGGATCACAAGTCCTCCTGAGAGACTGTCATGATTACAGTCCACTTTCCCAGGCTTTAGTGGGCTCCTACAGCCTCAGCTGCAGACCTTGCCAATCAAACTGTGTCCTCAAAGTGCATCTTCTTCTTTGCTCCAGGCAGGCTTCTACTTGCATGACTCCCAATGGGAAGGTCTGGATTCAACCTCTTTGTATGAGTAGCCTCTAGCCAGAGACAGTAACCACAACCAGACTAGCAGAAACTCACAGCTGCTACTGCCAAGGTTGCAGTTATCAAGGTGAGCTCATGCCCAGGCTCCCAACATGGCTAAGGACTCCTTGACGCCATCATCTTCAGCTCTTCCTAATAGCCTCAAGAGGTCAAGTCAAGCTTGCAGGAGCATTCAAACCCCTGTCAGAGGCCAGGAACACACATTTCTTTAGAAAGCTCTCCTGCCCATCCCTGACCTGTTCTGAGGTGCTGAAATGGGATTTGCTACATTTCAGGACCATCTTGTTCCCCTCTTGGCAGCACAGAGTGGAGTCAGCCCAAGGAGATGCAGGCATCTCTATGACAGCATGGAGCAAGCAGGAGGTGAGGAACTTGTCCATCATCTTGTTTCTGGCCTGATGGGCACCAATAAAGACTGGGAGTTAACTCTGGGATATTTACAAAGCAAATAACATTGTGACTGTGAGAAGAAAGGAATGTTTTTGAGACATGGCAGGCAAAGCATTTCTGGGCTTTTGGATTTCCATGATGTAATAATCATCGCTTCCCCTCATCCTGAGAGTCTTCTCTGCCAAACAGGTGCAGGTAGATGGAAGGTGCTCTTCACTTTCCTTCATGAAGAAATAAAACAAAGAAAAGCTGAAGACCTTCGGCTTCGTGGGACTACATTGTTCCCCAAATATATACAAATAGCCTTCAGCAAAGAAGACACTCTAACAGGCAGCCAGCTCCACCTGAGCAGCCCCAACCCATTTCCTTTCTTCTACATCATAAAAAAGCAGTTCTACAAGAAAGCATAAGGATATCTTCTGTTGCACCAAGACACACTCCATCCTTCTTAGTGCAACTTGATCCATCCAAACTACGACTGCTTTCACACCTGCATCACCCAGCTCAGCTCCTTATCTTCAGGCTCTGAACTGGGCAGTGTTTGCAGACCTTTCACCTGAGGAGTTTTTCCATGGCAACAAATACAACTGACACCACAGCCTGAGTTCCTTCTTCTTTGCCAGTCAGTGCTAGAAACAGTTCTTTCCAGAAACAGATAAGGCAGAAGTTGTGCACTGTGATTTCAGCCATCAAAGCAAGGAACATCAATGAGAAAGAAGATACTATTTTACACAAACAACACATACATGCACTTGTAAGCCTGCACACACACACACATACTCAGGCTGGCAGGATCATGTACAGAGCTCAAGAGACTTGCCTTCTAGAGGTCAAAGCTCTGAATGTGCTAATAGGTCTTAATAGCCATTGACTAGCCTCACCTAGGGTTTCCTCCCATGCATATCTATAAGCCCAGAGTGTCCATTTAAGCTCAGATCTGAGCCTTCAATCATTACCTGAACTGTGTTATAGGCGAGCCTATATCTACTTCTGTCTATAGCCCTGAGACCTAGGTTGAAGATAGCTTGTCTGCTGAATGTACCCTATGTATGTATGTTGTAGCTAGTCTCCAGTCCTGTCTTTGGCTTTGTCCTCTGGACGGACTTTAGATAGCCTTTTTTTCCAGTGCTATCTCTGTCTCCTTTTCTTCCTACTTGAACTCCTTGGATGGATCCTGAACCTGGTTTCATTATGTGCATCAAGATGTACCATGTCTGAGACTATTGATAGATTCCATTAGCAGCATTTGACTCTGCCCACCTTGTTCAGATCCTGTGGGACTATGTCCTGGTAGGTGAATGCAATGACTGTGCTGTGCTGGGGTCACCCTTGACTTCCAAATCACCTTTCCTTAGGGCGCTGCTGGCCCTTGCTGCTTTCTGCACTGGAAGAGCTTGTTAACTGTCCACAATACTTGAGATCAGCATAACTATGAGGAATGCATGCAGCTCTTTGCAGGCTCTGGAGGGAAACCACACCACAGCACAGCCCAATGGCTGAGAGGTAGGGAGGCAAGCCCAAACCTGTCATTTGCTTTCGCCATCCAGGGAGGAAGAGAAACACTAGCTCCATATCAACAAGGTAGAGATGACCTCCCCTGTGGTATCCCTGTGCAGCATGGGAGAGAGAGGAGAAGCCTCTGAAGGGATGCAGTAAAGAGGTCAGGCTAAGCAGTGGAGAAAGGGCTACATCTGTTGACCCATACTCTAAAGATGTCTTCCACCTCCAACAAACCTTCACATGCCTTGGGACCTTTTTCTTTAAGGATAGGAAGACACCGCAATGTACACACCTGAACCTAAAACACACAGGAACTGTATGTGTTTAAAGAAAAAAAGGAGGGAAGGCAAAGGGAGGGACAGACAGAAGGATCCAAGGACATATGACAGCCTGGGAGAAGGGGAACATGAAAAGGCTGGAATATTGTTTGTGAAATCACTTCTAACAGAGCAACCTGCTTAGCCAATGTCAAGTAGGCCTTATGAGTGGATCGCTAAGCTCAATACTTTATTAGTCAGATCTGGCAGATCCTCAGAGTGATCAAGCATGGGCAAAGCAGGGCAACAGAGGAAAAGGAAAGAAGCTTGGCTGCTCTTCTGCCTGCCAGTCTCTGGCAGGCCTCTGGCAGAGGCCTGGACCCAGACAGAGCTACAAAGGGATCTCCAGGTCTGGGGCTGCAGAAGCTGGGACCTAGAGATCCCTCTGCAGAGAACTTACTCTTCAATGCAAAGGCTGCAAAAAGGCAGCCTATACGAGATGGAATCAGGGAAAGGCTACAAAGAAGGGCTTTAGGATTATTGCCCAGGCATGCAGGGATGATGTTAGGAAATCAAAGTGTAATTAGAGAAGAAAATGTTGTGGGACATTAAGGACAACAAGAAGAGCTTTTTCTGCTACTTTGGTAGTAAAAGGCTGATGGAGGAAAATGTGGGGCCATTGCTTAGTGCGGCAGCTGATTTAATGAAGTGGACACAGGTAAGACTGAGGTATCTGAAGCCTTCTTTGCCTCAGTCTTCACCAATGAGATCTCCCAAACTTCTGTGCTTAGTAAAAGTGTTCAAGAAGGAGAGAAACTACCAGGTGAGGATCGAGTGAGGGATTACACGCAAGAATTGAATCCAAACAATTGCACTGGACCCAGTGTACTGTAGCTAAGAATGCCAAGACAGCTGACCAATGTCCTTGCATGACTGCTCTCCATCATTTTGAAAGCTCATGGGAATCTGAGGAGAATCCCTAGTATGACTGGAGAAAGGCTGATGTTGCATCTTTGGAAAGGGTCAAAGGATCAACTCAGGAAACTACAATCCCACTTTGTTCTGATTACAGAGTGAGTCACCTTGGAGCACCCTTCTGGAAACACACACAAGAGGAGAAGGTATTTGGGAACAGTCAGCATGAATTTACTAACAGTAAATTACACCTGGCCCATCTGATTGCCTTCTGTGATTGAATGACTAGATTTGTGGATGACAGGAGAGCAGTGAATGTCCTCTACTTTTTGACTTCAGCAAGCATTTTGACACTATTTCTCACAGTTTTTAAGTCAGCTTGCTATGATCTGGATTGATGGATGACTTGATGAGTAAACAACTGGTTGGATGGTTTAGCCCAGAAGGGCCCCCTCATCCCACCACATTCTTCTCTTGAACTTGATTTTGTCCCATTATTCTGTTGTCCTGTAACACTGTGGTATTTATTTGCAAGGCATTTTCCCCCAAGGAGAGCAGTTGGCCATGCTTCTGCCAAGTCAGAATGAAGATGATCCCCAAGAGGGGCCATAAGACACAATCTGGCTTTATCATAACACCAGACGCAGCACAGAAGAGGAAGGTAACACAGCTTGTGGTGTGTACGGAACATGGGCAGCAGGCAAAATGGCTGCTTCAGAAGTTCAGAGATAGACAATGTGTAGAAGGATATAGATTTGGTAACTTTGATCAGGTACTGTCTCACAATGCCTATGAAGTGACTGTATGAGGAATACACCAAATCTTTGTCTGCTTACTCTAGTTTGATGTTAGAGGCTGTGAAGAGCTCTGACCTGAAGCTGTCAGTGCTTAATTTTTTATGTTCCTCCTCAATCAATTTAAGCAATATGAATGTGGGAACATTTTTATGAAGGGCCAGCAATCTTCTGCAGAGACTAAGGGAGATTTTTTGGTTGATTTTTCATTTGATTACCAGTAACGTAAAAATGGTCAGGAATGGTGTACAGTCTAGACCTTTATCTAAGATTATTGACCAGAAGTGGTGCTATTTAACCATCTAAGTAACAGGAACAGTGTTCTGTGTTTTGCTGGTAATCTCACAGTGCTCACAATAGTGACAGATCTCTGTCTGACAGATGCAGAACTCGAGTGGTGCAAAAACTGTATGTAACCAGCTAAGGTGGTCCATCAGTTACAAAAACAAACTAATTGTTGCTCCACTGAGGATTTGTTACATATACATATACATGTCATCATCTCATATCAGGGAAAAAATGCTGTGGGATTTTTGTCAGATGAAAATCTCAATCATCCAAAGACCTGTTAACTTCCTTTTACAGAATGAACATTATTATGGTGTTAAGGATGTTAGAAAGGTGCTTGGGACAAGAAATCTTTGTGAGGTTTGTCATTCATCATACAAGCATGCTTACAGCTGTAAATATTGTTGTCACTGCCTGTCACACATCTGAGGGTAACATGGACAAAGGAATAAGTGCCCTAAGTTCAGGCTTATGTTAGGTCCAGAGAATGTTTAGAATTGCACAATACCATGGCTTTTCAGAAACACATCGATTGCCTGTTGATGACTGTGCAAAAGGTGGAAAGCATATATGAAAAATAAACTTTTTCCTGGAGGTAGCAGGAGGTAAGGAAGTGTGGAAAGAAAAGCTGGAGAACGAGAGTTTAGAGGAGAGAACATGCTTTGAGAATGTTATTCAGCCCTTATTGGGTACAAGGTTTCAAGGTTTTACCTCCTCAGTGCATGATGCCAGATACTATGATGGCTACTTTGTTATTCAGTATCTTAAAGAAAAGATGGATATTCAATTAATCACCCAAAGTGGTAAACTTGGGATTTGAGGTCTGCAAAGTTTATTCCCTTCTACTCTTTCTCTCTCTCTTTTTTCTACACTATTGAAAATCAAAATTATGTAGCCCCTAATCCTCAACCAGAGTATTATGAGTGTCAGGGAGCAGTGAGGGCTAGCTGCTTTGCTTCCCAAGACACAGGCAATCAAGCATGATAACACAGCCAGCCGGGCAGAGGCCTCACCAGTCCCACAGTGTTTGAGTGAGATGAGCAGGGGTGGTCCAGAGACTGTGATCAGTTCAACCAAGTGTCCAGATTATCAGGCAAGTTTGTTGTTGGGACAAACTGAGGAAGGTCCAAGGTCAAGACAGGAAGTCAATCGGCATGTCAGAATCAGGTTTGTTGAGGGTAACCAGTACCAGACCCAGTCTGGCACTGGGCTGACTGGGGTCAAGCCTGGTTCCTCACTGTCAGTCAGTCCACAGGTCTGAATCAGCAGGGCCCATGGCCAGGCATGGCTGTGTCTGTTGCTGAGCTGGAGATCAGCACTCCTACAACAAAACTCAGACAGGGACTGAAGGCCCAGGTGTGAGCTTCACTTGGTGCTCATGGGCAGAGGGTGTGGGTGGAGGCCCCAAGTGACAGAAGGGCTATAAGATCTGTTAGTGGACTCAGGGCCCTGACAAAGAGGTGCACAGGATGATGCCTGAGGAGATAAAGCAATTCTTGGAATAGCTCAAACCAATCCAGGAGAAAACTTTTGACCTGTAAAAAGTAAGTTATTACCAACAGGACGTGAAAAACTTTAGGTGCACACAGGAATAAGATGAGCATAATCATCTTTCCCACAGAATGTGAGATGATCAAAACATGCAAGTAAATTGCTGCCCAGATCCCTTTCAAATGTAATCGGGGCCTCTGGGTGCTCATGTTCGTATTTATTTTCCTCGAGCCCAAGATTGTATCACCCCTTTGCCTAAATGACTATTACAGGGGAAGAAAGAGTCCCCTTCTATTCAGCAGCATAAATACATGGCTGAAAAGGAAAATATTAAAATCCTGCATGCAACACAAAGTGGCAAGTACCAAGTGGGAGCCCAGTTCTTGGATGACTGTGCAGTCATTGATGAAATGCTCACAGCTTTCAAATTTCACTGGGAGGCTGTTAAATATAAATATTAAATAAGAGATTAAAAGGGGATGGATATCTATATACTTGGGCTGGTCAGTACATTTGTCTGGCCAAGCTCTGTGCCTGTGCTCTGTGCAATAACCTTCAACTATTTTTTCTGGATAAAGGGCTTTCTATACTGTGCGTAGGGAGGTCTAAGTGCCAGCAACTGGAGTCAGACCACAGGTCACAGGAGCCCATCCTTCTGCTGTATCAGCAACTGGAGCTGTCAGTGAGCGGTTGCTAGTGAACATTAGCTAGACTAGCTGGTGAGTAGGTCAAGTGCCTTGGGAGCCAGGTGTCTGTGTGTGTGTTTGTGTGTGTGCATGCCTCTAAGGGCAAGACCACGGGATGAGTTTACTATCAGAAGGACTAGGGTGCCCCAGACAACTGCTGGAGGACAATGAGGGAGGGTGTCATCAGAAAGCCTCATTTGTGTGTGTGTGTGTGTAAAGGGTAATGGGTAAGGTATCTGGAAAGAGTGAGGATCTGGGACCATGGACTGGATGGACTGTGCTATCTAAGCCCTGCTACTGGAGGGACCTACAGCACGTGTGTGAGTTAGTGTGTATGCTGGGTCTGCACTAGCAGCAGGAGTGGGGCTACAGCCCTAAGGGCTCATATGTCCAGATGTGAGCTGCTGGGAAGGCCAGGGACCTAGTGCCAGCTACCAGCTACTGGGTGGATGGGAAGTCTAAGCCCTGTTGCTGGAGGGATCCACATTGTGTATATGTATATACTCCCCAGTAATGGACCTTGACCCTGATCAGGTGGAACAGGTGGAGGCCATTAGTGCTGTTTGTGAGTGCTGAGTGTATGTCTGTGTAGCCCTGTGAGTTTGGCTGTGTATGTGTACATATACGTGTGGCATGAGCTGCTAATGGGGCCTCTCCAGATCGGCCTCACTGCTGAAGAGAGCTGAAAGCGCTGTAGCAGTTGCTGCTGGCTGGGACAGGTTAGGAGTAATCCCTGGTCATAGCAGCCTATCCCTTCTAGGGCTGTTGATCCATCTCTTCCCTGGAAGGAGTAAACTATGTTCTGTACCACTGCTAATGACTTGATATATGCTATTTCAGAATTCAGCCTGAATACCTTGTAAAGGAACAAAGTGTTTCTAGTGAAGCACTATTGCAAAACAGGTGTTGCAAATTTGTTAAAGGCCAAAGTAGTGAGGGGATGTCCTTCAAAAGAAAGAAGCTGCTGGTGAAGCAGTGAGGAAGTTTAACTGGAACCCTTCTGAGCTTTGTTATTCTCTTTGTCACAGGGATTTTTGCTAAGAAGTGACGTAGTATGCAGAAAAAAATATCCGTTATCCATGCGCCTGCTTGGTCTCATCCAACGTGTCCTTCAGACTCATACTCATTCTAGTATGAGAACATCTGGAAGCTGGAAACCAACCTTATCATTTAAAAATACATGCAAGAATCAGTAATGCCCCTCAGTCCACTAACAGATGTGAAAGAGAGAGTTTCTCATCTTCCTATTCTTGTAGGTATAGGGTTAAACTTATGTAATTGTACTGAAGTAAATGAAGTTATACAACAGAATTGTATTTCAGACATTCTTTCTTAGTTCTCTGAAGACAGTTATTTACTTTTTGTAATCAGTGATCCTTTCCCTTGTGTCACACGAGGACTGCTGGAATAGGAGAACTTTTCTCACAGTTTAGTGAAATATATTTCACACTTACCCAGCTGGCGGAACGGAGAAATAAGCTAATTTTTTGTTCTAAAAAGTTATTGATAACTTTTTGTTATAAAAAATTATATTAAAAAAAATGCAGAGAATTTCAGATTTTACCAAACAGGAGAACAGTGTGGAATTGGACAGTAAATGTATTCCTTCTTTCCATATTCTGGAATGAAACCTAACTGAACATGAAAGAGAGTGAAGACAATTTTTCATACAACTTCGGCTTAGAGATGCAAAAGCAGTTGCTGCACTGCCACCATTCAGACATCAGAACACCGAGATTCTTGTAAAAATGAAGTTAAAAATAGATGATTTCAATAGGGAGTGAAAGTGAAATGAAAAAGTAATTTTATATGTCATTGTCTTCCTACTCCTGGACAAGATTTAATTCCTGACCTGGAAACTATCAATTAAATTAATTTCTATTTGTTCTGTGCAAACTGTCAGAGAAAGAAACCTCTCTGTTTTTCTAAGCATAAGTTAGCAAGGACTAAATGAATTGAGTAGAGTTAATCTTCAAGAGTTTCACAAGCAATAGAGAATAAGATCCTATATCATTTCAATTTTCCTATCTCACACACCATAAAGAGATATAACAGCCTCAGAAATACAGGTTAAGTATTTCTGAGTGTAGAAAATTTCTGACTCCACTCCAAAATTTTCAGTAACTTTCAAGGAGTTGCCAGTTTCTCCAGTCAGTTGGAATAAAAAAACATGGTAAATTCACTCTTTGCTTTATATTTTTCAAGCATGTTTTTTTCCTATAATTGTTGTTCGCAAGGGCTAGGCTGTATTGCCTCCAAGGACATCAGAATAATACATTACGTATTACATATGCAGTGTGTTCACATGTACTATGATTACAGTTATTAATAAATGAGATACCAACATAGCCTTAATATCTTTGGTATTTTTACCTAAATTACATGGTAAGCAAATGAAAAATTAGAGTTAGAAAGAACAACAACAAGAACAAGAGCAAAATACTGCTCTGTGTTCTGAAAACTGTGCTGCTTGCTAGACTTGCATAAATTCTGTGATAGAGAACTTCCCCTGCCCCTTGGTCTTTTGCCATTGCCCTGAGAAGACTACGTGAAACATCAAGCCTGTTGTCCTTGATTCTTCTACTTCATGATCAGCATGAGAGCAGCCAATGCAAGAGAGATGGTTACCCATTTTCTCCCTGCACGTGTCATGTGGGACCACATACAATGACTTAATTTAGCTTCTCTGTTATGCTCCTGTCTTATGTGGACACTTCTTTTGAAGCCTAATTGTGTATTGATCCCTTAGACTCATTCTGTGTAGGCCTGGTATTGCCATCTGAGGTGTTTCTATGTTACTCACTATAGTGGTTAGCTTAATAATATAAATATTAATTCTCCATTTTTAATATATCAGAGTACCATACCACCACCACAGCCTACTAGATCTTTTTCATACATTTTGTATCTTTGATATTAGTTTTATTGGCTAAAGGGCATAAGGAGGTTTCAAAATAAAAATCGAACAGAAAGATGTTCAGTGGGGTTGCTATGTCATTTCCAGTGACTACTGAGAGTGTAGATTAGTACCAAAGAGCATGTATAAAAAATGAACTTAGTCTCATAAAAGCTTTGAGTATCTTGTTAGTTCTTGTTATACCAAATATGACTTACTCTATATCACTTAAGACACTCCCATATTTCTATAGGCTTTTTCCAAATTGCTATCCCAAACTGTAAGGCAGTTTCTCCTTGCCTCTGACCTACTTTTTATAAAGTATTGACCATCGCACTGCACAAAACTGTATCTTGGTTTGATTTTAATAGAAATTGCCTGAGAACTTAATGTTTTAACAACCATAAACTGCACTTGCCCCACAGACCATTTCACAGCAGAGTGCTTTCCTGTTCCTTGACATCTCCAAGTGACTCCACCTCCAAACAGTCCTATATATCATAAGAAGTAGAGTTTGTTTCTGTTGGTAGGCTAGGGACAGAAACACCTACAACATAGCTCATGCAGAGACTGAAGGCCCTGGCCTGAGCTTAAATGGGGCCCCTGGGGCCTTGGATGTGGGTGGTGGCCCCAGGTGAAACTGAGGTTATTAAAGCTTGTTAGTGCATTCAGAGCCCTATCAAATTTTTGGCATTGCACACAGCTAACCTGGAGAAGATTTTTGACCTGCAGAAAGAACAAGATGTAAGAATTTCAAGGGAGACCTGCAGATCACACAGAAATAAGATTATGGTGATGACCAGTCACATATTCTGTGAGAAAAAGGGTGATGAAAAGGTGAAAGTTTATCAGTACATAGATCCCTTTCAGTATAAGATGCTGGCCCTATTGCGTGTCCACATTCTGGTTTGCATTTCTTAAACCTAACACAATAACATTCCTTCCTCCACTTCACTACCAGAGGAAAAACAAATATTCCACCTTCTCTGCTTTCAGTGGCTTATGTACATGGCCAAAAAGGAATATATTCAAAATCTGTAATGCATTACAAGGCAAAAAATATAATGCAGGAGCCTACTTCTTAGATGGCTGTGTGATCATTTATGAAGTGCCAACAGCTTTTGAATTTGATGGGTGCTTTTTTCACCCAGGGTAGGATTTGTTGCCCTGGCTTGTATGTTGATCCCTCAGTGTAACATTCAGCAGATTGAAAATAGAGGCCAGCAGGTAATTCACAAGGCCCACAGGTGGCTTTTAAAAGGTGCTTTTAACGTGTGGCTTCACAATTTCCAATTCCCTTTTCAAAAGCAGTATGATATTTCTAAATAGGCTTTGAAATGTACCTCCTACACCTGCCCTATTCATCACATGAACATCTTGAAAACCAAGGAGACTGTTGCCAGATTGAGTTCTATAATAATTCATGTATAAGATTAGGACCCACTATATCTTTACCACTACCATGTTGGCTCAGTTTAGTAAAATACCAGAGACTTCCAGAGCCTCAAATGCAAATTGACAATCACCTTCCCAATGCAAGATAAGACATGTTTGTTCTGGTCGGTCTTTATTTCAAGGCTGATTGTGTCAATGTTCTGGCATTTGCTGGCATGTAGCGTAGCTTATGATACACCATGGAAAATGAGCTTGTTGTTATTTTGGTCCATTGGAACCCAGCACAATAAAGGAACCAAAAAGTCCCTGACAAGTTGGAGCCCTAAAAGGTCCATGCAGAAGTAGAGCAAGCTAAATCCCGCAGTGATGTCCACGACAAAAGGAAATTTCTTAGCAGTGATCCTTAAAGAAAAACCCCAAATATGTGCTAGAACCCTAGTTTCAAAAAAAGTATAAGGATTTTCATCTGTTTTAATCTTTGTTTTCTTTAAGGGGGGTTTGTAGACCAGTCCTACTGCTGAAGAGCCCATGGCTGAAGCTCTGTTCTGAGGGATGATAAACTGGTTTATATGATCCATCCACATGGATTATCCTGCCATGTCTTATTCAGCAGTGCTATTTAAAAAGTGGTATTTTTCACTGATATTATTCTGCTGTGCCGGCATTGTATTTCTGCCAGCCCCACTTCCCACTTGCATGAGAATTTCTGGGGACTCACCAGCTGAAGCTGGTGAAGCCTGAGCTGATGTTTTGTGGAAAAATTCTGGTGCTGGCACTGGTGGGTAATGTGATGTAAAAATTCCGTCTTTCATCCTCCTTTTACTACTGCCCCTACCCAAACACTTGATGTCCTGGACTTGGGAGGCTTCAGCCTGACTGCTAAATTTCTAGGGCCAGCCATATCACTTCACCAGCAGCTGTTTCTTTCTTCCTTTCTCTTTTGCACAATGATCTCAATTTTATAGATTCTGTCCACATCTGGATTCACTTTTCAAAGTTTCAAAACTTCCCCTTGACTGCTTCATGACTACAGTCTATTAACTGGTACACAGGTACTTGCCCCTTTCACAATTTAGGTAATTTGAAATTTTCACCTGTGAATGTCTTCATAACATTTCTTAAATCTCTCTTTTCTTGCAGACATCCTTATATGGTCTCCGTTTTTGAGGAGAGGCATAGATTATTTAATTTGATTTTACATTTAATTTAAACTAATCTTCATATATGATTTTCCAAAACTTCCTGGTGTTCAAAGAGTTCTTGTCCACAGGCTCGGTGGCTCTAATAGTTCTCTGGGAGCTGCTGTTACACTCTTTATAAACTCAAAAAGTATTGTGCACTGTAAAATAGCTCTACATCTTCGTTTTGAGAGTTCTATTAAAATACTCTATTATATGAGGCTTTTACTTTATTATTAGTAACAAAGTGGTGAACATTATATTGCTTTAAAGGCTTTTCTAAAGATTGATTTTAAAATTATTTTCCTTGGTCAGACTGTAATTTCTGAATTGTGTGCCTCTGCTAAAAATATTTCCAAATCCCCAGCTGTTTCAGAATCTATTTTGTGTTTTAGACCAGTACCCCAGACATGGATAATATGTCTATCACAGTTAAGATGTATTTAATACTACCATCGTGTTTGGAAAACTGTTGTATATCCACCAAGTCTACTTGTCATTAGACAACCACCTCTGCCACAATAATCTTGTTTCTTCTAAAGTGCTTTCTTGCTGTCTTGTGTAAGCTATAAATTTCCTAATTTGCAAGCTAGGTTGCTACTTGGCTTCAGCTCAGATGGGAAGTTTATCTTTTAGCTGCTTCAGAGAGGTGATTTATGCCCCCAAGGTTTCCCATTTTCCCAAGAGCATAGCAAATGTCTTTTCACAGAAGAAATGATGTTTACCACTGTGCCCCTACCACACATGTGCTAGATCTGAACACTTGACAATCAATTTAAATTATGCACAGAGAAAATGTATTAACTGAGTATGAGGGGTGATAGCTGCTGGTTAGGCTGCTCCATTTTTTTCCCCTTTCTATGTCTGTTCTCCTTTGCTGGCTGCAAGGCTGGACAAGAATGAAAACAGTTGATGGCATACTTCTGTCCTCTACATCCTCAGTCAGTGAGCCAGAACTTCTTAAAACATTCTGTAAAGTCAACATTGACCTAAAGATGAAGAAATACATATACTACTAGCTTGTACCCTGTAATAGTAGCTGTATGCTCCCCATAGCCATGGGCAAAGGGAGCTCCCCACCACCACCTGTCCTCTGGGTGTGAAACCTCAAAACACAGTTCCTGATTCGCAGGCCCATTCACTTTTCCTACTGCTTCATGTGGAAAACATGTGAGGTTTTTTTAGAATTTCTTTGGAGCTTTTCCTTCTTGACTTTACTTATTTGTTCTTCAGAAACTGGCATTTTGTTCTGGTTTTCCATTTTGTGGACAGAGTTGCCTGTATCCTGCAGCACAGCGCAAAGCACCGAGGCTGCCCCAGGTTTATGGCATGGGCATGCTGGTGGTCTGGGGCTGGGCAGAGGGGTGCCTCTCCTCAGCAGGTGGAGAGGAGTGTGTGGAACCTCTTAGTTTGCCTCCTCAGATGGGTCCATAGCCCTCAGTCGTGTCCTAACTTGTCTGTGTCCTCCACCCTTCTGAAGCATCCTACCTCCTTAAACAGTGGCATGGGCTGCCTATCCCACCATTCAATGACATGGCAGTGTGAGAACATGCTGTATAACTTTTTCCAATGCTGTATAACTTTTTCCAAAATGTAGAGTGAACCAACAACGTGACCAGAAAAGGGGAAGGACTTTTGGTGCAACTGGCTGTGATTGCTGGTATGGGTGGGGTCTTCTGCTGAAAGTTGGAGGGCATGGCACCTGCAGCTTCATTCCTTGAATAAGCTTGTACTAAACTGATACTATTATAAGTATAACTTAAGTTATAAGTATATTATAAGTATTATAAGTATAAACTTATCCTAGTATTTGATTTGTCTTCATCTGGGTCTATCTCACCTAAGAAGTATTTTTGGATTGCTTCTATAATAATGCGGCCTTTTTTGGCTTGCTCACCTCCAGAACTCCGTGAATTCTCTCCTGTGTGAATTCTCTGTTCTTGTTAGGTCTCTTGCGTTAGATTTTAGGTTGGTTATGACTGGAAGACTTTGGAGTTTTTCCAATTTCTTAACATCAGTTTGCAAAGTAACACAAGTAGTAAGATGGATTTTTCTTCTCTTGCCTCCTTCTTTGCAATCAGATCTCACCTCTGGCAGAGGCCAGAGGAGCCTGGCAAAGTACCTTCACGGAGTCAATGCAGATTATATGTAGCTACCCTGCTGCACAAGCAAGTTGATTTTTTTTGGGGGGGGGGGGGGGGGGGAAGGCAAAGTATTCTCAAATTATAAACTGTAGCAGATGATGTGGTCCCTAAGGGATGTTCTCAGGAAGGATGTTAAGCATGTAACTGGAAGTCCAATGCCCTGTTCATTTTTGGATTCCAGCAATCAGTCTGAACATGTCATAATCGATACCGCAATTATATGTATACTATATTGATATGAAATGCTCTATTTTGCTCTTTTTATGCTGTATGTTACCTGGCCATTTATAATGATACCTATGTTCTCCCATTCTTTCTCCCAAATTAGTGTTCTAATGACTAGGTTAATGAAACATTTTCATTCTATTCCTGTCTCAAAAAGTGTTTTAAAGTATAACAACACAAAGGAATTGAAGCAACCAAAAGTCTGGATTCTATGTTTTGATTCATTAATTTTAATACTTTAATGTTTGATATTAATTTTAATATGGATCATTCTGCTTTTTTTCAAATGTGATAATTTAAAAGACTAATTGCTTCACAAATAGCTGTGTATTAAATTTAGATAATTAACACAGAACCAATTCATATCTCTCTTGTAGGACTCCTTGCAATTAAATAAAAACTTTACAATCAGCAAGGCAAAAGCATATCTAAAAGTAGGTGGATTTTGGAGTATGACATTCAGAAAGAGCTTCTCAGTTAAGCAAAATATCCAATTCCCTTTTCTCACATTTTCCAATTGAAACAATCTCAGTCACTGAAGAATGGTGAAAACAACTTTTGACTGAAAAATCTGACTCTTCAAATGATAAATAAGATTTCGATTTTTTTCACCTCCTAGTTGCCATATTAAACTCAGTTAAGATCAAGAATGAATGAATACTGTCACTGTTCTATCTGCTTTTAGTGATCACTCTTGACAATTTAGTACATGGGCAAAATGCTCAATATATATGTAAATGGAACGTTATTGAATTTCTCTTGCCTGAATGGCTTGTCTAAGCTTGCAGTGGAATAGTGAAAAGACATATTGATTCCTGGCAACAAACTATATCCATTCTGGGAAGAAATACAGAAGTTCAGTCCAAGAGTTTATTACTTCATGATCTTTATATGAACATTCAATTAATGTGTATTTCATAATTCAATCACTAGAAGAACTGTAGTGAGAATGTTGGGATTTTTATTTAAATTTATTTTATTGTGAATTGATTTCATTACAAGCACTTACAGCTTATTTCACTTCTATATAAAATATTAGTTATTGAAATAAAATATCAGTAAGCAATATGTACTCTGAATTGCTTCCAAATTACATAGAGTTTTACTGTTGTTTTCTTGAAGAGGTATTTCACTCATAATGACATAAATTGAGTTATTTTAAGTTCAATATATGAATTAAACTAAAAGAGAGAAGATTTAAAATAATTACATTACAAAGTACTGCTAAAACAATTGGAAAATGAAAAAAGAATCAATAAAAATGAATAGAAGATTGTACAGGAAGTTATGAAACTATTAAGAACATTAATTTTATAAAAAGAACAAGAGATGGGATATGCATACTCCTAGGATTAGACAATGACTATTGGAGGTGGTAAGAATGTACTTGAAAAATATATCTACCCCATGATTATCTCTGAAAGCACACCAGGTAAGTAGTTAGAAAATCACTGTGGGGTTGGATGAGACAGGCTTAAACTCTGGTGGGAGGTGTCTTAGTTATTAGATAAAGTGGAGATAATTTCTCCTTCCCTAGCAGTTTGTATAATAGTGGCACACTATCTGGCTTTGTGCCAGTTAATGTGCTTTGATCAGTCTGTCTCTTTTAGGTTCCTTCAAGCTGTACACAGTCATGCAATATCTTTATCCAAAATTAAGATACTCAAATTCAGATCCTTGACTCCAAGCCTTAGTAAGAAGCTGGGGAAAATAATATATGATGACAGATTTTCCTGGACTGCACATCTTCCTTTGACATCTTGCTTCTCAATCATACCCACAATCTAAACCACAAGAAAAGTTCCTCCTAGAGGTGGGGATATTTTTGTAAGTAAAACTAGCAAGTTTGTCCTACTGTTGTTCACAGAGAGAGCGACGGGGTATTAATAGATATCTTCACAAAGACGTGAGAGTCTTCTAAAGCTAAGCATGAATCCAAATATCCAGTGTAAGCAAACTGATTGCTATCTATTTCAAATTTTGATATTTCTTACTCTTCTGTTAAAAATGTTCCAGTTATTTCCACCTATGACCTTGCTGCTCCTCCATACAGGCACCAATCACATAGCCAAGGAAAGGCTAGGGCAGGTCAGTGGGGCTTTGGGGCAAGGGAGAGGGAGTTGTGGCCTAAGGTAGTATCTTCCTTAATCCTCCTGGTCAAGGGGAAGGCCTTGGGTAGGATGAAATGCACCTAGTACTCCAAAACCTAGAATCATGTAATAACATAGGTTGGAAGGGACTTCCAAAGGTCATCTACTCCAAACAGTCCTGTTATTGAAGAATCTTTTTCAAAGCTAGAGGACATAGGATACTTTTTTCTCTGGTGCTGTTTTATTCTGTCAGAAAGGGAAGTTCCTCTAGATGCCAGACATTTAGCCTGGTACACTTCAAAAGGTATTCAAACAAAGTTAAAAATATCTGCAAAGTGGAACACAAGAACTTTGCCAAGGCAAATATATGTCATGATCCTTATAAAATAAGGTTCACATTTCACAGAATCACAGAATTACAGAATAGTTGAAGTTCGAAAGGATCGCTGGAGATCATCTAGTCCAATCCTCCAGCTCAAGCACGATCACTTAAAGCATGTTAGACAGGATCATGTCTAGGCGTTTTTGAATATCTCCAGAGAAGGAGACTCCACAACCTCTCTGGGCAACCTAGTCCAGTGCTCTGTCACTCTCACAGGGAAGAAATTCCCCCTCACATTCAGGCAGAACATCCTGTGGTTCAATTTTTGCCACTTGCCTCTTGTCCTGTCACATGGGACAAGTGACAAGAGTTTGTCCCCATCCCCCTTGACACCCTCCCTTCATTCAGGTACTTATACACATTGATAAAATCTCCCCTCAGTCTTCTCTTCTCCTGGCTGAAGAGGCCCAGCTCGCACAGCTGTTCCTCATAGGGCAGATGCTCCAGTCCTCTGATCATCACTGTAGTCCTATGCTGGACTGTCTCCAGTCGCTCCATGTTTCTCTTGTACTGGGGAGCCAAGAATAGGATACAGTTCTTCAGATGTGGCCTCCCCAGGGCTGAGTAGAGAGGCAGGATCACCTCCCTCAACCTGCTGGCAACACTCTTCCTAATGAACTCCATGATACCACTGGCCTTCTTGGCTACAAGGGCACATTGCTGGATCATAGACAACTTGTTGTCCACCAAACTTCCCAGATCCTTCTCTGCACAGCTGCTTTCCAGAAGGTCAGCCTCTACTGGAACATGGAGTTATTCCTCCCTTGGTGCAGGACCCTGCACTTGTCCTTGTTGAGCTTCATGAGGTTCCTCTCTGCCCAACTCTCCAGCCTGTCCAGGTCTCTCTGAATGCCAGCACAGCCCTCAAGTATATCAGCCACTCCTCCCAGTTTTGTATCGTCAGCAAACTTGCGGAGGAGGCACTCTGTCCCTTCATCGAGGTCACTGATGAATAAGCTGAACAGGATGGGACCCAGTACTGAGCCATGGGGGACACCACTAGCCACAGGCCTCCAACTGGACTTCGTGCCAGCGATGTCAACCCTCTGAGCTTGGCCTTTCAGTTCTCAATCCACCGCACTGTCCACTCATATAGCCCTCACTTCCTGAGCTTGCCTAGGAGGATGTTAGGGGAGACAGTGTTGAAAGCCTTCCTGAAGTCAAGGTACACAATGTCCACTGCTCTCCCCTCATCTACCAGCCAGTTACTCCATCATAGAATGCTATCAGATTGGTTCAGCATGATTTCCCCTTGGTGAATCCATGCTGGCTACTGTTGATCACCTTCTTTTCCTCCATATGCCTGGAGATGCCATCCAGGATGAGCTGTTCCATCACCTTTCCAGGAATGGAGATGAGGCTGACTGGCCTGTAGCTTCCTGCCTTCTTGCCCTTCTTGAAGACTGGAGTGACACCAGCTTTCTTCCAGTCCTCAGGCACCTCTCCAGTTCTCCAGGACCTTTCAAAGATGATGGAGAGCACCCTGGCAACAACATCTGCCAGCTTCCTCAGGACCCATGGGTGCATCCCATTTGGGCCCATGGATTTGCAGATGTCATGTTAGCCTAAATGATTTCTAACCCTTTTCTCCTCAATCAAAGGAAAGTCTTCCTTTCTCCAGACCTCCTCCCTTACATCCAGGCTCTGGGATTCCTGGGGGCTGCCCTTAGCAGTGAAGACTGAAGCAAAGAAGGCATTCAGTAACTCTGCCTTCTCTGTATCCTTTGTCACTGGAGTCATGACCGCATTCAGCAGCAGGCCCACATTTTCCCTAATCTTCCTTTTGCTACTGACGTATTTGAAGAAACCCTTCTTGTTGTCCTTGACATCCCTTGTTAGATTTAATTCCAAATGGTCCTTAGCCTTCCTCGTCGCATCCCTACATACTCTGACAACATTCTTATAATCCTCCCAAGTGGCCTATCCCGTCTTTCACATTCTGTGTACTTTCTTCTGTTTGAGTTTCATTAGGAGCTCCTTGCTCATCCATGCAAGTCTCCTGTCCCCATTGCTGGACTTCTTTCTCCTTGGGATGCACTGCTCTTGAGCTTGGAGGAAGTGATGCTTGGATACTAGCCCACTCTTTTGGATTCTCCTTCTTGCTAGGGCACTATCCCATGGGATTTCCCCATGTAGGTCCCTGAAGAGGCCAAAGTTTGCTCTCCTGAAGCCCAGGGTTGCAATCCTAGTTATTAGCTTGCTTCCTTCATGCACGATCCTGAACTCAGGAGCTACAGTAAGAGTTACAGAACAGAAGGCACTCGTGCATTCCTTGTATCTCTGTGAGAGTTATCTAAATATTCAGTGTGTATAGAATCTCTCCTATTAAAATTATTAGAGATGGGTCAAAGACATTTTGAGTGAGAAGTAAATGTCTCTAGATCAGAATTTTGTCTTCACATATGCAGATTACTGGAAGGGTCTCTTCAGTAGCTGATCTTAGACACTCAGCCTATTCGGTAGCCGTTCTCTAGGCCCAGCCTTCTCCAGTTACAGGGACCTGGACCTGCAAGTACCTCAGGCTTACTGCTGGAGATTTCTCAGACTTCTTCTCCTACTTGTTGGCAAGTCCATCTTGAAATTTGCTAGCATACACGTACACAGAGGCTCAGAATATAGAGCACATGCACACAGAAGATAATTATGAACAGGATTTAATAAGAATACAGGACAAATTGCAGTTATTACATGCAGGGTTCAATCAGCCAAGTGTACTGACCAGTGACCTGTTTACATGTGACTGGTACCTTTTATTGCCTTCTTGCATTTTTCTCATGCTTGTTCCTCCTTTGTCCGCCTTGATCTCTCTGTTTTCCTGCGTTTGGTCCCTCCCCTAAACATCCTGCATGAAGTCTTGTGCCATCCCTAAATATTCTTCCCTGACAACCCACAATGAGATTCATTTCCCCCCCTGCAGGCTGTACTCCTCCCCCCCCCTCCCCCCGCCACAGTCTGTAAGTTGATCCAGAGTGTCAAGGAGTAGCAAGGGCTGGCTGCTCCCCAAGAGGCAGGACCAGAGTGTGATAACACAGCCAGCAGGGCAGTCTGTACCAGCCAAGGCCCAGTCCCACAGTGTCAGAGATAAGCAAGAAGAGCAGTGACAGCAGCAGGTCCTGTCAAGAGTCCAGCGATCATAAAGCAAAGACAGGGGTAATTAGCCAGAGAGTCCAAATCATCAGGCAGGCTCATGGTTTGTGGTCTGACATCAAACTGGGAAGTTAGTTTGCAGGTCAGAGTCAGGATCAAGTCTGGTGAGAGTAACTAGGGTTAGACACAGTCTAGTGATTGCTGGGTAGGTCCATAGTGAGGAGACAGATCTAAAGTCATATATGCATATATATATATATATATATATATATATATATATACATACACACACACACACACACACACACTTTTGTATGTATGTATGTGTGCTTACTGGGAATGCATGCTCAGCCTTGCTACAGGTTGGACCCGGGAGATGGAGCTGCAGCAGACTTGGTTCTATCAAGCTGCCAGATTCAGTACTCCTAACACTTCCCAAATAATTTTCTTCATAAAGCTTTGTTTCTAGAGATGAGCTTGGATTTATTACCCTGACTATTATATATTACTGGCCAATAGATAACACATTGTTGAAGATTTTGTTTGAGGTGAGGAAACCACAAATCATTAAACCTTAATATCCATGTAAGAAAAATCCTGTCCTCTGAAACAGTTCATGATAGAACCTATTTCTTTTACTGGCTATAATCAGGACATCCAGGTGTGAACAATTTTTTTAAGACTTAAGGTTGCCAAGCCACAGCATTTGGCAATAAAGACTTCCACTAACTGAGCCTAACTTCAATTTTCTTGCTAATTTGTTCAAATGTTTCTGTCCTCTCACCAGCATCACCACAAATGAGTCCTTATTTCCTATGATTTTAGCATTCATTTAGTGACTAAGCTGATTTCACACCTTTTTTTTTTTTTCTTGGGCAATCTGTTTATTACAGTATTTTTTTACTATCTCCCCATATTCCTCAGTAACATCTTCAACCATGTAAATGAATAAGAAATAAATGGGAAATTATCACACAAGAACTGAAAGGCTGTTGATTGTTGTATCTCCTATTGGTATAAATCTGCACAAGGTCTCTCTCCAAAATGATGTGAAGGAGCTTTGGGTCACAATATATAGGAAAGGAATTGCCCCTGTGATACTAAGAAACCTATTTACTCGTGGAAATGTGATAGGTAGTTTCTTTTCCATTCTTCTCAGAAAAGGAAAGTTCATCACCTACATTTTTCTAGCTGTTATAAACCTCGTAACCATGTTCAGGTAACATGGTTACATATAATGTAACAGCATTATACAGGCTAATTTGTACAGCTGTATATTGATGCTGTTTTGTTGATCTATATGTCATATGAATATAATAACTGTGCTTTTTCTTAAATAAACACACCAATATTTCTGAAATATTCAGCAGTTCTCTGATTATATTTGGAGTTCAGCCATCTGTGAAGTTATTCGTGAACTATACAGCTTCTATGTTATGTTTTGAAATGTAAATTTTTAAGTCTTCTGTTTATAGAGCAATCGTTTTGAGAAAAAAAATCTTTAATACAATAATGTCTTTACTGTCCTATAATAATTTTCCCTAAATCATTATCAGCCTAAGTAACATGCTAGTACAGCTAAATGGTAACCTATGGACAAGTTTAAAATGCATCTCTGTGAATGTGCTCAAACCCTGGCAAGCAGAGGGACCTCTCCAGGAGTGGTCTGAGCTAGGGGAGAGACAGAAGAGATTGAGAATCTCTCTTATCACCTGAACCACCTTTTCTACATACCTTTTATAATAGTCATATTTAATTCAGATCAAGGCTTGTCCCCAGTGCAGAGACCAGGCTGGAGGTGTTACTGACTCTGCTACAAATCTATCCTCGACTGTAGTGCAGGTCAGCGGACGGTTTGTGGGTGGGCACCTACTGGAAATACATGTTCAGCCTTGCTACTAATTGCATCTAGGGGCATGGACCTGTGGCAGCCTTGTCTCTATCTGGCTACTGGATTCATAAACCCCTAATGGGAGATATTCTGGGTGATTCTCAGTATTTAGAGAACAGGAGGCTTTAGCTGTCTGGGAAAGAAGATGGGATGGGTCTGTCTCTCCTTCCATTCCTATTAGGGTGTTAGTGAAGATTATTGAGTGTTTTCTCAGAATAGAAGAAAGAGACCATCAGAAGTCTTGGCCAGAAACTGGGATTGTGACAAACTACAAGGTAGAGAATGACGTTTGGTAAATCAGAAAAAGAATTAAAGCAGATTAAATGACGCTTTCCACTTTGCTCTTACCCGCTGTCACTCTTTCCTTATATTTAGAAGCTGCACAGAGCATGCATCAATGTCATATTGGGACACAAGGTCTCTCCCAGTCCTACCTCACTTCCTAACACATCTAACTATCTTGATTCAGTTATCTAATCTGGAAAGAGATTAAATAGAAGGAGAGGACTATATGTATTTTTTTTAGGATGCTGAAGAAATTGAGGGATTTGTTTCTTTCTTCCTCATAAATTTTTACTTATCAACTAAAAATCAAAGAGCCCTTCAGTGAAAGTACATGTCACAGAACATGGATTGGTAGAGAGTGAGATCACATATGAGCTACTCTGAGGGTTAGACTAGATGATCTCCAGAGGTCCCTTTCAACTTTACCATTCTATGATTCTATGGTCTGACACTACAGATCATCATCCATGGAAGACAACCAACCTGCTGCCCAATTCAAGACCAGCTATATGAGTCCAAGAGCAAGCAAACTCCTTCTTACGCCAGTGCTCTTCAAACATCTTCAAGTTCTAACACAGGCTTTGGCATTGTACTCTCTGAAAATCATTCAAATATTGTACAAAGCATTGCTTTTGTAAGTCAGATCCTGACATTTCTGTGTCCTGTTCATAATCAACCATAAATGGAAAGTAAATGATTCATTTTTATGTAGCATTCTGTAATAAGTCTTTTATCTTTGTATGACCTTACTTTATGTAGTGACAATGAGAAAACATTGTTAATTTGGCAACTTCAAGGTGAAATGGTTTATGATCACTAGTACTGGGTCAGAAGGTAAAATACGCTTATTATTATATGTCCTTGACAACAGATGGGGAAAAGCCACAGATTATTTAGATAGCCTTTATCTCCTTCCAACATTTGTGAATTAAAGGGATTGATGGAAGAAAAATCAAATCCTACATATCCTGACTGAGATAGAGAAAGATAATGAATTGGACTTTGCAACTGTCTTCAGATAGCAAAAGAACCATGGAAAGATTTAGACAGTGACTCTCAAACTTGGAAACAACAGTGGTTCATGAAGCATGATGGCTCTGGACTGTGAGGAGAACATGCTGACATACACTGTGTATCCATTGCCTTTGACTAAGTTCCTGAATTGATCACAATTCTCCTGAGTGCCTCAACATATTGTGAGTTTTATCTGTTCTGTTTGTTCTGAAACCCTGTTCCCCTGCTTGTCCTCCTGTGGATCTAATCTGGAGTAAATCAAATAGTGGGTTGAGGGAAGAAACCAAGGCATGGAGCAAAAAATAATTTACTTGATCTATACCCAGTGGTGTGGACATGACTTTTCTTAATCCAAGCCACTTCCCTGGTGCTCTAGTGGAAGAAATCTCAAATGATGAGAAGCTCTCACAAAAAATACCAGCACATCCACCATGAAAGCACAGCTCTGGTGAGCTGCAGAACTAACCTCTAATTGTTCTACCTTCTGTCCTACTGTTTAAAAAGTCATGAGGTACCTGGGTCAAAGAAGGTTAATCTAGGGATTGAAAGAGACCTAGTCTCCATCTGTGAAAATCTTGGAGACTGGCAGATTAAAAGGGTGAAATGCAGCCCATTCCATGGGATTTCAAGTACCTAGGTTGACAGTAGGAAGACAGGCAGCTGGAAGATGAGGAAGTGCAAATGGAAGTGACAATTTCTTTAGCGTTTCTCTGCTTGAGCTTCCTACTTCAGTCAGACCAGGAACTGGCTTACTGACCAGGGCTTGCTCACTAGTATGAATCACAAAAGGAATAGATTTATCTTTTCTTGCTACCCAGGTATTGGGTAGCCATATGACAAGCATTAAGGCAAAATTCTTAATACCTCTAGATCCTGTAGCTAGGAAAGACCACCTTTTCCTGACTGTACTGTCAGTGGAGGAGACAGTGAAATAGGTAGTGGCCAATGAGTGCAACTACAAGTTCCTTTGAGGATTTTAACCCAAATCTGCAGTGGAAATCTTCCCCAGGAACACCTAGCAGATATATAGAGATCTGCTAGGTGCAGTCCTGAAGATGTAAGTAATACAGTCCTACCTGTAAGTAATAAGGTTGATATGCTGTTTTAGTCGCTAAACCATATTATTGGGGAGCTCAGATGCAATCATGATGCTTGTTTTCCTAGTTTGCTACTGTGAAATTGTGTTAAAAAGAAATGAAAACTTCACTTTCTATCACTGCTTTTTCATGCAATCAGATGCAATACTTAGTCCAGGGATGTTATTTACCTGTCAGAATAAAGACAAGTTAGGGTTTGTAATAAGAGGTCCCAGAGACATTGCTGCTTCTTTTCTGAAGAAGAGAGGCTCCTGACTTTAGTGTGACTGGGATTGACAAACTGAAGCTTAAAATTAAAAAATATTCTTTTGAAGAGTGACATTTAATTATTAAACACCCAAAAGAAAGTGCTGGCAATCTCATTGGTTATTTGTATTTAGAATTAGAATTAGAAGAGAAAGCATACTAGAAAGGAATACAGGAAAAAGCTATTCTGTCCTTTCTAATTTCTTCAGATATTGGCTGTCTTTGAAAAGACTCTTTTTCCTCAGTTATATAATCAGAGGAATTCATACATTTGCATTTAGGAAAGTAGTCACTTTAAAACATGTTCTACAAAGTCATTTTATGAAAAGAGTCATTTCCAAATTGTGCTGTCCTTTTACACGCACTAAAGCGTAAACTGTAATTAGACTTTTTGCTTCAGACTTTTGTGGGGAACGTTTAAAGAGAATTCAGCCCTCTTTAAAATGTGAGTCATCAGCCAGCTGGAGGCCTGTAAAGCCGTAGTATATAGTCTTCCATCTCCCTGGAAAAGGGAGGCTTAAATCTGAACTCTCTATTATAAAAGAATTATAAAATTACAAAATTACAAAAAAAAAAAAAAAAAAAAAAAAAAAGGACATATATTTTACTAGTGGCATTGCCATATGTTTCCTAGATAGGCAGAGAAGTGCTGAGAATCACTAAATGCTCTGTTCCCTGATCCTTCCGCAACTATAAATGCTCTGTTCCTGTGTCTGTTTCTAGATCTTCCATTCCCATTACAAGAAGGAACAATCTTCTCCATTCCCCTCATGCTTACTCTTCGCCATCAAAGGAAGTGCTGGGAACGTAATAGAGGGACTTTATTGTCCAGAGGGAAGAGGATCGCCAAGCAAAGTCCTTCTCAGCCTCCACAGTGCTAAAGTGAGATGAATACCTATGTGCTTTGTGGCCACATCTTGAGAGATTTTTGTGGCCTTTGAGTGTACGTGAGCTTCCAATTTCTTATGTCCAGAGTATTATCATTTGAATGCAACTGGTCAGACTCAAGAGCCAAAAAAGCCTTCCTGTTGTTACATATGTAGTAACTGCTTCATGTTCAAAAGCTTTTCAATGAAACATTTATAAGAAGGTTTTTTTGTTTGTTTATTTGTTTTTTAATTATTTCCAGCATGTGAAGAAACCATGTTTTGACACATCAGTCTTGGAAATAGCTGTATTATATGAGCCAAAAAATTAGAAAGATAATGGTTAATTAAAGTAAGCACACGGAAGGAAAACATTTGAGACCAAACTGTTTAAGTTTCATCAAATTTTAACTAATGGAAATAAGTTTTATAACAGAAAATGTTGTTGAGTCTGAACTATAAAGCTAATTTTCGATTTGTTACTTACTTATGAACACAAAACATTTAAAAAGCTTTCCCATGCCCTCTTTAAATAAAGTGCTATTAGATACAGTCAAAATGCAATGAGGGGGTCAGGACTTCTATGAGAAGTCTAATTTTTACTTGTGCTTGTTCAGTGATGCCTCTAGGAAATTCTTTGTACATGTTTTAAATCAGATTCAAAGTGGTCTTTCCCATTTAGTCTGTGTTCACTTGGAACTGTATTAGCTTGTGTATCAGAAAATGAGCGGTTTAACTCTCATACCAGCCCTGTCTCACCCACATCCTTGTATTCGTGGTAACACAATTAGTTCAGAGAAGAGTGCAAGAGCGTGTTCTGTTTGTTTCAGCCAGCAATGGCAAACCGAAGACTCCAGCTTTCTCTGAAGCATTTTCTAACCTCAGTTCAACTATCTGTCCATCTTTCAACCAACTGTAGAGTTGCACTGTATCACTCAAACAGTGTCCTACAGGAGATGTACAAAACTGTCATACAGAAGAAAAACAAAACAGAAGGCTGGAAACACCTACAGTAACAGTCCTTCAAAATTTTTGAGGTGGTGCACGGTTTGTATTTTCAAGATTTGGGCTTATTTTATTTAGGCAGTGAACAGACGCACCAGTTTGCACAGCATTGTGTTGGCTCTGCCTTGAACTTCTGGGCCCACGTTGGACATTGTGGTCTGCTGACCCTTGTAGAACAAAGGGACTAGAGAGTGACTCTGCTAACAGGTAAGGGGAGCTGGGCAAGCTCAAGTGCAGGAAGCCTTAAGCTCTCCTGAAAGAAGTTCTTATCACCCACTCTAGCTGGGTGTAGCTTCTGCTAACAGCAGTCTAGGTTGTCCCTGAATAGAGGGAGCTGCGGGTTTTGATCCAGGTAGCCCTTGTTTAGGGTGGATCAAGCACCCTGTGGGTCGGTAGTAGGGAGAGGTCTATGTAAGAGCCAGGCCTGGAGCACAGCTCCTCCTGTGCAAACAGACGCAGCGAACAGATGCAGCAGTTTGCGCAGCAGTTCACACAGGATGAGCACAGTTAGGTGCAAGAGGACATTTTTCTTTTTCCAGAGCTAGTAGTGCCCTCTCTCACAAACATGGTTATAAATTGCTGCAAAACATATTTGCCTGTAGCTGTGGGAATTGGTACATCAGCTGTGTCAGAAGCTTCAACTCAGACAGAGCCTCTTACAGCAGATGCTGTCTTACAGGTCTCAGGCTGCAGGGAGTGCTTGGAGCCTTTCCAGAAGGCCTGGACTGATGGTCCGCCCTCCCACAAGAGGTGTGCTGTTGTTGATGATTTGTGTGGTCAAGTCAAAGAGTTGCGGGATGAAGTCAGCAGACTGCGAAGCATCTGAAGTGAGTAGGAGGTAGACAGGGAGTTCTTGGAGACTGTACTGCTCCTGGAGTCCCAATTCCCTGCAGCAGGGGAGTTGCTGGAGGGCTCTGTGAAGAGTGAAATAGTATAACACTGTTGACGAAGGCTGGAAGCTGGTTGCTTCTCGAAGAAAAAGAAGAAAGGCCCCTAATCCTCCTGTAGACCTGGAGTTACAGTTGAAGAACAGGTTAAGTGCACTCCAGGATGAGGAGGACCTGGGCCCGACCTCAAGGGAAGCAACTGGGCTGTCTGACCCTGTGCCTTGCGTGACCACTCAGAAGAGGTGACAAGTGGTTGTAGTGGATGATTCCATGCTGCGGGGGACGGAGGCGCCTATCTGCCGACCTGAACCCTCCTCTAGAGAGGGTTGCTGCCTGCCGAGGGTGAGGATATGAGACGTGTCTGAAAGGCTACCTAGGCTTGTCCGCTCATCAGACTACTACCCTCTGCTGCTCTTTCATGTGGGTGCTGATGATAAAGAGAGCAAACTGGAAACAATCACAGATGACTTCAAGACCTTGGGCATGGCGGTCAAGGGATTGAGAGCCCAGGTGGTCTTCTCAATGGTCCTGATGGTTAGAGGGAGTAGGAAATTTTTCCAAATCAACAACTGGCTATGCTGCTGGTGTTGGCAACAGGGTTTTGGATTCTGTGACCATGCAATATGGTTTGAAGATCAGCAACTGGTGGGGAGAGATGGGATTCACCTCACTAAGCGGGGGACGTTTGCCTTTGCCAACAGGTTGGCCAGCCTAGTAAAGAGGGCTTTAAACTAGGTAGGAGGGGGAGGGGGTGTCATAGAGACAGGGTAGACAACAAAACACAGGCTGGGTTGGGGGGCCTCCAACGGGAGCCTTCAGCTGTGGATGTGCATTCGGGACATGGCTATGGGGGATCCTCTTGCATCCCTCCTGGGAAACCTGCATGCTCAATTACCTCTCTGAAATGCCTGTACACCAATGCACGCAGCATGGGGCACAAACAGGAGGAGCTGAAGATCTGGGTGTGGTCGCAGGGCCATGATCTCATTGCAATTACAGAGACATGGTGGGATAGCTCGCGTGACTGGAACACTGTCATAGATGGCTATGAGCTTTTTAGGAAAAACAGGCCAGGAAGGCAAGGTGGTAGAGTTGCTCTTTATGTGAGAAAGCAACTGGAATGCATCAAGCTCTGCCAAGGGTAGAGGAGGAGGCAGTCGAGAGCTTATGATATAGCTTAAAGATCAAAGGATAGTCTAACACGGGGGACACTGTAGAGTTGGAGTTACAGTTGAAGAACAGGTTTAGTGCACTCCAGGATGAGGAGGACCTGGACCTGATACCAAGGGAAGCAACCTGGCATGTGGGTGTCTACTACAGGCCACCTGACCAGGAAGAGAAAGTTGATGAGGCCTTCTATAGACAGCTGGAAGTAGCCTCAGGATCACAGGCCCTCGTTCTCATGGGGGACCTCAACCACCCTGACATCTGCTGGAAGCACAACAAAGCAAGGCACAAACAGTCCAGAAGGCTCCTGCAATGCGCAGATGATAACTTCTTGTCGCAAATGGTGGAGGAGCCTACGAGGAAGGGTGTCCTGCTGGATCTTGTCCTTGCCAACAGAGAGGGACTGGTTAGAGATGTGAAGGTTGGGGGCAGCCTTGGCTCCAGCCATGAGATGGTGGAGTTCAGGATCCTGCAGGAAAGAACTAAGGCAACAAGCTGAATTACAACCCTGGACTTCAGGAGAGTGGACTTTGGGCTCTTCAGAGACCTACTTGAAGGAATCTCATGGGTTAATGCCCTGGAAGGAAGGGGGGTCCAGGAGAGCTGGCTAGTATTCAAACATCACTTCCTCCAAGCTCAAGAGCAGTGCGTCCCTATGAGTAAGAAGTGCAGCAAAGGGGGCAGGAGACCTGCATGGCTGAGCAAGGAGCTCTTGGCCAAATTCAGACAGAAGAAGAAAATATACAGAATGTGGAAGAGGGGACAGGCTACTTGGGAGAATTAAAGGAATGCGGTCAGAGTATGTAGAGATGTTGAGAGGAAGGCTAAGGCCCAGCTGGAATAAAATTTGTAGAAAGTCTGGAGAAAGGAAGACTCTCCTTTGCTTGAGGAGGATAGGATTAGAGATCTTCTGGGCAAGCCTGACATCTGCAAATCCATGGGCCTGGATGGAATGCACCCATGGGTCCTGAGGGAGCTGGCAGATGTTGTTGCCAAGCCGCTCTCCATCATCTTTGAAAGGTCCTGGAGAACTGGAGAGGTGCCTGACGACTGGAAGAAAGCCAGTGTCACTTCAGTCTTCCAAAAAGGCAAGAACAAGAACCCAGGGGACTACAGGCCAGTCAGCCTCACCTCCATTCCTGGAAAGGTGATGGAACAACTCCAGGCATATGGAGGAAAAGAAGGTGATCAGGAGTAGCCAGCATGGATTCACCAAGGGGAAATCCTGCTTAACCAATCTGATAGCGTTCTATGATGGAGTGACTGGCTGGACAGATGAGAGGAGAGCAGTGGACGTTGTGAACCTTGACTTCAGCAAGGCTTTCAACACTGTCTCCCCTAACATCCTCCTAGATAAACTCAGGAAGTGTGGGTTAGACATGCAGACAGTGAGGTGGATTGAGAACCAGCTGAAAGGCAGAGCTCAGAGGGTTGTCATCAGTAGCACGGAGTCTAGTTGGAGGCTTGTAGCTATTGGAGTTCCCCAGGGCTCAGTACTGGGTCCCATCCTGTTCACCTTATTCCTCAATGACCTGGACGAAGGGACAGAGTGCCTCCTCTGCAAATTTGCTGATGATCCTAAGCTGGGAGGAATGGCTGATACACCTGAGGGCTGTGCTGCCATTCAGAGAGACCTGGACAGGCTGTAGAGCTGGGCAGAGAGGAACCTCGTGAGGTTCAACAAGGCCAAGTGCAGAGTCCTGTACCTAGGGAGAAATAACCCTAGGCACCAATACAGGCTGGGGGCTGACCTTCTGGAGAACAGCTCTGCAGAGAAGGACCTAGGAGTGCTGCTGGATGACAAATTGACCATGATCCAGCAATGTGCCCTGTGGCCAAGAGGGCCAATGGTCTCCTGGGGTGCATTAGGAGGAGTGTTGCCAGCAGGTCGAGGGAGGTGATCTTGCCTCTCTACTCAGCCTCATCTTGAGTACTGTATCCAATTCTTGGCTCCCCAGGACAAGAGAGACATGGATCTACTGGAGAGAGTCCAGCGCAGGGCTACGAAGATGGTCAGAGGACTGGAGCATCTGCCCTATGAGGAACAGCTGCAAGAGCTGGGCCTGTGTAGTCTGGAGAAGAGTAGACTGAGGGGGAATCTTAATGTGTATAAGTACCTGAAGGGAGGGTGTCAAGGGGATGGGGACAAACTCTTTTCAGTTGTCCCATGTGACAGGACAAGAGGCAACGGGCACAAACTGAACCACAGGAAGTTCTGTCTGAATGTGAGGGGGAATTTCTTCCCTGTGAGAGTGACAGAGCACTGGATCAGGTTGCCCAGATTCCAGGTTGTGGAGTCTCCTTCTCTGGAGATCTTCAAGGCCTGCCTGTATGCAACCCTGTCTAACACGCTGGTGACCCAACTTTAGAGGGTGGTTGGACTAGATGATCTCCAGAGGTCCCTTCCAACCTTACCGATTCTATGATTCTATGATTTATAGTAGAAATAACGTGTATGCTCAGAGACTGTCAAAAGATGGCTAACATTGCGTTTGCTTTAACTAAAACAGGCATACTATTTTTCAATGATATTTTTATTTTCTTAAATAGGGCATGTTATTGATCATTATTATGATGTGGAAGATTAAAAAACTGTATGTTATATTTTGTATCAAAGATAAACAATACTTTTGTCGTTTTCTAGCTCTGACAAAATACTTCTTGGACCATTAAAGTTGAGTGCTGCTGAGTGTTTATTTGTTTAAAATAATACGTGAATACTTTCTGTAGCTGATTGTGTATGGTTTTAATAGTCTTTTTCTAGACACTATGCATGGAGGCTGCCTGATATGTAAAAGGAAAAGATGCTGTAGAAAGGTACTAGAGTCCATAGGTATATTCAGTATCTCTATGTTCTTCAACTATTAGAAGCATAGAATGGTAAGGTTGGAAGGGACCTCTGGAGGTCATCTAGTCCAACCCGCAGCATAACCTGTACAGAGATTGAACTCATGACCTTGGCATTAGCAGTACCACACTCTAAGCTAAACCTGCCCTTAGCTTTATTATCCTTACTATCAGAGCCTATATTTTTGTGATAGTTCCCATCCAAAACAATATTAGTGTTTTTAAGTGTTCTACCATTCAAGGAATAATTTGTATTGACTCTACAAGTTACCAGCTGCTTGCAGCAACTGATTTTATTCTTATTCATTATGATTTTAATGCACGTAATATACACTAATCAGAGTATTTATTTTGATAATAAGTTTAATACCAATGAAGATTTTGCATCCTGCCAGATCAAATTTTACAGATTATTGTGGTGGAAGGATCAGAGAGTTTTTGAAGTAGATTTATCAGTGAAATCCTAACTTCTAGCAGTCAGCTGGAATTTTCCCTGCAGTTGAGATCACAGCTTTCTGTGAAGAGTTTCTCATTTTAGGGGATAGGCCTAAGATGAAAAGGATTGGACATTTCAAATCCAGTTTTGATCCTGTTAAGGAATCAGGAGTCAAACTGAGCTTATGTGGGCCCTGAGAATAGGAGAGGCAAAGAGAGTAAGGTAGGAGATACAAGCCTCTCTCTATCAGAAAAAACATTTCTGACCGTTGCCTTCCAAAGAAACTTCCAAACTGCATTTGCCAAAATATTTGACCCTAATCACTGCAAAGTTCCATCAAGAAAGACCTTTACATTCTTCTTTTATGTTAGTCTTCAAATTAAGACTGAACATTGTCCTGGCCTTACAGCACAAGGAAAATGTTTTATTGTCTATAAAACAATAAAATCAGGGTGCTCAAACACACTTGTCCATAGCTGCTGTCCTTCCTCAGCCATCATTTCTAGAACTCAATTCTTACCCTGTTACAAGGCTGGAGCTAGATAGGAGAGTGATAGACAATCACCTCATTTATCCTCAGGCCCTCTGACTTTAAGTGATTGCAAAGAAGGAAGTATGACATTTATTTCCAACCATTTCAGTAATCCTAGGCCTAGTATTTAGCATAAGATAAGGTAGCTAGCTACATATGACAACCCTTAGAGATAAAGACAGTCAAAGACCTAGATATATGATCTGAGGAAGCATATGACGTGGAGGGAATCAAGCTTGTTTAATTTGACAAAAAGGAGGCTGCAGGATGATCTAATTGCTGCCTACAACTTAATGAGCAGTTACAAAGATGATGGAGTTAAACTTTTCTTCGCGCCATCGGATGCTAAATCAAGGACACACCCTACAGAGAGTGTGTGAGGGCTTTGCAGCTGGTACCTTGCTCTAGCACTGTTGCTATGCTAGAGTGGGCCCTTGTATAGTCAGAAATGTGGACTCAGCTGGCATGCAATGATATTTTTACAATAGATTCCCAAAATGAGGCCAGTGCCAGCACTGCCTTCTTCTTCTTTAGCCAGCTCCCGGGAAGAAATTCAAATCTTTTCTTTCTTTCTTTCCCTTCCCTCCCCCCCCCCCCCCAAAAAAAAAAAAAAAAAAAAAAAAAAAAGCTGTCTCAAATTGAAAGAATGGCAACTGAGGTACCAGGACTTTCCTGAGCTGTGTTTTTTTCATGGCCTGTGGAAGAGACTACAGGAAACAGAGGGAGGGCAGCATATGTTCAGTGCTGTGACCCCTCCTGAGAAAAGAGGTCAGCCAGGGATGACTTTGTCTGCATTACACTATTTCTGGTGTGCATTCACATGTCAGCCTGTGAAGTACATTGTTTAAGAGTAAGATGGCCTAGGGCTACTGCTGCTGTGTCCCCATGTTTATCCCAGAGAGCTTTCTTCTCATTGTTACTGAGGTGAAACCTGTTCTCAGCCTGCCTGTGGCTCTATACATAGCCTCCATGGAGTGAGTTTTGAGTGATCCAAGTCTTGCTCCTCTCTGTGATTCAGAGGTCTCCCTCTGTAGGGACCCTCTGCTGGAGTGACTAGCCTCCCATATGAGCAAAATCTACATCATGCCTGCTCTGCAGAGTCTTTGGAAAGGTGAGTTGTCTGTGGGATGGAAAGATCCTGGGGGCATGTGATGATGCAGACATCCTGTGTTGGAAAATAGGGCTGCTTTAGGGATAAACACTCATAGGTGAAAGTCAGGGAAGGTGCCAAGCCTCAATATTCAAACAGAACACTCGCACAGGGCTTGCAAGTGTGCTCAAGGCCAAGGATATTGTGGCTCCTCAGGGAATTTAGCCTTCCATGTACTTCCTGGCAGGACTAAAGTAGGAAGTGGTAAGTGCTTCCTCTTAAGCACTTAAACTTCAGGCCTGGGCACCAATGCCTTAAGGCTGAAACTGTTCTGCAACGAAGAAGCTACGTACGTGATGGCCTTGCCTTAGCTTAAGCAGAATTCTTGAAGGCTAGTGCTCCCGTGTCTTCTGCCACGGAGCCTGTTCCTAGGGGACACACATACATGTTGCCACACATCATGTAGCTGGCACGTTAAGGTGTCTTCTCTCTGAATGTTAGTAAAACAGGTGTGAATCTTGTTCAGATGCTTCCTGTGTTTGATTTGAGGCAAGAGGGACAAGCATGATAGAAAAAAGGTGAAATAAGCCCATCATAGCCAGTAACTTATCATTCCAATAAATACATGCAATTTTACCCTCAGTAAAATTCCTGCTTAGAACCTCTCATATGTTTCAGTTCTGACAATTCAAAACCTATACCACTAGTTTTTCACATTGCTTTATGTGCTTCAATTTTTGTAAGTCAATGTTATGGATTTTCCTTTTTACATTTCATCACACATTTGATCTTTCACAATTCCT
Source organism: Rhea pennata (assembly GCF_028389875.1). NCBI lineage: Eukaryota > Metazoa > Chordata > Aves > Rheiformes > Rheidae > Rhea > Rhea pennata. The sequence goes on from NC_084664.1 coordinate 75,629,824, forward strand.
CTTGAATTTTCTCTACTGCATCACGTAACTCACTACTTAACTTTACATCTTATTTCATTTTGCCTCTTTGATCTTAAGATGCATTCCTGGTTTTGCAAGTCATCACTCATTAAGATTTTGTATTTTATTGCTTACTAACATTTTTCATCTCATCATGAATTTCTGTCTTCAAATCCTGTTACAAGTTCTCATTTTCACATCTCTACCAAATTTTTTTGATTCTGCATCTCAATATGGATTCTTTTCACATGTCATTTCTGGTTTAGAGTTCTGTGTTTTGTGATGCATGTTCTTTTTTTATATTTTGTTGTTTGTTTCTGTTCTCATTATGTACTTTTAGATCTAATTAGGAATTTCATGTATCATCACTTATTAGTTTCCTTTTTGTTGCTCATTATGGATGATGCATAGTGTTCTCTACATGAGGTTTCATATTTCTGCATGCATTTTTCTTTTCTCATATCTTTCATTTAACTTCTTAAAACTTATGATTGTAATTGTAATTTAAATTGTAATTTATTTCATATTTTCCCATTAGAATCTTATGATTTTTTCTATTTATCTTTCATTTTTTTTATATCTGAGTAACATATCTTTCCTTTGCGCTTCAATAAACATACTCCTTTCACATCTCATTACACCTTCAGATGGTTTCATTCCATTGCAGATTACTTTTCTGTATTGCAGACTAAGTTTTTATTTGTATAATGTATACTGAACTTCCCTTTTCCCGTTTTATGAAATTTGGGGGAGCTGTACATTAGGGGGGTGTCTTAGTGTACATTTTCCCATTTGCAAATCCTCACATTTCTTTTTCAAATCTCATGTCTTCTTTCAGGTTGTGCATCTTGTTCTGCATTTTCTTTTTTAGAGCTATTTCTGCACTTTCCCCAATGCATGTGACTCTGCAGCTTGTTTTATTTCTAATGCTATGTTTCAGGCTTCTAATTTTGAATAGACCTATAATTTTATTTTCTGCAACTATCAATTCATTTTCATTTTTGCATTTCCTTATGAATTTCCCTTTTCAAAAGGGAATTTTCCTTTTTTTTATCATGTCAAGTTTAGATTTTCCTTTAGACATCAATAATTTGGTTGTATCTTTTTAATTTATACATCAACATCTTTAACATATCACATTACCTATAGCAGATTTTTGCATCTTTCTATTCAATGTTTACATCTATTATGCATTTCATTATGCAGCTCCACTATTCACATCTTATTGTCCACTTGTCTTTAGAACATTACAAGGTGTTTTCATTTTGCAAGTCCTTATGCCTTGCTTATGTTGTTTATACTCATGAGTACGTTTGTGTTCCCAAGCAGTTCTATATCCATGAGCTGTGTCTTTGCTCATATCATCCATTTCTCCATCGTCTCATTATATTTTTCAAGTTTCCTTTTGCACTACATGTTTTTTACTGCAGGTTGTTTCTACAGTTCATTAGGAGTTCTCAATTTGCACATCTCACTATGATTTTCTTTTCACTATGATTAAAGGGTTTCATTTTTTTTAAATGCAATGTGCATCTTCATCTCCATCTCATGCTCTTTTCTCTGTAACTCAGTATCTATTTTCACTTTCATATTGCATCCATTCACAGCTCTTATTTCACACGTGCCACTATGTTGCACCATTTCATTTTTATTTTCAAAGCATATATGTCGTTTTGTATCACGTTACAGCTTTCCATTTTCACACCCTATTTCATTTTTTACGTCTCCACCTCATTCTGAATATTCTTTTCCCCAAACTCTTGTTTCTTTTCATTAATATTTCATTATCTATATTTTATTTTCATTTCCTTCTGATTACACATTTTCTTTATTGCATATCAACCTGTGATGCTTTTCACATTTCATTGAGATTTCTCATCTGATTACATTTGCATTTCATTATAATTTTTCCCATTGTGCCTTTTCCTATTTACCTATCAGTGTTACAGATTTTGTTTTTCACTTCTACATACATGTTTTTTATACTTCATTTCTATTTCTATTTTTTTTTCTATTTTTCTCTATTCTATTTCTTATTTCTATTTGCCATTTGTGGGTGTAAAATGATTTTGATATTTCTTTTTTTTTTCCTTTTTTTTTCCTGTCTACTGGATGACCAAGTGCTTTTAGTTCACAGAAAAAATTCAAGAGAAAATACAACTAAATCAGAAAATACATTGTAAAAAATATGAGAATACAGAAAGTTGAAGAGGAATGTATGCTTAAAAGCATTACATAATTAAGAACCTTCTCTCAGATCTGTTTGTTAAATTACACATATTAGAAAAGTTGATTACATTAACAAGCATTCACCATTTTCATAATCAGATTAATTTAATGAAAATCAGATTAAATAGGTTCTCTTCTATTCCCAGTTTACATTGGGAGAAGGGAAAGAAGGTAAGAGAAATTCTGTTCTCTGGCTAGCTTCATGGCTCCAATACAGATTAGGAGAAACGTGACTTAGGTTACATGGCTATTATCCCTGGTAACTCAGGCATCATCTGAAGAAACATAGACATACAGTTCAGAAGGAATCTGCCTGTCAGGGTCCTGAAGGCATTAAGAGGCCTTAATGGCCCTGACCAGCCTCATCTGGGGCCTCCATCCACAATCCTTCTCATCAATGAGTTCAGGAGCCCTATTTATCTCAGGCCTGGGCATTTGCTTTCTGTTTGAGCTATGCTGCAGAAGTGTAGCACAGCCATGGTCATGTCTATTCCTGGCCATGAACCCCACTGATATTGACCTGGACCCCTGGACTTCCTTGGCCTGACCTCAGTCCTACCTTGTGATCTTGGGGCTATGTCTGACTGCTGATGTCAGGGCTGATGCTGACATGGACCTGCAGACTGAATTCCTGGCTTGACCTTGGACCTACCTCATCACCACAAACTTGCCTGATGATTTGGACTCTTAGTTCTAGCTGGCTACCTTCTCTAAGTCTGCCCTACTTGCCTTTGCTTGCGTATTGAGGGACTGGGCCCTGATGAGTGAGGCTTCTGCTCTGCCAACTGTATTATCACACTTGGCTCTTGGCTCCCTGACACCTCCTAGAATCATAGAATCAGTAAGGCTGGAAGGGACCTCTGGAGATCATCTAGTCCAACCTCCCTGCTCAAGCTGGGTCACCTAAAGCATGTTAGACAGGATTGCATCCAGGTGGGGCTTGAAGATCTCCAGAGAAGGAGACTCCACAACCTCTCTGAGCAACATGTTCCAGGGCTCTGTCACTCTCACAGGGAAGAAATTCCCCCTCACGTTCAGACTGAACTTCCTGTGGTTCAGTTTGTGCCCATTGCCTCTTGTCCTGTCACAAGGGACAACTGAAAAGAGTTTGTCCCCATCCCCTTGACACCCTCCCTTCAGGTACTTATACATATTGATAAGATCCTCCCTCAGCCTTGCCTTCTCCAGACTACGCAGGCCCAGCTCTCACAGATGTTCCTCATAGGGCAGATGCTCCAGTCCTCTGATCATCACTGTAGCCCTACACTGGATTCTTTCTAGTAGCTCCATGCCTCTCTTGTACTGGGGAGCCCAGAAATGGATGCAGTACTCGAGATGAGGTCTCCCCAGGGCTGAGTAGAGGGGCAGGATCACCTCCCTCGACCTGCTGGCAACACTCCTCCTAATGCACCCCAGGAGACCATTGGCCTTCCTGACCACAAGGGCACATTGCTGGATCATAGTCAATTTGTCATCCACCAGCACTCCCAGGTCCTTCTCTGCAGAGCTGTTCTCCAGAAGGTCGGCCCCCAGCTTGTACTGATGCCTAGGGTTATTTCTCCCTAAATGCAGAACTCTGCACTTGCCTGTGTTGAACTTCATGAGGTTCCTCTCAGTCTAGCTCTCCAGCCTGTCCAGGTCTCTCTGAATGGCAGCACAGCCCTCAGGCATGCCAGCCACTCCTCTCAGCCTGGGATCATCAATAAACGTGCTGAGGATGCACTCTATCCCCTCGTCCAGGTCATTGCTGAAAAAGTTGGACAGGATGGGACCCAGTACTGAGCCATGTGAGACACCACTAGTGAGGCCACAGGCCTCCTACTAGACTCCGTGCTACTGATGACAACCCTCTGAGCTCTGCCTTTCAGCTGGTTCTCAATCCACCTCACTGTCTGCGTGTCTAACCCACACTTCCCAAGCTTATCTAGGAGGATGTTAGGGGAGACAGTATGAAAAGCCTTGCTGAAGTCAAGGTACACAATGTCCACTGCTCTCCCCTCATCTACCCAGCCAGTCATTCCATCATGGAAGACTATCAGGTTGGTTAAGCAGGATTTCCCCTTGGTGAATCCATGCTGGCTACTCCTGATCACCTTCTTTTCCTCCATATGCCTGGAGATGCCATCCAGGATGAGCTGTTCCATCACCTTTGCAGGGATGGAGGTGGGGCTGACTGGCCTGCAGTTCCCTGGATCCTCCTTCTTGCTCTTCTTGAAGACTGGAGTGACACTGGCTTTTTTTCCAGTCCTCAGGCACCTCTCCAGTTCTCCAGGACCTTTCAAAGATGATGGAGAGCGGCCTGGCAACAACATCTGCCAGCTCCCTCAGGACCTCTGGGTGCATCCCATCCAGGCCCATGGATTTGTGGATATCAAGCTTGCCTAGAAGATCTTTAATCTTATCCTCCTCAATCAACGGAAAGTCTTCCCTTCTCTGGATTTTCTCCCTCACATCCAGGCTCTGGGATTCCTGGGGGCTGCCCTTAGCAGTGAAGACTGAAGCAAAGAAGGCATTCAGTATTTCAGCCTTCTCTGTGTCCTTTGTCACCAGGGTCCCTGCCTCATTCAGTAACGGGCCCACATTTTCCCTAGTCCTCCTCTTGCTGCTGATATATTTGAAGAAGCCCTGCTTGTTTTCCTTAACATCTCTTATCAGACTCAATTCCAACTGGGCCTTAGCCTTCGTTGCTGCATCTCTACATACTCTGACAGCATTCCTAAAATTCTCCCAAGTATCCTGTCCCCTCTTCCACATTCTGTGTACTTTCTTCTTCTTTATGAATTTTGTCAGGAGCTCTTTGCTCATCCATGTAGGTCTCCTGCCCCCTTTGCTGGACTTCTTTCTCCTTGATCTCCCAATCTAAAATGTTCTAGAATTGGTTGAATATGATGCTATAAACTGAAAGTATCTGGTAACATCTGGTAGCATCACAACATTATGCCTCACAGACCTACTTTAAGAATTTTCTGTGGTATTGGAAAAAGAAAGTTGGAAAAAGAAACTGTAGGTAAATCTCAGATACATTAAATAATAGCTAGATATATGTTAGGTAAATATTAGCTGCTAATCTTACTTTGAACAAAAGAATGTCATCCTAAACAGGGAAATCATGTATCCACTTACAGTTCACACTATTGAATCCTGTGAGCCATTCTGCTTGGGAATATTGCGTTCACTGAGTGCATAGAGAGAAATCACCTTATCTTCTTTAACAAGATTTATGGAATTTTTACTATTGTTATTTTTCTTTTAAAATAGAAGATTGGAATAACAGAATAACTACATTGTTTTCTTCTTCAGTTTGAAGAATGTATTTTTTGATAAGGAAGGGTTCACATGAATGACATAAAGAAAAAAAGAATCTCAGCTGTAGAAGTCTTCTGCTTTGCCTTCTGTTATTGTGGCCAGGTTTCTGCAAGGAGTATTAAATTCTTAGTGGTTCATTGTTCAAATCATCTGATAAAAACAAGGTCATCTGTCAAAGAGTGAAAGAAATACAAATCTTATGTCGGTTGAAGTGCAGACTGACTGTTGACTGGATTTGCAGCTGTTGTCAGCTATGAACAATTACATCAAATAATAGCTTATATAAATTTAAGAAAAAAAAAAAACTCCATCCATTTATTTTAACTAATTAGATTCTGACAGCACTGAGGCACAAAAGAGCATGTGGTTGAATAATATCAATTAGAGTATAGGCTGGAGCCTTTTCTGTGCCAGAAGCACACTCCATTTTCGTGTAGTATTTAAAATCTCCTTCAATAAACACAAAAGAGAAGAACCTCTTGCCCCTTCAGAGTAACCTCTGATTATCTTCGAAAGTCTAATCTAAAACTTCTTTAATGCTATGGAAAGATTTGATCTGACTGATGCATTTCCTCATGAAAAGAAAAGAAAAGAAAAGAAAAGAAAAGAAAAGAAAAGAAAAGAAAAGAAAAGAAAAGAAAAGAAAAGAAAAATAGTGTTTTGCCCTCCAGCTCATTAAGTAACACTGTAAACCAAGTAGGGCATAGTGGTAAGCCATTTTTGAGATCTAGTGTTTTTTTCTACCTCTTTCCAAAACTCTCCCCAAACTATGTTTTCTTCAAAATTGTAAATTAAAGCAAAAATCCATGATCACATTTGAAGCAACTTGGAGGGTCATCTATGAATGTAAGCCACTGCTACTTTTTTTCAGGGAGCACTGACGGCCAGCTGCCAGGCGCAACAGCAGCAAAGTTCAGGTACTCCCTAAAGTCTGGAGTATTGAGTGCGCCAACACAACTGGCAGTGCAGCAACCTTGCCAGCCAGGACCCTGTCCCACAGTACCTGAGCAAAGTGAGAAGAGCAGGCACAGGGAAGGTTTCAACTAAGAGTCCCAATCATCAAGTAATTCCATGATGATGAGGTAGCTCAGAGATCATTCTGGGAAAGTGAGACATGATCAGGTTCATTGATGGCAACCAGGGTCAGACACAGTCCAGGAATTGCAAGACATGTCACAAGACAGGTCCAAGCTCAAGCCAGGAAGTCAATTCGCAGGCCAGATCCCAGATCACTGGGATCCATGGCCAGGCATGGCCATGATATAGCTGAAGACAGGTACACACACATCATCACTCAGACAGTGACAGACAGCCTAGGATCAAGCTTAAATGGAGGTCCTAGGCCTTTGGGCAGAGGGAATCGATGCAGGCCAGGTGAGACTGGTCAGGGTCACTAATACCTGTTAGTGTGCTGAGGGCCCTTAAGCTTTTTGGAACAGTTTTTGCATGTAAAGCATTACTGCATTTTAATTTGGACTTAGACAGCATAAAACATACTGACTTCAAGCCATTTCATTTTTCATTTGGATAATGCTTCAGGATTCCATGCAAACATCTTCCACAGCTGTATTCTGTTTTCAATATTATAGGAAGATGGAAGAAGATCTTAAGCTTTTGTTATGCATCTTTATGACTCATATTAGGTTACATTTACACTGTTAAATTAATACAGGCAGTAGTGTAAGCCCTGGCCCCCAGGCCAAGTAGAATAAATATATGGTAACCATGCAGTTTAAACTTGTGTCCTCTGCCTCCTAAAGTCATGATATGCAAGACCATTGGAAATGGTCAAGGTTCAACTCATTCCTTTTCAGACAGCATCCTGAAAGGACTGCCAGGAAGGGAGTCCTGAACAGAAAAACCTCCAAGTACTCTGTAGCAGGGATGGTGGTGCCCTGTGGTCATATGTAGGAGATGGTTGCTGAAACTGTAAAAAGTAGAGAAGAAAGGAGAAGAGGTGTGAGAAGATCACCACTGTGGAGGAAAGGTGCTGTGTGATCTTGGCTCTCTTTGAAATCTCACTGCTCTTGGTGAGTGCTTTGCACTCTCTCTTACTAGGTGGCCAGTCTCCAGGAATGATCTGGCCTTGTGCACTATCACCTCTGCTGTCATTGTTAATGTAACCTCCACTAAAATGGAAATCAGCTTACTCATTCAATCTTTTGCATAAGCTAGCTACTTGGGTATAGATTTGGTTAGAGCCCATGTCCTGGCCATCTATTACATGACCTTTTCTTCTGTAGAGTTGGCAGTGGTAGCTTTTGGTCTGAATCGTTTTTATTCTCTATATATTTTCTCATTGTTGAGATTGACTGCTACCTGTTCACTCTATTTATATGCACTGTCTTTGCCCTAACTTAAGGAATGATAGTGTTGATGTAGTATCACTCCTTCTTGGCAGAATTTGTGTGTGTCCTCATCATCAACTTTCTGACTTTTTCTTGTCTTTGAGTGCAACTTTTTTCCATTAAGTTCGTGTTCTTCCTATACTCTCCTCTTTATTCTTTACCTTTTCATTTTTCAGATGCAGTGAATTATTCTCTATTTACTGCCTTAGAATCACAAAAGAAGTAGGTTGTAAGGGCGCTTTAGGGGTCATCTGGCCAGGCTCTTGCTCCAAGCAGGGCTAACTGTGTATCTAAATCAGATTGCTCAGGTTCTTGTCTAGGTGAATTTTGAAAATCTGTGACAAAGGATATTCCACAATTGTCCACAATTATATATGTAAATATATAAAAATATATTATTCAAACAAAATAATATTTGAAATATAAATATATGTAAACAGCAAAGCAGATTTTCTCTATAAGAGAAAAACTTCCTCTGCATTAGAAAAAAGTGGATGGTGAGTGCAAAGTGCTTAATATATACCCTCCAAATGTGCTTTTGTTAATTTAGGTTTGTGACTTCCATTTACTTCCATAACATCTATCTCACAGATGCATGGAATCATCCTGAAAAAAGGAAGAACAATCTTCTCTGCAGTTTGAGTCGTAAATTTTCAGGATTTCCCTATACTTTAACTTAAAAAATTTCCTAGCGAAGAACATATTTTCCAAGCTCTGCCATGTTTTGTAGGTGTATATAAGGCCTATAGTCTCCTTTTCAGAGTTGTGTTATAATTTTAACTAGAAAGGAAAGAGTGTATTCTCTGGTTCAATTAGAGTCTTTTGTACAACTTCTAGGAAAAAACGTTTCCATGAGATTTCAACCAAACTGTTAGAGCAACTACAATCACAATAAATCCCCAGTTTATGACAGAAGATATCTCAGTAGATTAAATAAGCTCATAGGCTTGCCAAGATTTGATACTAAATATTTGATATCAAAGATGGTTTGGAGAGAGTTTCACAGAATACTCTTTTAGTTAAAAGGAATTTTAATGTGAACCAATAGTCTGGTTAGTACTATGCTCTGAAACTTGGCCCTATTTCCATCCAGACTTAAATGCCAAATTGCCCGAAAAACTACTAATTTGGTTGTTGTATTTTAAGGTCAAATTTCCTTTGACTGACTGCAGAGTAAATTTTCTTCTTAAATTGTCAGTATATTTAAGAACTGGAATTTCTTCTATTCTCATAAGGATTAACTGTTCAGATAGGATTTTCTCTCAGACATTTGGTAAATTAACTAAAAAGTAGAAGAAAACTCCTCTGATTTGTAATGATTAAGGGGATAGGAGAGTTCACAACAGAAGATAACTTAAATCAATTCCATTTCAAGTCTATGTTATATTTATTTAAGACAATTGTCTGACTACCTATGTTTTGCTCTCTCTTTTGTGTAGCCTGAAACAGGTATATCTTCGATGTCTTGTAATAAAGAAATAAAACATAGACATAGTCTGGTTCAAGTTCTTCACTGCAACCTATTTTTCATTGCAAGAGTGGTTAAGGACTGGAAAAGGGGTCCAGAGAGGTGGTTGAATCTCCATTTTGGAGATTTTCAAAACTCACCTGGACAAGACCCTGAGCAGCCCTTAAGTTTAGAAGTTAGCTCTGCTTGGAGCTCGTGTTGGACTAGATAGCCTCTAGAGAGATTCCTTACAACTATGATTTTTTTATGGTTCTAATTATGACTGCAGCACCTGTAAAGCACTGTGCAGAATGCTGATTCTTCTAACTTCACAGCCAAATCAAAGTAAATGTCTGAAATAAAGAATCGTGTTTATTTTTTGTAGAAGAATAAGAAAGTTTTTTTGAAAAAAGTCATTTTCTCTGAAGTCAAATAATTATTAAACTTACCACTAGTAAAATGGCTCGTTTTATACTGCCAGTGGGTTATGCACCAAATGACAACTTCACCATAGTGTCATTTCTCCACAAGCTGAAGCAGCTAATGCCTATGTGGTGGGCATATGTTCGTATCACTGGCACTTTATCTAATAGGTTTTAATAAAAAGGGGACCATAGGCAACAACTACATTAAGAGAACATTCTCTGAATGCACTGAAATTTTTAATTTTTAATGCTCAGAAATTAAGCTCTCAGAAATTAGAATTGATTTAAGTTATCTTCTGTTGTGAAGATGTCATCTGTGGATGTCATCTCCAAGCACATGGAGGAAAAGAAGGTGATCAGGAGTAGCCAGCAAAAATTTGCCAAGGGGAAATCATGCTTAACCAATCTGATAGCGTTCTATGATGGAATGACTGGCTGGACAGATGAGAGGAGAGCAGTGGACGTTGTGAACCTTGACTTCAGCAAGGCTTTCGACACTGTCTCCCCTAACATCCTCCTAGATAAACTCAGGAAGTGTGGGTTAGACATGCAGACAGTGAGGTGGATTGAGAACCAGCTGAAAGGCAGAGCTCAGAGGGTTGTCATCAGTAGCACGGAGTCTAGTTGGAGGCTTGTAGCTACTGGAGTTCCCCAGGGCTCAGTACTGGGTCCCATCCTGTTCAACTTTTTCAGCAATGACCTGGATGAGGGGACAGAGTGCCTCCTCTGCAAATTTGATGATGGTCCCAAGCTGGGAGGAATGGCTGATACACCTGAGGGCTGTGCTGCCATTCAGAGAGACCTGGACAGGCTGTAGAATTGGGCAGAGAGGAACCTCGTGAGGTTCAACAAGGCCAAGTGCAGAGTCCTGTACCTAGGGAGAAATAACTCCATGTGCCAGTACAAGCTGGGGGCTGACCTTCTGGAGAACAGCTCTGCAGAGAAGGACCTGGGAGTGCTGGTGGATGACAAATTGACTATGATCCAGCAATGTGCCCTTGTGGTCAGGAAGGCCAATGGTCTCCTGGGGTGCATTAGGAGGAGTGTTGCCAGCAGGTCGAGGGAGGTGATCCTGCCCCTCTACTCAGCCCTGGGGAGACCTCATCTCGAGTACTGCATCCATTTCTGGGCTCCCCAGTACAAGAGAGGCATGGAGCTACTAGAGAGAATCCAGTGTAGGGCTACAGTGATGATCAGAGGACTGGAGCACCTGCCCTACGAGGAACAGCTGCGAGAGCTGGGCCTCTTCAGCCTGGGGAAGAGACGACTGAGGGGGGGATCTCATCAATGTGTATAAGTACCTGAAGGGAGGGTGTCAAGGGGATGGGGACAAACTCTTTTCAGTTGTCCCTTGTGACAAGACAAGAGGCAATGGGCAGAAACTGAACCACAGGAAGTTCAGTCTGAACGTGAGGGGGAATTTCTTCCCTGTGAGAGTGACAGAGCACTGGACCAGGTTGTTCAGAGAGGTTGTGGAGTCTCCTTCTCCGGAGATCTTCAAGGCCCACCTGGATACCCTTTGTAACATGCTCTAGGTGACCCAGCTTAAGTGGGGAGGTTGGACTAGATGATCTCCAGAGGTCCCTTCCAACCTTACCCATTTTTCTGATTCTGTGATTTTGTGAACTCTCCTATCTCCTTATATTCTACTCTGCTCTGTTATCCTAGTTTTATACTAATATGTATTTCTTCAGATTTATGGGTCTTAAGCCCAGAACAGCAATAGGAGAATGGGGAATCCACTGATGAGTGTTTAGAAAGTAATTCTAAAATTTTTACGTGGATGCTCTCATTCCATATATGAAAAATTATAGAAATAACATCGCTAGTTCTAACATTTGTTCTTCTTCTTCCCTTCTTATCTTTTTTTCTTTTTACTTTTTAACAAAAACTTCTCTGGAAGTCTCTGCAAGAACAACCAAATTAAAATATTTCTAATGACACAACAGCTAATACATTTTCCTGTCATAGTCTGGTAGCCTTGCATCAATTAGAAGGCTAGACTTAGTGACTTTCAGAACTCCCTTCTGACTAACATTTTTCTGATCCTGATTATTAGTATCTTCAAAAACATGTAATACACATTCATAACAATTTGGAGAAATGCCTTTATATTTTCCTAATGTTTTTTCTCTCTCTTTCTCTGTTCCTAAACAGACACTTATTTGTGATTTGGCAGTAGTTTCTTCCTGTGCTGAACTATCAGCAGGCAGAAGATATCCTGATGTATTACTATCTCCAAACATCAGCTAGTAATTCTCAGTCTCAGCACATGCAGACTATTTCTCAAATAATCCAAGAAAAATAAGTCTTAAAACTGTAATGTTTCTTACAGCTTCACTTAAATAAAGAAGAGAAATAAGTCAACAAGTTCAAAACTCTTAACAAAACCTCTTCCTAGAAGGAGACTGAGCTTGAGTTGTGCCTGTGAAATCATGTATCTTGCTCTGTAGCTTTCCAGTCTGCAGAAATTGAGGACTTTTCCATCAAGACCAAGACACTGTTTCTTCATGGAAATGATGTACATTTACTTCTCTTTCCATTTGCTTGTCAGTGCAGATTAGACGCCTGTAGGCAAGCATCTTTTGAGAAATTCCAGAAAGCATAAGTTACAGATCAGAACAAATATCTCTATGTGATAAAAATTATCCAGAACCAGTATTCTCTTTCTCTCTAAAACCTAGATTCTATGTAAAGAGAACAGGAGGGTAAGTTAGCAGCTTCAGCAGTGAGTGGATAAAGTATCTGACTTCCTATCTACAGAGAAACTGAAGCTTAGAATAGAATAGCCATGCTTCTCTAGTCCAGAGTTCTCCACCTTAATTTGCTCTGGCATCAACTTTCACAGAATCACAGAATAGCAGGAGCTGGAAGGGACCTCTGGTGATCATCTGATCCAACATCCTGATTGAGCAGAGTCTGCTACAGCAGGCTGCCTGGGGCCGTGTTAAGTCAGGTTTTGAGTATCTCCAAGGAAGCAGACTCCACAACCTCTTTGGGCAACCTGTTCCAGTGCTCTGTCACCCTCACAGTAAAGAAGTTTTTCCTCATGTTCAGGCAGAACTTCCTGTGTTCAAGTTTGTGCCTACTGCCTTCCAACCTGTCAGCTGTCACCACTGGGAAAAGCCTGGCCTTGTCCTATTTACACCCTTCCTTCAGATATTTATACCAATTCTCTTGCCTTCTCTTCTCCAGGCTGGACAAGCCCAGCTCCCTCAGCCTTTCTTCAAAGGAGAGATGCTTCAGTCCCTTCTTCATCTTAGTGGCCCTTTGCCGGACCTGCTACAGGAGCTCTGTGTCTCTCTTGCATTGAGAAGTCCAGAATTGGACACAGCACTCCAGATGAGGCCTCACCAGGGCTGAGTAGGATCACCTCCCTTGACCTGGTGGTGATGCTCTTCCTAATGCAGCTCTGGATCTTGTTGGCTGCCTTTTCCACAAAGGCACATTGATGGCTCAGTAAGTCAGGCTTACTGAAGTAAGTATGTACTGGTGTATGGGGTTATTCCTCCACAGATGTGTCTATTATTTTTTTCTTTCAGCAGTCAAAAAAGTTGTGTTTGATAATAATATCTGAAAATGCATTTGAAGTGCCAGGAGATATTTTATTTCCAATTGAGTGATAGTATTTCTGGAAATAAATTCTGCTAAAGGCAGTAATTAAATAGACCCTCCAACTATGCCTTAGGCTGCTCTTTCATGTTTGTTTTCTGTACAGGCAACAGAATTGATCATGACAATAAAATATTCTGCTGGCATATATTGGAGGCATATGTTCACCAAAAGTCTTGTTAAATTTCCAGCTTGCCAGCTCAAATAATTAGCAGTATTTGCTATTAAGTTAGAATGAGCTGAAACTTCTAAATCCGTTTGTTTAAGACATGTGTGTGTTCCACAGGGGTATGCCATACATCCAAGCTTACTACAACACTTTCCCAGGGAGAGTCTTTTTTTTCCCATGTCTGGCATTCAGATCAGTGTGGTTGTCCTAACTAGGTAAGATAATATTTTGAAGAAGTCTCTTGAGTTATGAGAGTGGAAGTAAGTACTCTCCGTTTTCCTGCACTCTCTCAAGAAACACACATCTGCTTCCCACTGAACTCATCTGAAATACTCCCAAAATGTAGTTGCCTTTAGTTTTCCCACCCTGCCTCTTCTGATGGGTACTGCCCTTTCTAGCAGCCTCCCTGTGTCCTACCTAACCTTAGTTGCCTCACCAGTGTTGCAGCTCTAGTTCCTCCTGTTATTTCCCGGTCTGTGTGCGTACGTGCATATACTTGAGACAGGTGTTTTATTATTTCTGATGTCTCTCTTATTTCATAGCCCTACACTCTTTGCTTTCCACACTTGCTCCCCACTTCTTCACTTAACTGTGGGTTTAATCTCTGTTTCCAATGTTCTTAGTTTAAACCTCTCTTCACTAAGTTGGCAAGTCCTTTGCCTCACTTTGTCAGATGGATTCCATCTGTCCTCAGCAGTCCTCAGTCCTCAGAGAATTGTGTAAAAAATAGGGAATGTTTCACATTTTTTTTTCATACCTTGTTGAAGAACATTTTGGTAGACAGTTTGTAATTGACTGGAAACCTGAGGGATTCATTAATATAGAAATGGATTTATAAGGCAATAGTTTAGATTATATCCTGGATTCTCTGCTATCTAGGCAGTTTGGAACCTGAGAGATTAAATTGTCAATGAAGAATGGCAGTTAGAAGCAACTGTCTTCAATCTTTACAGGAATTCAGTTGCTAAAATGGTTTATCAGTCTTGTGAATATGTGAATAATAAGATCATCTCATAAGATCGTTATATGCAACTCTAGGGCTTTGATTTGTGTTTTACTACTTAGCTTCTTCTGAACATTTGATTTTATCTTGGGGTTATTTTAGATTTGAAGTGTTTGTGTCTACAGTTTCAGGATATAGATGTCAGCTATTCAAGTTTAGATTAAAACATTTGAATAAACGTGAAGTATCAAGTTAAATGTTTCAAATACATCTTCTGTCAGAGCTTTTAACTGAACCACAAATCAAATAAACTTGAAAGTATAAAATAGACATGCTTAAATCTATTTAAATTTATCAGGCTTAAATCAAACAAGCCTTAAATTTAAATCAGTTAAAATATCTTAAGCATGATCCTCAGTTGACAGAGGAAACAAACCTCCTAGGGAACTGAAAGGCTTTCTGAATGTTTCCACAAGGCGAGCATGGGTTGTATTGGAATATGATGAAAAAGTTATGAAATATATACAGAAGCATTGCAGGGAAGTGAGCCTCACAGACCCATGGCCAAAATCAGATGAATGGGTTGACAGAATGCTTTCTGTAGAAGATGATGGTAAGTAATTATAAATGTTAGTTTTGCCATGAAACAAAGACCACATTTTAAACGATACCTGACATTCTGTTATTGAAAAGTAATTTGAATTAAGTACACCTGCAGTGTGCCTGGAGTGTACTCTTCTCAACCTAAACTGAAACTTCAAAGCTACACTCATACATCTTCAATGTGTGCACAGTTTGGTCCCTGGAGCAGATGGCCTAGACTATCTTGTATCCATCCTTTCTATCATCTAGCATGCCCTCTGTCATGATCACAGACTCCTTTGCACCTTTACAGTAGAGTGATCAACTGTTTTAGAAAAGAACTGGAGCAGCTTGTTGAAAAGGAATCCATGGCAAACTTCTGGCCAATAAATGTTTTCGCCTGTTCTGCTGTCCTGCAGCTTCAAATTGGCCATTTTAATTTCTTATATTTAAAACAGCATTACTTGATGCCATGCAGGGAACTGGGAACCAGCAGTGCCAGACTTCCCTGGTGGCTCTTCACAGGGCTACCAGAATATCCTCATACAACAGCAAAGTGCTAACTGAGAGCAAGTTCTTTGCAAATACTAACTCTGGCCCTCATCACCTCTGGATTACATATTGCTTTCCTCTGATTCTAGGCTATCAGATTTAATAAGCACCGCAGTGTATACGATAGGAAAGCTGTTTGCAGCCTGCCAGACTTGATGTTTCACAGCGTAATGCCAAGTGTATGGCAGGCATATGAGGATATGGCAGAGCATGTAAGCACAGGATAAATCCTTCAGTTCCTTAGAAAATTGTATTGTACAAGGACAGGGCAATATTTGATAGTGGTTTGGGACCAAATTATTTGTAGAGCAAGGATCTTTGTAGAAAGCATCTTCTGCTCCGTGCCCATGTTTCTCCATCAAAAGCATTAGCTAATTTGTTCCAAATCAGAGCAGTGAGGAAGATGGGAAGCTCAAGGGCCCAGACTGAAATAGGGAATGTATCAACTTGACAAACAGATGTACCAGATGTCAAATCTCATTGAGTAATTCAAATTGTCATAATTTTGAACCCTAAAGCTGCCTAAGATTGGACTTCTGAGCATACTTCAGCCTGGAGAGAGAGGTAGAATGCACACATATGTGGTATCATTCAAAAGTAAGTGAGTTCTGCATAAACGTCCACTGGACTCAGTAGATCAAGCATGCCTAAGCCCTACGCCAAAGTACTCAAAATGCTTTCAATTTACAAGTAGCTGTTATGCTGTAAGTACCTAGTTTTTGCATAATTGTTTAGTTGACATTCAGGAAGGTGGCACATTTGGTTTTTGTGTTTTTGTAGTCTGTAGAAGGTTGAACCATGTCTTTGACAACCCCCAAAAGTGCGCTAATTTTAAATGTCCATCTTCCATGTTGAACTGGATTACTATATGGCTAGGAATGCAATATTCATAGACTAAGGAGAGAAATCAAGGTGATAAAAATCAGGAACATGACTGAGGTAAAAGGGAACTTTTTAGTGGAAGAAGTGATGGGTTGCATGTGCTACATGGTATTGATATAAAAATCATACTTTTGGGTATAAGTAGTACAGATCACCTCTGAAAGAAAAAAGAAAAATAGAAAAAAACAAAACTAGGAAGTCAGAGAAAAACAAAGCCTTGTTGATTATCCTTGCTTACTTCAAGAGGAGTATGGGATGTTCATACTGGCTTGAGAGGGCTATAGACGATTTAAGGACTTTGTTTTAATCCTAACCAAAGACAGGTGAATTATCATCACTGCTTTCTGATGTTTAATTCTTCCCATATAGCTACTTCATCCCCTACAGTAAGATTTCTATCCAGTTTTATTAAGCACAATATATGTTTAATTAGATTACTTCCACTGCAAACCAGCCATGGAAAACCTCATTGAAACATCCGTCAGAAATATTAAAATATTCTATGACCTTTGTTTATAAGAAGAAATGTTTTTTTTTAAATCTTTAATGAACATCTGATTTAATGAAAAGTCCAAAGAAATTCATTCTTTTGTTGCAAAAGTCAGCTCTGATGATAACTAAGATTTTAAATTGTTTTGTTTGCATGCATATGTTTGCTCTCGTCTGGAAATACTCCAATGTACTAATTAACTTAATATAGAATACTAATCTTGAATAGTCACAGAAGGAATTATAAAAATAGAATGAACTTCACTAAAACTGATATAAAGTTAATGCTGTGTTCATGCCTTCATGTAGCATTTATTATAGTCAAAATTCACCAGTTATGCCTATTAAAAAGTAAAAAAATTAGCCATTCAAAAATCCTTCTATCTTGCAATATCTCAAACCCAGTCACTGTATTCAGTACAGAAAATTTCAGATAAAGCTTTCTGAGATGAAATCTATGAAAAGCAATTTAGTGCCCAAAGCTGCAATCGAAAAGTTGATACATTTTTCTGATATAAACTATTTAATCTCTTAAGCTTAGAATTCATTTGAGAAGTCAGTTATGAATGTAACAAATATCTTTGTCAATTCATACATTTTATGTGAAATTAAAAATATTATAATATGTAGCTGTTAACTAACAACAGAAGCTTTCTAAGTGGAAACATTCTCCAAGGTTTCTGATCAGAAATAGGCACACTGCTAGGACATTAAAAAAAGAATTATTTATTTAATTAAAGAGAAAATTAAAAGCCTATAAATAACCACGTGAGAAAAGGATTTCAGATAGTAAAGGACTCTATAGGTAGTAGAAAAAGCTACAATAGGATTTAGTGGCTTGAAGATGAAGCTAGAGAATCTTAAGCTGGAAATAAACTGCAAATTTTAGCAATGAGTTATTAATCAGTGGAACAATTTATCAAGTATATAATGGTACTCCAGTACTCAAAGTATTCAAATCATTTTCCACTAAAAGAAGCAGCCTTGCCACAGAAATTCCTTGCTGAAATCATATGGTCTGAGTTGTTTAGGAAATCAAAATATATATATCATTGGTCTTTTCTAGTTTTCAAAATCCAGTTTATGAAATGCAATTAATTTGGCAAGGATATATTTCATGTTAGCAAGCTCTATTTGTATGGAGTTCTCTTGAAATTTCACATTCAGTATTCATCCATTTATATTTTTTTTGCCAGATGAACAATTTTATCTCATGCTGGAGCTCTGTCTCAGGACAAATCTTTCCAGAGAGTTTTAACAAAAGTGTCCCAGGTGATTCTAGTGACAAGACTGGGGCCAAATGTATATTTTGGCATTAAATAAAACTGATGACTTTTCAATAATACTTTGCTGTGCTTTTATGCAAAGATCTTGGCAGAAGAATCGTATTCTAATCAAGAAGGTAGCTGCTGCTACTATAGAGATTGACTAACTGGAGATGAAAATACTGGATATTGCAAAACTTTAAGCTGCAAATATTTATTAAGGAGTGTTTAGCATTTATTAAGTAAAGTCTCTAGAAGTTTAGTCTTCATTGAGGAAGTTCAAATATCTCAGAGCTGCCAATGCTGACTGCCTGGAGATGTGTTTTACCCGCTCTGTCACTACAAACCCCGTCTCTTCACAGCTCCTAAAGCTGATGCATCTCTCTATGTATTATTGTCATGGAGTAACTGAGTACACTCCTGTCCAGAACTGCAGGACTGAAGTTAAATTTTCTCTAAAAGGCATATTAGTTCAGAATTAGAGCTGAGCTACTGCGGCTACGAGCTTGCAGGTCTGGTTTGCATTGGCCAATCTAAAGAGAAAAAGAAGTGTATATAGATACATCTTGAATGTTCTGTAAGGTGATAGAATTTTGTGAGCTGTACTATGTATGCATCTTGTATTTTGCTGAATATAGATATAAAGATAGTTTCAACTTGTTTATTTTTCCAATGTAGAGCAAAATATTTTAGAGAGTTATTTGATTTATAATACTAGCTAAATGCTGACCGCACAAACTTTATTTCTACCTGGCTTTCAGTTTTTTCTTTAATAGAATTTTAGCAAAATAATTATTTTCTGTTCCCTTCTTTTGGTTACCTGAAAGCTGCCTTTATAGAAATACATCCTAAAATTTTTGACTTGGATTATATGGGAAAGTTTCACGTTTGAAAGCTCATGGAAATAAATTCCTGCCTACTTCCTGTCAATTTTAGAATGTCCATGAAAGTATTAAATGGGGTGCCAGTTTACATGAATTTTGAAAGCTCTGGAGCCAAACTGAGATCAAATCGCCATAATTTACTGATACATGCTCTTTAACAGTATATTCTATTTGGAATATCTCCTTCTGTAAATACTTAAAAGTTATATATTATTGCATTACTACTTCAATTAGTATCACTATTGTACCAAATCTTAGTGTCAAGAGAAAATACAAGCTTTATGTTTGTTGTTCTCTGGGCATCATTTCAGGTTGAAAAGTGGTATAAAATTCATGCTGAGTTTTTTTTTGCCAACAAAGGATAAAGAAATAACAAAAAAGATACCCTGCTAGCATGAATTCAGCAAAGCTCCCTGATAAACTATAGCCATCAAAGTATAAATTTTATCTTAGAGACGTAAAAACTTTATTCAGAAATTGGTCAATACAAGAAATGACAATTGAATAGAACTTGGGGGGGGGGGGAGAGAAAAGCTTTAAATTTCCTCTTGAGAGGCCCAGATAGATAATTATTTGGCTATGCCATCTGAAGTGAGCTCAAAGGTCCTAAGCTTGAAGTTGAGGAAGTGAGTAGAAATCTACTTGGGATTCCTGATCCAGTGCATAGAACCTTGCCAGTTCATGCACCAGTGCATGAACAGAGGCAATTGCTCTCCTGGGGTCTCAGTACTTCTGCTGGTGACCATGAACCACACATGAGATGAAAGAAATGACCTCACCTGAATGCAGGGGAAAAAATGTACTGGCTTACTGTTTCAAAAGGGTTAGGAGGTATTAGGAGTAAACTGGGTTAAAATGGCCTGATCACAGAGACTGAAAATGAGAAAAAATAAGAAGGAGGTGGGGGGGAAGAATGAAGTAGGATGAAAAAGAACTAGAAAAGGATGCAAAAAAAGAGCCTGGATTTAGTAGTAAGTGCTAATGATGGACTGGAATATGCTAAGACCAAAGGACAAAAGTGTAAAAAGGTGAAAGGCTGAATAGGACTCAAGATCTGTGATCAGTATAACTCCATTCTAACAAAACAGGTGTAAAGTCCACTGGTAGTGTGTCTTTTTGGTGGTTAGTCAGCAAAGATGTTTCATTGTTCTTGTCAGTCACTTTCTTGGGCCAAGTGAAAAGGACCTCTGAAGTCAATCTAAAGTTACAAACCTACTATCAATTGAATTTCTAATGAGATATCAACTTCCAGATACTAGTAAAAGAACAAAAAACAGTGAAGCTTGTTAAGCAACCATGGTCTGATAGCTTTCAGCAAGATTATTGTAGAGCCTCTTCAGGCATAGCCACATGCTTAGGTATCATGATCTCAGCCTTATTTGAGTTGTAGGCTGAAATGGGACTGTGCAGCAGGGAAGGTAGCACAGACAAAGCTATGTTCTGATTCACTGCAGCTATTGGAAGCCTGTGGAAATAGATTTGTAGGAAGAAAAAAAAGTTTAATTCAGACAAACCCTGGAGAACTAGAGATTATTCAGACAGAATAAGAAAATACACAGAATGTGGAAGAGGGGACAGGCTAATTGGGAGAATTAAAGGAATGCGGTCAGAGTATGCAGAGATGTTGAGAGGAAGGCTAAGGACCATTTGGAATTAAATCTAACAAGGGATGTCAAGGACAATAGGAAGGGCTTCTTCAAATACATCAGCAGCAAGAGGAGGACTAGGGAAAATGTGGGCCCGTTACTGAATGGGGCAGAGGGCCTGGTGACAAGAGATACAGACAAGGCAGAATTACTGAATGCTTTCTTTGCTTCAGTCTTCACTGCTAAGGGCAGCCCTCAGGAATCCCGGAGCCTGGATGTGAGGGAGAAAGTCTGGAGAAGGGAAGACTCTCCTTTGGTTGAGGAGGAAAGGAGTAGAGATCTTCTGGGCAGCCTAGACATCCACAAATCCATGGGCCCAAATGGGATGCACCCACAGGTACTGAGGGAGCTGGTGGATATTGTTGCCAGGCTGCTCTCCATCATCTTTGAAAGGTCCTGGAGAACTGGAGAGGTGCCTGAGGACTGGAAGAAAGCCAGTGTCACTCCAGTCTTCAAGAAGAGCAAGAAAGAGGACCCAGGGAACTATAGGCCAGTCAGCCTCACCTCCATCCCTGCAAAGGTGATGGAACAGCTCATCCTGGATGGCATCTCCAGGCATATGGAGGAAAAGAAGGTGATCAGGAGTAGCCAGCATGGATTCACCAAGGGGAAATCCTGCTTAACCAACCTGATAGTCTTCTATGATGGAATGACTGGCTGGGTAGATGAGGGGAGAGCAGTGGACATTGTGTACCTTGACTTCAGCAAGGCTTTTCATACTGTCTCCCCTAACATCCTCCTAGATAAGCTTGGGAAGTGTGGGTTAGACACGCAGACAGTGAGGTGGATTGAGAACCAGCTGAAAGGCAGAGCTCAGAGGGTTGTCATCAGTAGCACGGAGTCTAGTAGGAGGCCTGTGGCCTCACTAGTGGTGTCTCACATGGCTCAGTACTGGGTCCCATCCTGTCCAACTTTTTCAGCAATGACCTGGACGAGGGGATAGAGTGCATCCTCAGCACGTTTATTGATGATCCCAGGCTGAGAGGAGTGGCTGGCATGCCTGAGGGCTGTGCTGCCATTCAGAGAGACCTGGACAGGCTGGAGAGCTAGACTGAGAGGAACCTCATGAAGTTCAACACAGGCAAGTGCAGAGTTCTGCATTTAGGGAGAAATAACCCTAGGCATCAGTACAAGCTGGGGGCCGACCTTCTGGAGAACAGCTCTGCAGAGAAGAACCTGGGAGTGCTGGTGGATGACAGGTTGACTATGATCCAGTAATGTGCCCTTGTGGCCAAGAAGGCCAATGGTCTCCTGGGGTGCATTAGGAGGAGTGTTGCCAGCAGGTCGAGGGAGGTGATCCTGCCCCTCTACTCAGCCCTGGTGCAGCCTCATCTCAAGTATTGCATCCATTTCTGGGCTCCCCAGTACAAGAGAGGCATGGATCTACTGGAGAGAGTCCAGCGCAGGGCTACAGTGATGATCAGAGGACTGGAGCACCTGCCCTATGAGGAACGGCTGCAAGAGCTGGGCCTCTTCAGCCTGGGGAAGAGAAGACTGAGGGGGGGATCTCATCAATGTGTATAAGTACCTGAAGGGAGGGTGTCAAGGGGATGGGGACAAACTCTTTTCAGTTGTCCCTTGTGACAAGACAAGAGGCAATGGGCAGAAACTGAACCACAGGAAGTTCAGTCTGAACGTGAGGGGGAATTTCTTCCCTGTGAGAGTGACAGAGCACTGGACCAGGTTGCCCAGAGAGGTTGTGGAGTCTCCTTCTCTGGAGATCTTCAAGGCCCACCTGGATGCAACCCTTTCTAACATGCTCTAGGTGACCCAGCTTGGGTGGGGAGGTTGGACTAGATGATCTCCAGAGGTCCCTTCCAACCTTACTATGATGATTCATTATGCTGAATCCACAGTTCAGCAGCAACAGGATGTAGACAGATGCCCAGCCTCCCTCTCAGGAAGAACTAATGTTCACCAAGCAGCTAACCCAGAGGCAGAAGTGAATCCCAGGAGATGCCTTTTTATATTTTCAGGCATATACATCTTTCTGCGAATCTAGCCCTAGGTGCTAAAAGGGCTCTGCTCTGACTTTGATAGTTAAAAATCTCCTTGGAGTAATCCATTAGACAGACCTGTATCCCTTACATAGCTGATAGTTCAGATCTCTGATGGACCAAGCAGAGTAATTAGCACATCAAAGACACCCTACTATGCCACTGACTGTGGTGCTGCTTCTCCTCAACCTGTTGCTCCCTAGCAGTCTTCAAGTGCCTCACGAGAATCTTTTGGATGGTCTCTAGCCTCATTCATTTCTCAATGCCACTGGTCAGCAGATAGTCCTATCTAAAGCTGTGTAGGAAACTATTTTTCTTTTCTTTTCTGGAATAAAATTGACACATTCCAAAGAATTTCAGACAGTTGTGCATAAGCAGCATTCAGAATAGTCAAAACCTATAGAATAGTCAAGACCATCATAGAATCAAGAATCATGCTTAATTGTGGCATTGATTTGAATCCAGACACTAGACTGCAGGCTGTCCTCTGAAGAATGTTTCTCGTGCTAGGTCTGGATATATTGCATTTTGTATATTTAATTAAGCAGTAATTAGGCCAGACAGCAAACAAGAGAATTGCTCCTTCAGGCAATGTTAAATAAAATTGATTTTTCTACTATATCTAGAAGATATTCTACTTGCCAAGTGGGAACACAAACAGAGAATCTTTGGATGTACTAGATTTTTCTATGATTCTATGAATTTACTGAATTGAAAAGACAACAAAAAATGATTCTCTGATCTATGACTGGTAGCACTTATCTCAGAAGAAGATGACTAGTATTCCAGTTTCTTATTCAATAAGAACTTAATATAAAATACTTAAAAGTTATGAGAGCATCTGTTTGAATCCAAGTGAACAATCAAACAAGCAGAGTAGAATTCTGTTCTCTGTAGAATGACAGTAATTTTATTAACTCAATATTTGATGTGATCAGAACTCCTCCCATACAGCTGTCCCCTTAACCTGACAGACACAGGAATGTAAGTCTTCCTCAAGGAATTTTGATGAATAGCAAGAGGTGAAAATCCTACTTTCAGTGCATTGATGAGGAGTGGAAGCTGGAGCTCCTCTACTCCAGGAGGTGATTCTGAGAGCCACTTCTTAGATTATAAAAGTGGCCAGGGTGTATTTGGACACCTGGGAGAAAATCTCCTCAAGAAATGGAGTCAATCCATGAAGCGAAACCAACATCAGCTTCTCTGCAAGCTGAATAAGCCCTTTAGACCATTACAAGTTGGACTTAAATGAATAGTAAAGCTTTCAAAATATTGGTAATTTTAGACACACTCTACAGAAATCTAGGCTGAAGCTATCAAAGAAGTTTAGGTATCCCCACAGTTCTCTCTATAGTCCCTCAGTTAACAGGACTCCCTCAAGAGGTGGTCAGAAATGGACTTCATGGCTGATGACACACATTCCAGTTTCCACAAGTCCTTTTGAGAATTTTTTTGTTAAGTGATTAGGCTGTCTTCCATCACTATTTTCTCTGTAAAAAACAGCAAATGAAGTGTAGAGAGCCCTGAATATTGGCTAAGTACTTAGGTTAAATAAACGTAATATTATGCACCAAATGTTTTCAGTTAGTATAGTTATAATACCCAATGGGAAGAAGTTTACAGATCAATAAAACCTAATTGTATTTCAAAGTCTCAAGTCAAAAAGTTCTCAAAGAAACATTTTACTTGATGAATAATATACACCATATTCCATATTCCTTGGCAGATACCATATTCCTTGGCAGAAATTGAAAGAAAAAACACACATATCCTCTTTTATTAGGTATAGCTGCTTAGCTCACTTTGTAATTCCATGGAACATTGTCTGAGGAACAATTTAGATATAAATGAGAGAAATACGAAGTATGCAAACAGTTTAAAATGCAAGAGCTTTCTTCATAACTTAGGAATCATCCTTCCCATTTTGTCTGATGCTTAAAAATAAAGCAGAAGTTAATAGACATAGATCCACTGTCTAGTCTGCCATCTCTGTTTAATACAATTTCTTTCTTAAGAGACTTATAATCTGAAACAAAATTCACTGTAGTTAACAAAAAGACATTCTTCATCACTGTTTGAAATTTTAAAGGCTGCAATCAGTAGGAGATGTTCCAGCACTTGTGTCCTAGTTATCAGGAGTGTCCATGCCTTACCATGTTTCCATAACCAGATGAGGTAAAAGCTCAGCCATGCTTATTATTAGCAAGACAGAAACACTGAATACTAAAATATGAAATGAAGAATGAAGTTTTTTACTGAGTACAATTTTTTCTGTTCACAGAGCAAAAGTAGAAGCTAGCAGAGATTGGAATAACCACCCTAGTTTTCTCCTAATTTTTGTTTTACTGGAAGACCACCTGGAGCAGGTATACATGTATCCTTCACAAATACTGGAGAAAAGTTTGGTCTTGGCCATAACATCTCTATGGGACGCAATTCTTTGGTGCTTTTCTCTCTGTTTCTACCAATAGACTTTCACTGAAATGTTAGAGTTGTGCTGCCCTAAGTGTAACAGGGCGAAGAAAGAATCATGCTCTAGAGTTTCCTGAACTGCTCGATTTTTTATGCATCTTCAGTGCTACTGGGTATCTCCTAGACATCTCATAGAATCATAGAATCATAGATCTCCGAAATTCCTTGCCAACTGTTCTGAGAGCTGAAAGTTTGCATGGCTTTGAAGAGTGACAAGTGTAAGAGAGAAAAATCCATACAATGGTACTAAATATTGAGAAATCACCTCTGTGCCAGGAAGTCCTAAAGCTGTAAATCTTTGCGTGGTGGAAGAATACTTGTTGCAAGTAACTTGCAAACAACTTGTTTTCCCTATTCCTATATTCCTTCTCTAGGCATCTGAGCTGATGACAGGGAAGGCAGAGCAATGCAGGAGGCCATCCATATGGTAATGACCTAGCACCACTGCTTTCTGCATGAACATCCCTGCCTGTCAACCTTCCCTCATATCTGTCAGAAACAGACTTTCTCCACTTTCTTCCAGCCATTGCAAAGGTCAATCTCTTGCTCTGCCAGACTCATCAGGGTTTGGCTTTTCCTGAACTCTCTACATTACACACGGGTTTGTATCTGCCTCCCAGACTTCTGAATTAAAGGGGCTATCTGTGTCTTAAAAGAAACTTAGCAGGCTGCTGCAGAGATAGCAAGAGGGCTGGGGAAGTAGGCAAAGGCCAAGGGAAAGGGCATGGATGAGTCAAGCTGTGTGGTAGAGTGAAAGGGATCACTGTGATCATGGTACTTCTCTTCTGCATCTTTGCAGCCTGCTTTTGTGGGGCATAGGTGCCCCAGCAGCAGAGGTGCTGCTACACCGAAAAGATATTGAAGTTGAGTTTAAAATAGTGCAATGGAAAGATCTCAGGATTGAATAGCCTGATCCACACTGCACAAATTGTAGTACATTCCCAGAATTGATCCTGAAGCAAAAACAGAGCAGGAGCGATGGAATGATCACTCCAGCAGTCACGTGTGTACTGTGTAAGGACAAGATTGTTCTGCCTAGCACAGTTTTCCAATACTACCACAGCAAGCACATCCTCATACTACTTCCTCAGTCCTACCATTCACACCCTTACTCTTACAGTACATTACTGCTACTCTTCACAGAATCACAGAAGCACAGAATGATTGAAGTTAGAAGAGACCTCTGAAGATCATCTAGTCCAACCCCTCTGATCAAGCAGGGTCAACTGGAACACATTGCCCAGGACCTTGTCCAGATGGCTTTTGAATATCTCCAGAGAAGGAGACTCCACAGCCTGCCTGGGCAACCTGTTACAGTGCTCAGTCACCCTCACAGTGAGGAAGTTTTCCCTTATGCGCAAGTGGAACTTCCTGTGTTTCAGTGTGTGCCTGTTGCTTCTCATCCTGTCGCAGGGCACCACTGAGAAGAGTCTGGCTCGGTCTTCTTTACATCCTTCCTTCAGATATTTATTCACCTGGGTAAGATCCCCCGAGCCCTCTCCTCTCCAGGCTGAACAGTTCCAGCTCTCTCAGTCTTTCCTTGTAGGAGAGATGCTCCAGTCCCTTCCTTATCTTGGTAGCCCTTTGCTGAACTTGCTCCAGGACCTCTATCTCTCTCTTGTATTGGGGAGCTTGGAAATGGACACATCACTGCATGTGACCTCACCAGGGCTAAGCGGAGAGGAATCATAGAATCAGTAAGGTTGGAAGGGACCTCTGAAGTCCAACCTCCCTGCTCAAGTTGGGTCACCTACAGCAGGCTGGACAGGGTTGCATCCAGGTGGGCCTTGAAGATCTCCAGAAAAGAAGACTCCACAACCTCTCTGGGCAACCTGGTCCAGTGCTCTGTCACTCTCACATGTTCATACGGAACTTCCTGTGCTTCAATTTCTGCCCATTACCTCTTGTCCTGTCACATGGGGCAACTGAAAAGAGTTTGTCCCCATTCCCTTGACACCCTCCCTTCAGATACTGATACACATTGATAAGATCCCCCCCCTCAGTCGTCTCTTCCCCAGGCTGAAGAGGCCCAGCTCTTGCAGTCGTTCCTCACAGGGTAGATACTCTAGCCCTCTGATCATCTTCGTAGCTCTACACTGGACTCTCTCCAGTAATTCCATGTCGGAAGAATCACCTCCCTCGATCTACTGGCAGTGCTCTTCCTAATGCAACTTGGGATACTCCTGACCTTCGCCACAAGGGCACATTGCTGACTCATGGCTAACTTACTGTTGACCAGAATGCCAGGTCCTTCTCTGCAAGATTGCTTTCAAGTAGGTCAGCTCCCAGCCTTTACTGGTGCAGGTGCTTATTCCTCCCCAGGTGCAGGACTTCACTCATCCCTGTGCTGAACACCATGAGATTTCCCTCTCCCACCTCTCCAGCCTCTCAAGGTCCCTCTGAGTGGCAGCACAGCCCTCTGCTGTATCAGCCACTTCTCCGAGACATATGGCATGTGAGTCCAGAGAGTGCTAGTGGGGAAAGAGATAGAAAAGACTTGCAGAATAGGTACTGAGATAAGAGTCAGTCTTGTGGCTGGATTCTTCTCTACACAACCATTTTGCTCTAGATAACGAAGTATTTAGACATCTGAATTTGTTCTATTCTGTATCTCCTTGGAAAAAAAGGCCTTTAAACCACATAAGTAGCCAGTGTTATCCATCCTGGAGTTAGGCACTAAGGTCTCATCACTCTCCTTGTCATTTCTTGTCAGCCAATGAAATTCCTGCTCAGTATTTTGGCTTCTGTTGACTTTGCTCAGTTGCACAGTTATCCCCATGCATTACGTAGTTAAGCTGATAACTAATTCATTTCATTAAATGGTATGTTACATAAAGAGTTTCTGTCATAAGGAACTAAATTATTAGATTACAAAATGATGAATGAAGAGTGCGTAAGTTAAAATATATTAAATACCCATATGGATCTCCCAAACAAGTGGAAAGAGCTATTAAAGCATTTTAGCACAAGAATAAAATTTAAAACTACAGAAGAAATACAATTGTTTTCTAAATACTAATCTGATAATAGGAAGCCACAAAGAATTCTCCTATTCTCTTTATAAGAAAAATATAAGAGGTATTTTATTTTATAAAACTAAGATATTTTAAAGAGCTAAATAGAACACATCCAATCTGATCAAATGGCAATCTTAATAGATTACAGATTTTCTCAGACATCATATATTTTCTAAAAAGAATTGAGCATCAAGGTGTGTTATTTGTTTCTTCTTGTTTTCCATACTGTTTTTTACATTCTCCTTTCTGATGGTTCATCTGGTGAAAGTTAAACTTTTAAATATGCATTATTTCAAATGAAATGTGCCAATGACTAATTCAATGTCATTTGGTACTTTTCTAAATCATTGAACTGGACCAAATAAGATAGATTTAGACTTAAATATAGAACATATAATTAATTTCTACTCCCATGTGTCTTGTGTGGAATATATTACATAAAGGGAGGAGTGGGAGAGAGAATAGCTGATATTTGCCTACAGCAGATACTCTTGGGTTCTAGTACATATGCAAAGAGCAGTCCTCAGACAATAATGGGTGCCAGTTTTGTGCAGTAGTTAGCATACACAGAAGGGAAAAAAAAAGAAATTACAATCTAAATTAGACAGAATTCCACAAATGCAATGACAAAAAAAAAAAGAATAAAAATAGGGATTAGATTTTACAAGAAAATCATAATTAGAAATCTTCACTGGTGATTTCCTGTAAAAAGAGCTTACATCAGAGCATGAAAACAGAACATAACAAAAGTTATGTTTTGAGGAACCTGGAGTGGTTGTAGGAACAGGAAACAGTTGAGTTTAATCTCTCTGGTTCATTCCAAAGGGCTGACATCTGGGACTAAACCACTCCTCGCTAAATAACTACTTTTTATAAACTGGATCTATTTGTTGCTGGCAACCAGAATTGCTCATCAGTCTCCACTTTTTCATCTCATGCAGCTTCCTAACAATCTGCATTATCAAGTGGAGCAATCAGTGTTTTGTTAAATAGCATCAAAAATAAAATGAAATACATGCATGTCTGAATGATTGAGTATATATAAAAAGACAAAGTAATGCTATGACCACCACAGTTAACATGGAGTCAGTGGAAAATGGCAAGGGCCTCTGTTGTTCATATTACAATGAGGGTTGCTTACGTCTTACTGAGCACAGATATTCCATTCCAAGTTCCTTTTGCTGAAGAAATTAGATATTTTATGAAGATGTTGTTTGCCAGATTTACCTACTATTTGTATTTTACTAGATTTTGTCTCAACTTTGAGTTTCTTTAATATTGTCCATATCCTTATGTTTAGCTGAGCTGTTATATTTCTGTTTTGGTGGTTTAAAAATTCTACTAGTAAGAATTCATAAGAATTTTATTACACAGACCTTTAGTCAGCATTCTGACTCAGTGTTCCCTAGCTCAGCACCTGCAAGCGTACAGCTTCTCTGGGACGTCAGATTTAAGCAGCAACCAGCTAAGTTTCAAAAAGTACAGAATATTTTATTGATATAAAAGCATTAAAGAGAAAGCCTATCATAAAATTAGAGCCTACATCAATGCTAAAATTAGCAGATGCTGATTCTTGTCCACATATCACTCTGTCAGCTCTGATATACCAATGCTCTGTTTGAGAGGGAATCATCCAAAGCAACCTGGTTGGTGGCTACCATTCTCAGTTTATTATTTAATAATCTTCTTTAACCAGCTCAAGCTAGAACTTGCCACTTTTTTCATCAGTTTCATCTTCCTTGTTTCTTTCTTATTCATTTTTAACTCCTGCATCAAGCTCTTGTGATTACTCCAACGAGAAAATAATCTCTCTGTCATTCAAATGGATTGTATATGTTAATGCTGATGAAATTATCAGATGATATTACAATAAATGCATTTTGTTATATTGCTATAAATGTATATGTAGCTTTATTATTAGTTACAAATTCATGTATAAATACATGTATACTTTCACACACATAGATACTAACATGTCTCAGGAATGATCATTTGTAAATTTCTTTTTACATGTTTTATTACCTACTGGCTGCAGGACAAGTGAGTTCCTAGAATTCTCTATTTTGAAAAATAAGGGTATTAGATTCCTCACAGATTGTGTACATTCAAGTGTGAATAGTGAAAAGGGCTTATAACAAGGGCAATTATCCCACACAGAAAGCATATTGTCTGAGGGATTTAGTTTTTCTTGTAACTGAACATTTTTTTCTATAATAATTCATCTTAGTTTTCCATTCACTTGTCACATTTGTTATGCCAATAGAAGACGGTCCAGCTGCTCACTTCAGCTAAGCATGTGTTTGTTCAATGTTTGTTATTTCAATTTCTTTTTGTTTGTTTTCCTTTTTTCTGCTGTTATGACATACTGTTTTTTTCCTGCTTTTATGCACTTTCACTTCAAACAGCATAGATGAGAAGTAAAGTCATTAGCTTGAATGTTATGAACATTCCTAAGAGGGGCAGCAAATTCTAGCATCCTTAGTAAGCTTGAGGGAAGGGCTGCCATCCAGAAAGACCTTGACGGGCTGCAGGAGTGGACTGGCAAGAATCTAATGAAATGCAGCAAGGACAAATGCAAAACCATGCGCTTAGAGAAGAAGAACTGCTTACAACAATACAGGCTTGAGATGGAGTGTTTGGGATTCAGCTCTGATGAAAAGACTCTGGGAGTCTGGGTAGGCAGCAAGCTGAACATGAGCCAGCAGTGTGTGGGCAGCAAAGCAGGCCAGGAGGATTCCAGATTATAGGATATATTAAGAGGATCATACCTAGCAGATTGAGGAAAATGTTTACACCTCTCTCCTCATCCCCCTCTGCTGAATCCAGGTTTGGGCCCACTAATGCAAGAAAGACATTGATAAACTGGAATAAGTTAATCAGAGGACCACCAGGATGGTCAGGGGGCTGCATCAGTAACTTTGTTGCTAGAGTCTGAGGGAATGGTGCTTGTTCAGCTCAGACAGGAGGAGACTTTTCAGGGAGGACATAATAGCAGCCTTCTGACACCTGCAAGGAGGTCATCAAGAAGATGGAGCCAGACTTTTCACAGTAGTGTGTGGTGGGAGGACGACAGACAATGGGTGTGAGTTGAAACAAGAGACTTAATATTAGGAGAAACTTTTTCACCATAAGGACAATCAAGCACTGGATGAGGTAGCCCAGAGAGACTGCCCAATCTCCATCCTTAGAGGTTTTCAAGACCAGACTGGATAAAGCCCTCAGTAACCTTGTCTGACCCTTCTTTCAGTAGTAGGTTGGACCAGATGACCTTGTGAGGTACCTTCCAGCTTGAATTTTCTTATTATCCTATGATTAACCTAGAAACCTTCCTGAAACTGCAGACATGCAGAGAAGCAAATACTTCCAATATTAGCACCATTCTAAATGTGACTATTGATACTATGCAAATAACTCATTTCCTTTGGAACAAAGACTTTCACTGTATGATTACCATCATAGACTTTGTACCTCTTCAGCTATATAGAATGAATAATATGCAGTATTATGCAGTATTTTCCCCATGAGCATTCAGCAACAGGATGGTTGTTTTCTTGTGGAAAAGAAATTCTGAGAACCTAATGATCCACAATTTTCAATTAAATTTGGCAAGAGAATTGGTTCTTTATTTACAGACAATCTGGAGGAAATGAAATGCCTTATTCAATTCAGCTGCAAATGCTCACTGATGGAAGAGCAGGATCAAATGTCT
The DNA here is from genome assembly GCF_028389875.1 of Rhea pennata. Taxonomy (NCBI): domain Eukaryota; kingdom Metazoa; phylum Chordata; class Aves; order Rheiformes; family Rheidae; genus Rhea; species Rhea pennata. The sequence goes on from NC_084664.1 coordinate 75,661,798, forward strand.
TTTTTTTTTTTTTGAGAGAGAGAGAGAGAGAGAGAATTTAAACCTGTATGTCTCTAAAAAATGTTATTAACCCATATCCTCAAGTGGTAGAGTACATGGGAATAAGGTGAAGGCAGCATTTTCAATACTTTGTATGGAGCACTTCTACTTGACATAGCACACTTGAGTGTTCATTAATTAAATATCTGTGAGAAAGAGAAAAAATTGTGAGAAATCTATTAGTTATCTATTAGATAGTCATCTGGAAGACAGGACACACAGACTCCATTATATTTTTCAGAGATATTTCACACAAAGTGGAGAATGTTCATCAAAAGAAACTGGTAGTACCTTTCATCTCCAGAATAAACTATAGTCCTGTTAAGAAGCCCTTCAGGAGATGGCAGATATAGGAGCACATCTATTGAAGAAATTATGAAACTGGAAGATGTCTCTCCAATGTTTACAGGTGAGCGCTTCCAACTAGTGAGCTACTAAGTTTACAGCAGTCACCAGGTCCTTGTTTTTTCTTCCAGTTTTGTGCTTCACTTTCACTTTTAGTTCTTACTATGGCTTCTCAATCTTCTTCTATCAGCTGGCACATTAAGGAGACTAAAAGCCTGCAGCAGGGCAGGGAATGTATTCCTATATTGCTGTAGAAGGAGAGATCTGACTGAATTACTTGTCCTGAGAACCCAGAGACCAGTATAGCTCTCAAGAGCAGCCAGGCTTACCTCAACACAGGACCAGCCTGAAGGAGCAAGAGCAACACTGTTTTGGGAGTAGGTGACGAGGACCGTTTGTGCATTCTTATTCCATGTATTTGAGCATGAAAACAAAGCAGAGTGTGCTATTGATATACGTATTGGTCTCCTCCAAAGGTTTCTTAATGTGTCTTTTCAGGGAGATGGAGGTTTGTACTTGCCTGTGTTGGTAAAGGCCTTTTGCCAGAGCATCTGTATAGGATACAAAAAAACTCAAGTCTAGACGGAAAAAACCTTTTTCTCCCTATTGGCAAGAACACATATGGCTCTCTAATGCTAAACAAACAATAGTGTCTAGCCCTCTCTCTGCTTCCTCCTACCACATGATCCCTCATAGTCATCATATCTGGTCAGAATAACAGGTGTGTTTTCCCCTGTCCCTGTATAACTGTCAGTAAATAGCATAAGGCTAACTTTGAGAACATTAAGGATTAAAACCTATAATACAAACTAAGGACATAGTCCTTAATCCACTCAGTGTCATCAACCCCCTTCCCAAAAACTCATGATAGTGTAGGACACCTGGGAAAAATATTAGCTGCTACTAAGTCACAGAATCACAGAGTGGGTAAGGTGGAAGGGACCTCTGGAGATCATCTAGTCCAACCTCCCTGCTTAAGCAGGGTCACCTAGAGCATGTTAGACAGTATTGCATCCAGGCAGGTTTTGAATATCTCCAGAGAAAGAAACTTCACAACCTCACTGGGCAGAATCCTGTGCTGTATCTTTTGTTACCTTCTTAAAAAGCAGAAGTCTTTGGGAGCATTAGTCATGCTGGGAAAAAGCCTTGAATATTTCAAATCAAACCACAGGTATTTCAGAAGAGATAGTAATCAACAGCAGCAGCCAGCTGAAATGGGATTCTGGATAGCCTAGCTTAGTTGTTTTTTGAGATCACAAAACCCATCTGAATTGAGCACTGCATTTTCACTCTGCCATGTTCATGGTCCCAGGAGCCCATTTAAGCTCCAGCTGGGGCCTTCAATCCCTGCCTGAGCTGTGTTGAAGGAGTGCTGGTTTCCAGCTGTGGTTATATCTGTCCTTGGACATGGACCTTGTAGATTTTGACCAACAGACTGACTTCCTGGCCTGACCTCCTCAGACCTGCTTTATCACCATGAACCTGCCTGGCAATCACTGGACCCTGATCCTGACCCTGATATGTGGTGAGATTTCCTGGCTTGACCTCAGTCTGCCTCATCACCACAAATTTGTCTGATAGTCTAGACTCTTGGTTGAACCTCTCTATAATCTGTGGGTCTTCCCGACTCACTTGTAGTGAAGCAAGATAATGTTCCAAAATGAAACCGACTTTGTGGAGTATCTATAACTATGCAGTAGCAAAAAGAAATATGCTAAGAATCAAGCAACTATTTATTCTTTGAAGAACTACATAATTTTAAGCTCTAAATCTTTTTATGTGATGTTCCTATCACTACTGTGATGAAAATAACGAAGGGGGAATGCCTAAATGTATTCTTCCTATAACTGACACCTACATTCATGAATTCTAGCACAGCTTTTATTTAACATTCTTTTTCTGTTCAGCAAAACACTTAAAAATCCTGATGTGATGTGACGCAAAAAACAACATAAAAAGTAAACCCATTAACAAAAGCAATCAGCCATTACTTGATAATCACTAAGCAGCACTATGCAATTCTCAAGTGGCCATAGTACACGCTCCTTTGCTGTGGATGATGAAAGGTAATCATAATTTCCCTGTAAGAAGCTGGTTATATATGAGTACCAGCCTAGAACTGTCCAAAACAAGCAAATATGATATGTTCCCTCTCTTTTGTATGTGTTTTTAATGAAACAAAATTTTAAAGCTTCAAGTGAACTCAAATTCAGGATGGCTAAATTACTAAGTCAAAATCTAATCTTCTTTTGTCACTTTGCTGGATGAGCAGAGGTCTTTCTTGAATGGAACTTTTAAGAATCCTGGACAAATTCAGTTCTTAAATAAATAGATATTGCTTGCTGTTAAGGCAATAGAATTGTGATAATTTATGCACACCAGGATGAATGTGTACTCCAGAACTCAGCTCTCATCTCAGAAGTTACTCAGTATTTGCAGTTTTTACCCTGGATTTCAAGGATTAAAGAAACATAATGTATCTGTAATTAGCATAATTCAGGATTATTGCCTTTCTCATAAACAAGGTCTCAACTTCTGATGTAGGATTTTTTTTAAAGATTTAAGAATTTTTAGGAATTACATCTGATTTACACTCAGATGTAATGTCCAATTGTGAAGTTGCTCATTGTGTCCTTAGCTTCCAGGCAGTAGTTTGTTCTTTCTAAAATATGATCAACCACTCAGCCAGGCTGCAAATAGAATGACAAAAGAACACATCAGTTTTTCCATGATGATGCATTCTTTTTTCAGGAATTAATTTTCTGCAAATAAGTGCCTAAGAGATGTTATTCACCACATAGAGGCATAGAACACTTTTGTTGGTCTTGCTGTGTGTGAATTAACAAAAAAAACAACCAAACAAAAAAAGACTTTTATCAATAAAGGTTCCTGTTATTGTGATTTATCAGGTGCCCATATGCAAATAGTTTTGCATGGGCATGTCAGATATCCATGCTTACTGCCCTCTAAGCATTCCGTGTTCAGAACTAAAGAGATTATCTCCAGTTCCTGGATGAAAAATACCTTCAGGTTAGTCACAGACCTTCCAAGTACCTTCAACTCAAACAATATAGACATTAAAAGGATTGGAGAAGATTGAAATTATTTATTTAAAAACGCCACAGTAGTTTACCTATGATACACTTGAAAAATGAAAGAAAAAACACATTTATACCAAACAGTGGCTGTCCTTCTCCCTGTATTTACCCAAAGAATTGTAGAAGCTTTCATACACCAATTAATCAGACATGTAATCTTCCTTCATCTTAAGCCGCACCATTTTAATTATGAAGCATCCTAGCTTTAAAACCAGACTCTCTCTTAGCCTCCTGAAGAGGTTCCATTCATATTCAGTCTTTGCTCCAAAATCAAATTTTCTTCTAATTTATTGAGGAGATAATATAGATATTCTTCTCATTAAATTAAGGACTGCTTAATATCTAAAGGGTTACAAGTGCTTTCTAGACAGACTAGGTGACATTTCTGTACTTCTGTAACCTGCTAACAACTTCTTGACTCAGTAAGATGTAAAACTTTCCTTTCTTCTTTATGTTTGATGACTGAATGTCCTCTTTCTCTAAGCTTTATGTTTCATAGCTATCGTATATAGTTAAATATATGCAAAAATAATCTACTTGACAGTAATGAACATAGCATATGAGTCTTGACGGAGACCAGGTTCAACACTAATTTACTACCTTGGGAGACCATGTGTCTGAAGTGTAAGGTTTTGGAAGTCAGTCTTCAAGGAATATTGTAAGCTTGACCAGAAATAACCTTGTGCTGCTTTGTGTCCCTCCATTGTGTCTACACTATCACAGAGGAGAAGGAAGGAAAGGTGTGAGGGACTTTTGAAATGCTTTAAAAAGTAGATCAGTAGCTTAGCATAAGGCCTAGATAGGCTTCCCTTGCTGGATATCAGCTTGCTACTCCCTTTTTTGAGATTATTGGTTTGAACTTCAAGTAGAGTTTTCATCATTACTTGATTCTTGATATAAATGTATAATGCTAACATACTCCTCTACATAGTAAGTTAGAATCCGTGAAAAAGATGTGATTCTACTGTGAGTAAAATTAAGATAGATCGCCTTTTAAAAAGGAGGCTTAATAAGGGGATTACCTCTTTCCAGACTTTAGGGGAAAATAAAAACCCTTTTCTGCAGACTACTTTAGATTGCCTGTCCATTTCAATGCATTTTATTTCATTAGAACTGAAAAAAAAAAAAAAACTCCCCTCCAAACTTCTCTACAAATTTAAATGTATAGCCTGAAAAAGAAAAGGCTCAGGAGGGATTTAATTGTTGTCTTTTACCACAGGGATGTTGCAGAAAAAATGGAGCCTAACTCTTCTTAGAGGTGCACAAAGAAAGGAGCAGAGGCAGTGCTCACAGATTGGAACAAGGGAAATTTCAGGTGGACAGAAGGAAAAAAATTCAGCTCTACAAGAGTGATTGAGCACTGAAACAGGTTGCTCAAAGAAACTGTGGAATCTCCATCCATGGAGGTTTTCAAAACTTGCCTGGGTGAAGCTCTGAGCAACCTGATCTATCTTTGATGTTGGCCCTGCCGGGAGCAAGGGCTGGACTAGAGATAATTCTGTGTATTTAGTGCAGGATTTTGGTCAGGAGCACATTCATTAGAAACAATACAGTTCATCTGAAAACTAGATTAGATGAGGAAAGAAAAGAACCATTTCTAAAGCATGGAGTCAGGTGAGAAGACAAAATGCTTTGGGAGCAAAACAACTGTACACATTTGCTTACCCTACAGGGTCTTCTTCTACTACAATATTTAAAAGCATTACAAACTTTACCACTTTCATCTCCTACTTACTGTCTATATATAACATTATCACCAGTCTGCAGATGCATGAGGTTCAGCATAGGGCAACAGAGTAATCCGCAGCTGTAAAGGATTTATTAACATACATACTTTAAAGCAAATTTGGAAGCAGAGATTAACCTCTTGCTGCCTCGTCAGAATTGATATTGAACAGGTAGTGTAGCAGGCATCCTGTGGTAATTGTTTTTCACCGGTGTATGAACAACAAAATGACAACAAACAAAACAGAGTTTAGGCTGTTAAAAAAAAAAAGAAAAAGAAAAGAGAGTTAGAAACAAATTTTCAAGAGATATGCTTTTCTTGGTTCTTCCTGCATCCATCCAACCAAACTGAGCATATAGCTGCTCAGTACCTACTGGGACTTCTGAAATTCCCAGTAATGTGAAGTCCACTCAAGGCAGAAAAAATATTTCAAACTGCAGTCACGGGGAATCAAATTTATTATGAACTGAGAGGCAGTACTACCGAATCAGAAATGACACTAGGACATACTGATTTTACAGAATATGAAAAGTAGATGAACAATAAATGTGAATACATCTTTTCTGGTTTATCTGACAAAAAGAAGACAAATGTATATATAGAAACCTATTGATTACAATGCTAAATTAATTGTGTACAGCATAGGTGTGGGATTCATAATTGTATTCTTTTTGCAAGCTTATGGTTTACAGCTAGATTTCTAACCCCTTGCTGTTGAACTCCCTCATATCAATATTTAGGAGCATTTAAACTGTTTCTTGTTGATAGCTTTCTATAAACTACAAGAAGTCAACTTCTTCCAGGAAAAATGCAGCCATATTCTCCGTTTTATCTGATCCTCTTCCTACTTTTAGTCAGCACATTTATTTTCTTGGGTTCATAGTACAAAAAGGCCACTAAAAATAAATATTTTTTTAAAAAAAAATAGCAGCAGAGGAATCTAGAAAAAACTTTTTTTTTTTTTTTTAATCTGACTGAATTATAGCACAATGGAAATAAATATGAGCAACCATAAAAATAAGAATCTACATAAACAAAAAGTTTCTTTTCATTCAAATCTGACAGGAGAGAAGAAGAAAAAATTTTTATTTTTTCACATGCTGATACTTAAAAGAGTTTTGCTCCAGGTTTTAAAATTAACCTTTTCAGGGATCAAAATATTATTTGGAGGTTGAAGAAGAGGATTTATGACCTAGAGTTGTGATATGCCTTATAGTCTCTGCTCTTCCACTGGTTTGATTTCACAGTATGTAAAACTAGTCAGTTAATTATCTTTTCAGTTTCACATGAAGTGCCCACATAAATGTAGGCAATTTTCACTCCTCTTTTTCTTATTTTTCAATGAAATTTAATAATACAGTAGTCTCTGCCTAAAACCCCAAACAGTAACAAGTGCAAGCATAAAGCCCTGGCTTTTCAGTAGGTGATCACTGGGTACATAGAATTACACCTCTGCTTAGTCACATTTCACGTGATGGTATGTGTATGCATGGCTTGTATAGACTGTGTGCTCGAGTTAGTAATGAATATTAATTGTATAAAGCAATATTTGAAAAATATCATTCACAGGAATGGCTTATCTTGTACTCAGAGTTCTCCTGTTTCAAACTGTGTGATGAATGCACTCACATGAGACAGGGAGGAGATCACGAATGTAGAGTATGAGGTCATCTCAGGTCAACCAGGCCATAACTAAGTGCTCATGTTTGGCCTTTTATATAATAGTACACAAGCAAGAAGAGAAGTAGGAAACAAATCTCCTTTTCCTTTCCGCTTTTTTAAAAAGACAAAAATGTTGCAAACTCTACTGAGCAAAATTAGATTTTCATGTGGGCATGACAGGATACAGATAGAGCTTTTAATAATGTGACAGTTACTGTTTCTCCTGCAGAGTACTTACCTATTTCCTCTGTATTTCCTCACAGTCCAGTGTGTGCCCTGTGCCTTGTATACATCATACTATTCAAACATAGTTCTGAAACACAGCTGTTGTCTTTCCCATAAGCTTGTCTACGATGTTCATCACTATATTATCTGAATACTTCATTAATTAATTTATCTTCACAACACCAATGAAAAATGAGTGGGTATTATTATTCCTGTTTTACAAAGTTGGGACATACATACAGTTCAAAACTGCTCACTTAAGCTGCATATTCATTTGAGGTTTTGTGTCTGAGTATTCAGAGTACTTTGTATTATGCAACAGTGTCTAGAAATTTATATGTGCTATACATAATATATATGATTACATAACAATGCTTATGCAAGTCTACTTGAAGCTGTGAGTGCTCAGGACTTCTGTAAATCAAGAGACTATGTCAGATGCCCAGAAAATGTGAAGACAGTGCCTGCATCTATAGTGGGAAATGGTGTAATAAAAGTGGATCAATACATCACAGCATCTGGTGCTGATGCTACATGTGGTTCAAAGATTTTACTTAAGGTTAGATCTATCTGATCCCCAAACCAAATAACATTACTGCACACATGGTTCAATGCAGTCCAAAGGAAACTTATCCCACAGACCTCTGCTTTTCTGGAAAACGTGCAATCAGCAGCCCAACCTAGAAAGCATGACCCCATCCATTCATCTGTCTCACACAGGTCACAGTCACCTGTAACTGCCTCTCCCAACATTGTCAATCTAAGGCTTTCTACAGGAAAATAAGCCTTGCAGTTGTTCCAGCTTGCGCCACTTCTTTGTGGCATGTGCCACATGGAGACTGCTTTCCATCCTGCCTTGCGGAAGAGACCATGTGCCCTCTGTCAGTATAGTCTGCTTAACAACAGTGTGTGACTAAATGTTAACAGAATTTTCTGGTTTAGGAATGGGGTGAGGTCACCAAGTGTCTGGTTAGAAAAGTAGCTTGCCTGTTAGCCAGATGATTAATCTCAACAGGATGGTGCAATCCAGAAGAACTAAGGATAATATAAAGGACAGGTAAAGAGACACCCCAGTGGGGGACACCAGAAGCAGCAACTGAGTGCATTGGGATAGTGTAACTCCTGACAGACACCGAAACTGCAGGGGGCCATATGGACACTTCCTTCCTCCCCCTCCTCCTTTTTTAGATCTGTTAATAACTTACCATGTCAAATAGTAGATGGCATTGCAGGTGAGACAAAGGGAAGCCCATCCCTGAGAATGGGGATATCTAGCATATCTTGCTCAAACAGATGGTTATACTGACAGTGAAAGCAAATCCTTGCACTGTTTTACTGTTCTGTTTCATTGTACCCACTTTTGTTGGAGTGAATTAAAAGTTGCTTGCATTGAAAATTTTAAAGTGAGTCCAAACATTGTATTCCTCACTCTGTGACACACCTCACACTGATCCAAGGTTGTAAATGCAAGGTGTTATTGTGAGGAGTGGGAGATGGATAGATGAAATTCACCCTATAGGGTAGCAGTGGCGGCTTCATTGACTATTTTGGTAGACCATCCTGATGGATTCTCAGATGTCCTTGCTCCAAAGAACAAGAAACATGTAAAATGACATAGCAGGCAGGCATTATCTGGAACATGCTTTGTTTTCTATGTCTCAGGCTTCAGACTCAGAGGATATGCTCATGCTTTCTTTCTCCTGAGCAGAGGCAGGATCATTCTTTCTATGTGCCCGTCTGAGTTGGAGGAGACATGGCCTAACCCCTGCCCCACGGCATTAAGAGGCCATGGTAGGACAAAGGCAGACCCCGCACTTGTTTTAATAGTAGGTTGTGCCTGTTTCCATGTTGCAGGCCGAAGTGCAGTATGCATTTGGTTGATAAGTTGAATTCAGTGTTCCCAGCACTCTGTGAGTGCTAGGTGCCCAGCACAACCCCTGGGAGAACAAAAGCTAGCCATCCCATTCGGACAGGAATAGAGTTTTCAATGAGTAGTGACATGTAACACGCTGAAAAGGCCAAAAAGGTCCATAATGTGTAAACAGATGAAAAGGGAGGGGCATAGGGGATATCGTGACCTACAATCTTTGAACAGAGCAAGTGAAGCAGGGAAGTGGCAGGACAAGTAACACAAACTGGAACTAACAAGTACAAGCATGTATTGACCATGTCGTGGGTGGGGAAAGAAGGCACAACACCCTTATCCCTGCAGTCTTCAGAGGCTGCTGCTGCCTGCGTCATCCAAACTTGCTTGGGTGTATGACAGAGAGACTGGGAACAGGGGCTGCACACTAGCTATCTGCAGAGGGCTGAAACCCTTCTCAAGATCATCTCAAACCTCCACCTCTGGCTCTTCCTGCAGCTGATCTGTGACTCTCAGGGAGATGGAAAGCCAGCTTCAGGAGCTTGCTGTGCTTGTCATGATTGTGCGGCTGCCCTGGCTTTTGGGCAGAGATGTCCCACAGTCCTTTCCCTCCCCTGTACGCAGCAGTTATGAGCTGATAATGTGGCTTACTTGATTGCCAGGTGCTCTCACTGAATAGGAATGGGACAAGTCATTTCTGAGGCAGCTACACTATTTCTGGTATTTCCACCAAAACTGGGGGAATTACACTTAAGGCAATATTACTAGAGATACACCTCACTTTTTACAGTTATAAGCCTAGTCCCATAGTGCTATCAGAAGCTTCACTCACTGTTCCCATCCTCCACTCCCTTACCCCAACAACATATATAGAAAAATACTGCAGCTTTCTTACCAGAGATATTTGAACACAGAGTGGTTGATGCTTACCATAGCAGGGAGCTGGACAGCATCCTTCAGGGTTTATATCTCTCACATCTCTCATGATGTTTACCTTTTACCCGGTCTAGATACTCCTACCCTTATGTTGCACAAAGGATCACCATCCAGATAATCTTCCATGGTGATTTTCAAACTAGAACAAGCACATCCACCAAAACTACTCTGTGATCAATGTTCAGAGTACATGTGGACTAATATTTCCAGCTTCTCATTTCATTTCTGTATATCTTGTATTTTGTGCTTACATTTTAATCCTCCCTCTCCTTCTATTCCTAACTTCCTTGCCAGTGAGATCTAGTTTATAGTGTTAAAATCTCTCATCTACTTTCTCAGGAGCCCCTAATTCTATTCTTCCCCTCAAGTTCTTCCCAATCAATTGCCCAGTCACTGTCTCTCTCTGACTCCCTGCCCCTCACTCTGCCAGTCATACCAGATTTCAGTTGCTGATTGCCTTCCTCCTGTCTTCTCAGCCCTGACGCTGGCTTACAGAACCAAACCTAAACTGTTCAACTACTCCTAGCCTCTTCACCAAAACTCAATCTTGTGCTCTTCCTGCTTATGCAAGGAGGATAAAAGTCTCTGTACTACACAATTTTCTCTTTTGTTCATTATCATTTGCATTGACTATGTTTTGGTTTGAAAGAATAAATCTATTTAACTTAAAGAGGAAGAGCAGAGTTGATAGTGCTGATTCTGAAGATCCTCATGCCACTTTCCTAGTGTGCAAGTAAAATGCATCATTAAACATTAAGGCTTGCATGTACACAGTTATCTTGTGTTTTACCATCCTATATGGGCTCCATTACACTGATGAAAACTTTTCTGACACTTTGGTGCACTTCTCTACAAAAGCAGGAGTTTAAAAAAATAGGAATTTCTATTCCTATTTCAACTACTGAGAGCTATTACCAAGTGTCTCGGAGAGCTCTTTGGTAACCATGAAATGTTATACAGAAGTGGTTAATTAATTGTGGTGACGTAAAAACACCTAGGAACAGCTGGTTATAAGTGGCACTATAATATTACAGTTGTGTTGACTCTATGTTTTTCTCCCTTGTATAGGAGGAGGGCAGAGAGATTACTGAGTATGGCATCATTTCATATTAATTTTATTTTAATCTATTTGCACATTCACCTTTTGTTCCTCATTCCCTCCACTGAAATTTTAAAGTGAACATGAATAAACTGCATTGCCTGAGTATTGCATTTTTTAAATATAACACACTGAGGAGAAGCCATTTTGGCTGCTGCAGAATATTGTTTCATGGTGAAATGAAATAGCAATTTATTGGGTCATAAGGAAAAGTCTAGTAACTCATTCTTCTACCAGACTCATAGTTTGAGCTTGCACACCATTGTCTAAATTTAGCTCTGGATATAATATATAATGATTTATTTTAATGACTGTCTTAGTCCCAGGTTAGCTACAAACTATGATACAGCAATAACCACTGTAACACTGTAATACTACTGACAACTGATGTCACTGTATCAATGAACACTCTAAGTAAAGAATGATAGCAATATACTAAATAAATATTTTAATGTTATTATTTACTCTTCTATCTTTCTTACTCTTCTATCTAGACAATTGGGAAAGACACTAGCTGGAAGTGACTGAAGTTATAAACAGCTAGAAGAGGTCTGAGCATCTTTGCAGGAGATCAGTCAGACCTTGTGAGTAAAAGGTCTTGCTGGAGCACAAGACCTCATAGTAGCTAAGGCCTTGATAGGGAATCACCAGACTGCAAGGCAGAAATCTGAGAAACAAGTAAAATTTTGCTGCTCTTTGCCAATCTCTCTATTCATTAATCAATAAACACCTTAGCTTGCATCAATTATATCTCAAATCTCTGATCTAAAGGGGGAGTATCAAACTGGAGCAACACTACTATATCACTGCCTTTGCACCAGTATGGACACCCTTATTTCCTGGATCACCACCTAGAAGAGTCCAGAAGAGACTGTGGTGTCTAGCTGTCTGCTGAGGCTCCCATTCCTGGACATCCCAGAAGACCTCCACTAGGGTACTTCAAAAACCTGGGATACCTTTTGGGTTCTTTTCCTCCAACAGCTAACTTCAACAGCCCTCTGCACCAGAAATCCTCATTCCACCCACATAAGTGCTATGAAGACAGGATGATGCCACAATTTTACTAGAAGCCTCACTCACCACCTTTATGGCACTGGGCTTTGAGCTCCAGAGAGGCAATGTGTGTCACTAGTCACTAGAGACTGGAGGGCCTCTCTGCCTTTCAAATTAATTCCTCCAAGGCTAGGATCTTTTGTGACAGCAGAAACCGCCTATATTTGCTTCTTTTAAGTGTTGGTGAAGCCTAGATGAAGCACAGTGCCTAGTTTTAAAACTCATTTTCATATAGATATACTTCAGGTACAACAACAAGAAGACGAAAGAAACTGGATTTGTTTCTTCATGGAGGGAAAGCAAAAATAAGGAGAGAGAGTCTCAAGGGTCTTCCATGTAAAAGGTTTTTATAAAACTATTGGATATTCCTTTGGGAAAGAAGAGAGAAAATCACGGTACTGAGGGAAAAACTGAGATTAGATATAGGTAAAACTCTCTTATTATGAAGCTAATAAAATTAGCTTGTCCTAGAAAGATATTGGAACCTTTTATGCTGTAAGTTATTAAGAATAATTTACATGAGTATCTGTCAAATGACTTAGATACACTTGATCTGCTTCAGAAAAGGGAGTAGATTACATGACATTTTGAGATGTTCTCTGTAGTTCTGGAACTTTATGATACTGATATTACATTAATCCAACTAACATCATATTCAAAGAGAAATTATGATGTTTTTCATCTGGTATTTGGTAAATAAACTGACATAGGAAAAGAAAAAAGATTAAGAAAGAAGTAAGATTAAGCAAATACATTGCTGTTGATAGTTTCAGTCTCTGTTTTAGGAGCTTACCTTATTATAAGTTTCTCGAAAATGAATGAAAGAACTGATATAATAATTGAGACAGATAATATCTTTCTGTATAAGTATAGTCCAGATTATGAAATTCTTAGCCTTACCCATTAAAATCAAGTCACATAAATAAAAATAGTAAACTATTCCTGTTACTTAGTCTGATATGAGCCTGCAAAAGCCCACGAAAATGTCTCCACGAAACTTTTTCAACAGCAGAAATAGATTTTTCTGCAATTCATTGCTTAAAATAAAGAGCAATGGAGTAAATGACTGATGACTCTATTTTGCTGTCCTTTGTTCCTCCTCACACTCCGTGGTATTACACCATAACACGGACATGAGTATATGGATAGTCTTCATTGCCAATGCAGAAATGTTGTGTAACATGGAAGATTAAAGTCCAAGAGAAATTCAAGAGCTCTGGAAACAGAGCAACATGCAGGTAGTGCAGATGAAAGTTTCCATGAAACTACTTAGTTTATTGAATGCAGTAGCTGTACTAAGGTCATATGGAATAAATAATAATAGATTTGACTTTTTGGTATAGTCTAGTGAATGCTTTCTCCTTTAATGCTAAAATATTTCTTTGGCGACAACTTTTCTTGTCTTCACATCAAAACACAGTATTACAGTAGACTGTGAAATCAAACATTTATTTTCTTCTCACATCAGTGCTTCATCAGTGCTTCAGAGAAATAATCTTTCTCTGCGTGAGCATACATTGCTTTCAGCACAAATGGTCAAAATCATTTGGTGTAGGAAAAATGGGTTATTTTGTTCATAAATATCTATTTGTAATTGGTGTTTGAGAGGCTATTTTTCATGAACCAGATCAATATCTGGTTGAGTGACTTGGTTACCGGAAGGTTTCTGAAAAATGCTTTGTTATTTTTAGTAGTTTGACATTTGCAAAAAAGTCATTAGTTAGTTCCTAGAATATTTTCTTGCTATTTGACATTTTGGAAATTAAAATCCCATGTACATACGATCTTTTATATGATCAATATACTAAAAATGATTATTTGAAAGAGGTGGAAACCTGCTCTCCCATACTATGACCACACAGTTAAGGTCTAATTATCATTTAGCTATCTGTTATCTTGCATTCAGTGTAAAAACTCCTTATACAATGAGTTGTTTGAACTTTCAGTTTAAACTTAGAAAGAGATGAAAACAATTTTTTTAAAGACAGGGAAGAAAATATTCTGCGTCGTGTGCTCTTCTGCATTTTATGATGCTTTTTTAAATACACAGCTTTTTAAAATGAAAAATAACTGTGATTTTCTCTCAAAATCAGCTCTAATTATTTTGAATATTTATTTTTTTAAAATGTTGCTCTTAGGAAAACCCAGGGCTTGCACTGAAACTGCGGATTGGACTTTTGCATGATGTTTTAGTGCCTGATGAACAGGGTTATTGGAACAGATATTTCACAAGACTAATGCCATTTCAGCCCAGTTCTTTGTTCCCCCAGCTTGTCTGATTAACTTTCAGACCTCACTGTCTGTCAGATGTGAAGCATTAGGAAACAGAGAGGGAAGCTTTCAGCACCAGAAGAGGGAGATTTATAGCAAGATATAAAGGGATTTAGGGAAGCAGGAATTTACTGAAAGTATAAACTGGATCAAATTACTGAGGAGAGGGAGAAAGAAAAAACACAAGAGGTTATGTACAGAGTCAGAAAAGACAGTGAAAGCTAGTTGAAAAGATAAAGGAAAGTGAAAAACAAATAGACAATGCTAAGAATGATGATGTGTTTAAGATCTCTTTTGTGTCAATCTTTAACAAAACAAGTAACATAGATTAAGGTATATAAAAGCAGAGATTAGAATGGAGAACAAGTGAAAGATACTTAGATTAATTAAATAATTTCAAGTAGTCTGACAGTAATGAAATTCAGCTTTTGGGACTTTGAGGATTTGGTCCAAGAGTAGCAGTTCAGATATCTTTGAAAATTGTTGAATGGATGAAAAAGGTTCCAGCATACTAGATATGACCAAATAATTTTTTTTTTTATTAAAGAAAAAAGTACACAAGTGAACTGTTACCACAGTCTGAGATCAGTTCCTAGAAAGCTACTGGAACGCATAACCAAACAGACAATTAAACAATGTACTGTAAGCATCTATAAGGTAACATAGTGAAAAATAACAAACATAGTAAACAACATGAAATTTTCAATAACAAATTATTTCAGAATAAGCTAGTGTTTCTTCTATATGATGGTATATGTTACAACTTTATTAAAAATCTTCCATGATGCTATAATGATGCGTTAGGGAACAATAGAGAATTGAAGGACAAACACAGCGTATTGAAAGCTATGTTCATGATTTACTATCAAGTTAGAAGAGATGTACTGTGCAAGGTATTACAGATATTTGTCTCAGGTAGGGAACTAGTCAGCATATTCATAAATGTCTTGACTGAAGAATTGTAATATTTGCAAAGACACGACACTAGAAGAGGTTTCAAGTAGTTTGGAGGGTAGGATCATAACTGAAGATGACAGTGGGGTGGTAGGGAAGTGGCCTGAAATCAACAAAATAAAAAGCAAGAAATGTAATTTGAGAGTATGTTTTTTCAGGATGTAATCCTTTCATCTGTCAGGAACTAGTGAGGGCAGGCTGTTCCCTAAAGAACAAGGATTCAAGGGGGATAACATGGCCAGCAGGCAGGTACCTCACCAGTCAAGACCCAAACCCACAACACCCAAGCAAGGTGAGCAGGGCGAACACCAGCATGGCTGCCAAGTTTGACCAAGAGTCTAGATGATCAGGTAAGTTTGTGTTGATGAAACAGGTCCACGGTCAAGCCAGGACATCAATCTACAGGTTAGGGTCAGGTCCAGCGATGGTAACCACAGTCACATAGTTAGTGATCACCTAGTGATCACCAGGCAGGTTCATGTTAACAAGGCAAGACTGAGATCAAACTGGGAAGTCAGTCCACAGACCAAGGTCTGGATAAATAGGACCCATAGCCAGGCACTGGCATGGCTCTGACTAAGCTGGAAATCAGTACTCCTACAGTGTGCAACAAGCAGAGAGTGATGGCTTTGGGTTGGGCTGAAATGGGGCTTCTAACCCCATGGGCTGGGGGTGTGGGTGGAGGCCACAAGTGGGGCTGGTCAGGGCCATTAGGGCCTCTTGGTGCTCCTCCATCTGCCTACTCTGTACTTCTACTGTTCATCTTTTACGATAGATGTGTGAGAGCACAGAGGAAACAACATTTTGTCTGTGTTGAGATTTTTAGGATAGCCTGTAAGGCTTAAAGTTCTGTTTTTAACATACCTGTGCTGAGGAAAAGATTCTGTAATCATACTACTTCAAGCTAGGAAGCATCTTGGTTATATAATTTATGTACAATGCAGTATGATAAAAAACAGAGTACAGTCATGCAGAGCTTCTCTTTGCCTGTTAAGATAGAAGACTGACACTAATGAGGTCCCTTGATAAGCAAAGGCAGAACTAAAAGCATCCGAACTTCAAAAGGATTTTGGACTTCAAATATTAAAGTGATGCAATGGAAAGAAAGGACTCACTGTTCTGGAATCCCATGAGTTAAGTCAAACTGCCTGAAGATTAAGAGCCATATCTGACCTTGTATCACAGACATATAAATGATGGAAAAATCTGTTCAGAGGAGATTGTTGTCCCATTTTTTGTGTAATTTCTGAGGGAATTTTCCACGGGAACTGTGTGGCTGAAGTTTGATAAGGCCCAGCATTGTTGGTGATCATGTGAATGATATGTATGACTTCTTCAACATCAGGCAGCAGTTTTTCCCACATGTACATGCCCAGTAAGCATCAATGAGGAAAAACATTGGGCATGCTTAACTAAGGATTTTAAGGAAACTGGGAAAATTGTGATAATATCTTAAATGAATGTCTAAGAGAGATTTAGAATGATAAAGCACAATAAAATACTTTAGAGTAAATCAAAGCAAGTAGACCATGAACAGTAAAGAGATTTCCATGGTGAGATTTTATTATCCTGAAAATGCTTTGGGATTCCTACTACCTCTTGTAAAAAGTTTCTAGTCTGTGGCTACTACAAGTATCTATTAGCAGCATGGCTTGGTTGCCTGTGTGAGCTCTCATCTGACCCCAGGAGTAAGTGCTTCTGTGCAGGTAGGTATCTCAGGCAGGAGACTACCATAAGCAATTGATTACAAGATACTTGGTGTTAGTTTTTGGCTGTTTAATCTGTTTTACGATGTTTCACAGCTTCCCTGCAGGAGCCTAGCCAGATGTCAGGAACTTCCCTACTCATAATTCAATGTTTAGCAAGAGGACAGAGTGTGTGTGCTAGACAGGGAAAGACTAGAAGTCTTGGCCTAGTTACAGAGAAGAACAGCGATAAAGTGTTACTGGAACAGGTTGCCTGGAGAGGTTGTGGACTCTCCTTCTCTGGAGATATTCAAGGCCTGCCTGGATGTGATCCTGTCTAACATGCTCTAGGTGACCCTGTTTGAGCAGGGAGGTTGCACTAGATGATCTCCAGAGGTCCCTTCCAACCTTACCAATTCTGTGATTCTGTGATTTTCAGCACTGGGGAGTAGGTGTGAGGAAATGATGTAAGAGCATGGGGCTGAGCCTGTAGTTATGGAAGCAGTCTGGTAGGAAGGAAAAGGGTGTTGTCATAGAATAATTTAGGTTGGAGGGGACCTCAGGAGGACACCTTGTCCACCCTCCTACTGAAAGTAAGGTTAACTTACATATTAGGTCAGGTTATTCCTGAACTCCTGGAATTTTGATCCTGGCTTGGTGGAAGCATAAGATTCCTGACACGGCAAAACAGGGGCAGAATTAGTTGCACATTCATCTCTACTGCTTGCCATGCAGTTGAACATTAAGTGAATGTTTGAGAAAATGGATATGTATGGTATACCTTTATATGTGTACATTTATGAGGGAGCCTTTAACTTTTACAGAAACAGAATATAGAGGCTGGATATAGAAATGAAAGCATACTTTTAACAACTAGTTTTGAAAAAAAATACCTCTTCATGAGGGTGAAAATTATATAGAAGAAATTAAATGTTGCATTTGGTGGGAGAATACTAATTCAAGGGTGAGATTTTGAAATATTGACTACTTCTCAGGATTGTCAATTGAAAGATCACATAAGCAATTCCTAAAACAGGGGGAAAATTCAATTTTATTCTTAAATCTTGAATATCTCCCTTAGTTTCTCTTGAAGCATCTCAAAGTTACTCCAGGATCCAAACTAATCAATTGAGACACGTTGTGCAGTTGCTTTATGAAGCAGATCAATGTCTTGCACAGTTTAGAAGGAAACTACTGCTTCTCTGGAGAGAAGACAGGTCTAGAGTCACAACCTGTGGTAGATAATATTTCATATTTTGAGGGTCTTTTAAATTGTTTTTAACTGTTTTGATAATAAAATGCCAGGGAAAACTTAGGTAGATCTGACATACTACAGTTAATTGGTACTCCAAAGGGACTTGAAGAGCATGAGAAAATGAAACTTGAAGTGAATGTTGTGTGAGAACTGTTTTCTTATAAAATGAAAAGCAGTTAGCTCCAACTTTCATAATAGTTCTTGTGCAACAATTGTTGTAGTTCATTGCAACAATTCTAAAGTAACTCTGCCGTTAGAACTTTTTCATCCTTACTTAGACAGAAATCTTATACTGCAGGAGTCCAAAAAGGGTCAAAGGGAGTTCAAAAAGGGTAAAAAAGGAAGTGTTCAGACACATCCTTTTTCTATCTCTTTCCTTGGAATTGCAAGTGGCAAGATCATAAGTGGCAACGTCTTTTTTAACAAAAAAGTGATTAAACCTGGCAGGAGTAGGTAAAATGTTTAAAAGCAATAAAAGATATGAAGGCCTCTGGTATTGCTCTGGTATTGTTGATGGTAGTACTGTATGTTCCTGAAGGGAGAATATTTTTCTTGATGTGCAGTAAGTTCTCAGATACAATAAATATTTTTATGATTTAGATTTGAGGACTCTTACTGCATGGTTATATTTGGTCATTTTATGGTACAGTCTTTACAAGTGTGTATTTTTTATTTGTAAAGAAATAATTGAATCCAAGGTCTTCAGATTTCACAGAAGTGAACAGGAAATTCACTACCTGAAAAATGCTAAATGCCTTTTCTAGGATTAGATTTATCTTTTACACTGGGAAATCTTAATATCAGAGAAAGTTCAGTTTCAAGGAAAAAATATATAGACTAATAAAAGTGATCAAAGAGCTTGTGTGAATTGATAGATTTACCTCCTATATTAATAACAACTAATTAAGTAACGTTAAAATCTCTAGAGAAGAAACACTGGGGCAACACAACAATGAATTAACAATGGTAAGAAAAACTGTCCTTTGTGATTTACTCTATTTGTCAGTTACAACAAAATTCACTTCTCCTAGCCTGTTCCAGCTCTTTTAATCTCTTTATAAATTAAAAGTTGCAGTTCCAGATACAGAAATATACAGGAAGATGCTCGCATAAGTAGAAACAAACTCATGCTTTCATTCAATGGATCAAAGGCAATTTATATTTAATACAGTAAGATCTTGCATTATATAGCCAATGTGGGAAGACACAACAACCTGATCTTCCAAGGGACAAAGGGACATGTTCTAACTGGCTTCAGAGTGGTCTTCATAGCCAGTGAATCTGCTTCCTGTGGTGCTCAGTTTGAGACAAGAAGATATGGGAAGTAGGACGTCATGTTAGCAAAGGAACCTCTTTCCTCTGACTTCGTATTTGTCTCCTGCAAAAATCCATACGAATTCTAGCTGAGAGGTTTTGCTTCCACAGGAGGCAAGTGGGGTGTTTGCGTTTGCATTCTGAATTGTGAGCATACCATTGTCTTTATAAGACATTTTGTGACATAACTACAGAATAATCCTCCCTGATCTGTTGTAGTTGCATTAAGACATTACTCCATAAACCAGAACATTGTTATTTGCAACCACTGATAAGGTAATTAAAAACAAGTGAAAACCTAGATGTACCTATCTTAAAATAAAAAGTGGTGCACAATTTTTTTAAAAGCTTGTTTTCATAGAAGAAGCTATTTACTACCCTCCCTTGCATTTGCAAGATAGATATTTAGTTTTATAATGACTTATTTTTCTTAACACCTTTGCTGTCTTATCTTCCTTTATAAAAAGCCTTATGGATTCATCTTAAAAATATTAGTCTTTCCTTTTAACTATGTGATGATTCCAAACACTGGTAAACTTTCCAAATACAATCTAATTCTTTCTTAGTGTTAAACATGGAATACATGCTGCAAAAGAAATGCAATAGTTTGATTTCCTGAACTGTAGTATTGGCGCGGGGGAGGATAGCAAAGACTTACTTTGACAGATGAACTCATTTTTAATGCAAAGACAGGATAGATATACTATAAAAGGAGCCCAATATGCTTTTTAACCTATTTCTGTCTTTTTTAAAAAACACACTATTATAGGTATTGAACTTGCATTTTTCTTTTCCTTCTTTGTTCCCCCCCTCCCCCCGAGGAATCAGATATGGATAATGAGAATTAAAAAAAAATGACAGTGAAAAATAGATGGTTTGTATTTGTTACACTTGAAATACTAAATAGGAGCTTGTTTGTGAAATAATTGTCTGCACTAAATTGCAGTCTCCTTCTCTGCTGCATAACTCTAAGTTATGATTCCTCATTCCTAAAAGTTTCAGTCCAGTAACAGTAGAAATAATACTAGTACTAGCATTATAAGCATCAAATGATGATGTGTTCCCATCATGATAGTTATTACAAGCACAGTCAAAATGGAAAAATCAAGGGAAAAATATATGCTATTAGTTTTCCCATTTTATATCAGTGAGTCACAATATATTTAAGCAGATTTACAATATTCTCCTGAATTAGAGTTTGATTCTGAAATGAGAGTTAGAGTACTCCAGCTGCTTTTGAATTAACCTTTGCTTGCATGCTGCTCTCTTTCTTGGCCTCTTGCTGCTTTGGTTGTCCGTATTAGATGCCTCTCACAGCACACGCGGGGCACATGCCTGGATTTCCTTTGAGTGAGTGTGCAGGGAAGGGAAGAGAAGGTTATAATCTTCATGATTTGCTTAAGATGGAACAGAATTGCAACACAGGCTTTGTCATGAATTGAGAGCTGGGCTAGGTAAGCACAGCTATGTTTGTCCAGAGGTCCATCTAAGACAGCAACACCCTTAATGGTGATCAGCAGAAGGTGCTAATGGAGTGTAACATCAAGCAAGCGTACTTCTCATACTCACCCAGCAGACCTTGTTCTTTAACACAAATAACATCTTTCACGTCTCACAGTTGTTGATGATGGGTTCCCCCCGCCCCTCGCCATCCACAAATCTTCTGATCTCCTCTTAAACCTACCAGAACTTTTAAAACTCACCAGTTCTTGTGAGAAGGAGCTACGTATCCTAACTCTCTATTTTGTGGAGTATTTTTGTGTTCTGAGTGTCACACTAATTCCGTTGGTGCTCCCTAGTGCTACTGAAAGGCAGAGAACAGCTTCCTACCCTCTTCAGCTCATGCTTGATTGTACAGCTCTCTAGCATGGTTTCTGCCCAGTCATCTCTCTTTCCAGACTAAACAATCCTAGTTTATTGCTTATTCATGCACAGAATCAATACCATACTTCTGATATTCCTTGTCCTTTTCTGCACTGTTTTTTTTTCATTTACATCCTTCCTCAAAGTCAAATAAAAATGTATGTAGAGTTCAAGATGCAGACTCAATATAGATTTGTACAATGGGGTTATGCTTACTGTTTTGTTGTTTCTCTGAACTGTTCTTAACATTTGATTTTTATTTTTTGACCAACAATGAGCACTAAGCTGACAGTGTGTTACTATAAGAATGATTTCCTAAGGGTCAGACTCAGTTCATACTGCACAACTGTATATATAAATTTAGGATTATTCCCTGCTTATACCCCTCCTCAAACAATTTGAACTTCATGAGTTTCCTGTTGTCTCACTTTTACAATTGTCAAAGTTTCTCTGAATGGCAGCCCTGTCTTCCAGTATACTAATTGCTCCCCATAAGCCTCTCCAATTTGGTGCCATCTGCAAACTTGTTACACTTGTACCATGACCCATCATACAGATTTGTTGATTAAGACAGTAGATAGAAGATCGAAGATGTTCAATTACTTGTCCTCCTCTGTCGATGGTTTTCAAAGTTTCGAAAGGCATTTTGTTTTATCAGTCTTAAGTACATAGAAATTTAAAGCAAGTGGTTTTCTCCAGAGTTTGCAGTGAAGAATATATTAAAACATTTTTTAGAAGTTTTTTTTTCTATTTTAGACTATTGCAATTGTTTGTATTAAAAAATGAAGGCAGAGGTGATAAAAAGGCATTTCTGTTGACTAAAAGCTGGATATGAATTGTGTTTCTAAAGAATATTCCCTGAGAAATTCAATAGAATATAAATAATGTTTCAGATTCTATATTAAGAAGTGGACAGATACTCCATTTTGAAATAGTAGTTCTCTCTGAGTCTGAAAAATGTGGTATTTATTATATCCATTTCTCTCTAATGCAAAAGGAAAGGAATATTTTACTGCCTTAAAAAGACTTGGATACATTGCAGAAAGTTGCTAAGTATGGTGGGAATTGTGAAAGGACTGGGAAAACAAGACTGAACTAAAAAACCTGATCATTATATTAAAATATTTGATGTGTATGAAAACTCAACTGTGAAAATGATACATTGAAGGACATGACATTTCCTTAGTATGTGACTTGTCCTTTAGTCTTCATATACTCATCCATTAGTTCTATAATAAGAAAGAGTCTTCTAACTATTGGGCTGAACTCACTGACTGTCAGTTGATGTTCAACTGATCTTGCACTAACAGAATCAAATTCTGGCACAAATATCTTTTTTTCCTTCTGTTGTTTACTACCTGTGTATATTTTAAGATTCCATCAGCCTGTATTCTGTTAGGCTGAGCTAGTCAAATCACTGTATTTTTCTCAAAAAGATAAGGGAATGGAGATACTCTTGTACTATCAACTATATATGATTAAAAATAGATGAGTTTGAAGTGGGTGGCCAGAACTTCAGGCAGTATTCTATATGAGATCTTATATAATAGTGTTAGAAATGGAAAACTGGAAATACTTTGCTCACACATCTTAGTATTATGTTTGCCTTTTCTACACCTTCATCAAACTGGTGGTTCACAATCAATCTGATTAATCATAGGTACTTTTTCCTTCACTTGTCTTGCAGCTGGTTTAAGCTGAGATTTTTAGAGTTAGCTCCCCAGTGAATGATGGATGAACTTTTGTACTGTTTTTGCACTTTTATATATCATCACATGTCTTTTAACTCCATCTGTCAAATTATTCTGGTTTGTTTTCTTCTTTTTTATTTTTCTATTCTGTTTTGACAAAATGTTCCTGGTGACTCTTCAGTCTTTCTTCTAGCCCCTGCTATCCTGATACATTTACACAGAGAATTGCTGAATCTCTTGAGCGCCGGCAGGCAGCCCTAAATGCACTCCTTGGTTCTGGCAATTTCGGTCCCTCAGTTTGCTCCCTTTGGCTCTCACTTCTAACTTATTTTCTTCTTTAGTTTCTCCTCAGATTCAGTAGTTCTTTCCCATGTCACCTTCCTCCCCAGCCTTGAGAAGCTTCCCAGTTACAGGGCAAGCCTAGACCTGTTCTTCTGGTTGAAGAATTGAATGACACCAGTGGTCAGTGTTGGATATTTGCAGAAAGGGTACAAGAACAAGTCCAGGAAAAATGAAGTGTAAGAACATTTTAAACTAGAGAATATATGTGCTATCTAATAGTCCTTTAAAGCCTTGGTTTTACCTTCCACCCAACCAGAACATCCTGAGGTGTGCCTAAGTGTGAAACCATACTACTCATCTTCTCTATCTTGTTCACCATAGTTAAGGCTCAAGTGTTTCACTATCATGTATATACTTTCAAATAAGAGACAGTTTGACTTCCTAGGGGAAAAAAATAAAATCAAAATTCTATCATGAGTCAAAAAGTAGATACTGATCTCCTCCATTTCCAAGATTCTTCCTCTAGTCAGGATCTTTATTTTCTTCTTTCCAAACTCCCTCTTCTCTCTGAGACCACTTCTTTTTGGCTACCTCTTCTTTCCAGAATGTCAAATATCCAATTTGGGGATCTGAATAGTCTATGTACAGAAGCACAATGTGTGATCAGACTCTTAATCGGAGATTCTGTCTCACGCCTCTAGTAATGGAAGGATTCAGGATGCACCGTGCTGGTCTAGTTCAAGTGTCACCAAAATTTTCAACCGTCCTGTACCTGTGGCAACTACCAAGTAGCAGGTTTCTGCTTGAAAGTTCAAAAATTCCGTTTCAGACTTTCATCCATACTCAATCATCTGCTACCTGTTAGCATTAACAATTTAAACTATTTTTTTCACCTACAAAAGCAACATAGCTCAGACTAGGACTGAAGACCAAACCCTGAGCTCAGACAGAGCTCCTGGACCAATGGGTAGAGGATGTGTGGGTGAAGGTGAAGCTAGTCAAGGCATTTTAGTGCACTCATGGCCCTGACAGGTACTCTTTAATTAAAAGCCTTGCATTCACAAATTGCCTAAAAAGCCTTTTGAAACCATTGAAACAGCCAACTCAAAATGTTACTGATGGACTAAAATACTCTGCTCTATTTTATCTTTTTTTTATTCTCTTCCTATGCAAAGTTTTGGGTTGTTTAGGACCATCCATGTGATCTAAGGAAACACTAATCTACATATATTTTAGAGTATCTGAATCTGTCTGAAACCACCATCTGCTTCTTGTGTTTAACTTGTGACTTGACTATTCAAGTATCGTATAAAAAGGCACTCCAAAGTACAGTCAATTTATGTTAGCCAAGAAGGCTTTGGAAGACTTTGCTCAATCAGTTGCAAATGCATGTGACCTCATATGATCTTACTCTGAGTACATTTTGACTTTGACAGACTGTTTCCAATTTCCAGATTGGAAGCAATGTAGTTTGAATGAGCTGGAAGTGATGGCAAAGCACCTCATCCCTGCACGCAAAAACTTTGTTTCCAAAAGTATTCCCTCCTCCAGAGTAAGCTGATACCAGATCCCTCAGTTTAGTAAACAAAGGAAGAGAAGATGCTCATTAGAAGTAATGTACCTAAAACTTGGCCATATGGTTCTCATATGCAGCTGTTAATGTGTTATTATTCCAGTGCAATAGTAGATCCTTAGGGAGATGTATCCGTGAAAATACAGTCTGCATATCTCTGCAAAGTTGGCAATTACTGCAGTGATTATCATACAGATACCCTTATACTAATCTTGCAGTACAATTTTTATGGCACCAGTCTGCCTCCACATGGGGAGGAACTTTTACTTTATATTTACCTGAAAGAAAAATTAAACCTTTAAAGTCGAACATCTCTCAAAAGGAAATGTTCAATTTCAAATAAGAATGGAGTCAGTAGAATGCTATAATTTGCTTTATACTAGACCACTGACTGAATTATTTTTGTGCGATAAAGATAAATTATCTATATTCTATATCTGTGTTATCTATATTGGGCTATATTCTGCCCATAGACCACAACTATGGGCAGAATATAGCCCAATATAGATAACACAGATATAGAATACAGATAATTATGCTGTTTGACTCATGAGCAACTGAGAAGCAGCTGCATGGCCCTTAGCTGGTTGACCACTCAAAATAAGCATTTGCTAAGTAGCCAGTCAATAAAAAATACCTGCCCAGACCTTTGAGACTGGATGTACAGTTCTTTTGTCAACATGCCAAGAGGCTCACATGTTTGCATTGCCCTGCTGCCCAAAGAAGTGTGCATACAGAGTTTGGGCTCTACGTAGGTCTGCAAGCAAACCAGTCAGTACACAAGGGTATTGCAACACTATTTTAAGCAACTTCTGGAGGGCTTTTTAGGGGGAAGACAGGGAAAGGAAAGGAGAGATTTGGGGGGGGAAGGGAAGGAGGAAAATGTACATTAGAGGAAAGGAGGGTGCTGCCTTCTATTAACAGGTTAAATATCTTTAAAAATTCGTCCACTTGTTTAGATTAGAGATGCCTGGACTAAATGTATGCAGTAGTTCCTTCATGATCTAAAGACAGATGACAAACAGGCAATAGTTTCAGATAAGAAATGTTTTGGTTTTTTTAGCTAAAGTAGGAATAAAGGTTGTATTTCGTCCTGCCTCTCTGAAGGACTTTTCTGTTACTTAGAATACTAAAAAGTCACTTTTTTTCCCCCCATCATAAGGTCTTCATCTTGAATAACTACTTTATTTTTGTGAAGAAAGCATTTTTCCATGTTGACATGACAGAGAAATCACAATTTTGTCATTCTTTAAATGTTAAAATGCAGGTACTGCAGAAAATATGATGGCTACAGACTTTTGGTCTAATACATTTTTTGCAAGCTCAGTTGTTCTTAATTTTTTTCATTGACATGATTTTTTCATTTTCTTTAAGCAATCAGATATTCATGGCCTACAAAGTTCTTCCTCATGGAGAATAAAGAACTAGGGCTGCTGGGGAAAAGGCAATAGTTGATAAGAAGATATCCCCTAACTGCCTGCTCCTGTAGATTTCCTTTTCTTGATTAGTGCTTGGGCACACACATCACCATATTTGCATTTAGCATAAATGGGTGGCAGAAACCTCTGGCAGGACAAAGAACAGGGAAATGTAGGTGCAGTGAAAAGAAGTATCTTAGAAATATCTAATTTATACAGAAATTAAGCAGAAGGAGGAAAAACTATGAAACTATGAAGGTGACTAAGCACTGGAGGAAGTTGACCAGACAGCTGGTGTAATCTCTATCCTCAGAGGTCTTCAAAACCCAAGTAGGTGAGGATTTAAGCAACCTGATTTAGCTTAGGAGGCAGGCCTGCTTGGTGCAGGGGTTTAGGCTTATGACCTTCGGGTTTCAATTCTAATCCAAGTCTTTCTGTGATTCTGTGAATCAACATTAATCAAACAGTAACCTTCTACAGAAATAAAACATGCACTTCAGGAGATTCTCTAGCTATTTGTTTTCTCTCAGTAACTCTTAATGTGGTTCCTCAGTTATGCCAAATTAGCAAAATTAGCGCACACAATCATTCTTCCTTATCTGCCATAACTACTTATGTTTGCTTCTCACCTTGCAAACCTAACAAGACTTGGGATAACATCTCCATGATGAGATGCTACTGTTCTGTTAGCAGCATCTGACTGGAGTTGCACTGGGGTTCTCAACATCTTTGTGTCAAAGATGAGATACTGATTTCTCATTTGTACAACACTGCTTATGCACATGATTTATTCTGGGGACACTTCCAGTGAGTAAGATTCACTGGGAACAGGGAAGAAAGCAGTTTCTTCTTGCTTTTCAACTCTCTTCTCCATTTTTCTTCATCTCCTTCTTCTCTGTATTTTCAGTCAACAGCAGACTTCAAATCAGCCCCTAACCTGTTTGTTCTTTGTTTTCTTGGAAGTTCTTAATTCTTTTTTTTCATTGAGAGGGCTCACTGTTCTGATCCACACATTGCACTTTCCAGAGGCAGCAGGAAAAATGAGGAAAAAGAAAGAAAATATAACGATAGTGAAATTAGTTATGCACAACCATCATACGCAGCAGGATCTCAACCTCTTGCATGTTCCTTTTTCTAGTGATTGTTATTCCTTTGAGACTTTCTTTGTTTGTTTTCCACAGTGCATTTCTGGCTACTTAGTCTCCAGCAATCTATTCAATTACCTGAATTCTTTAGTTAATTGGGCTTAATGGAGAATTCAGATCAATGAACCAAATCTCGGCAGTATGAATAATGTTTCTGCTAAGGATTAAACTCGAATGGCAATTCATCGGAGTCAAAAAAACAATGTCAGGGTAAGAGGTTGTTTTACTGACAGTAGCTATTTCATTGGTTTCCCATGTTGATAAACTGTACCAGCCTCTTTCTAAAATGTATGGTTATATGGGTATATGGTTATATGGACCTCTCTAGCCCTTGTGTCAGTTGTGATCAAATGGCCTCAGATCATTGTCTGAAAAGTTTTGAATTAGCATGATTTGTGCCAAATCATAATTTCTGCTAGCTATGACCCCAAAATGGGAGGTACATCCCATATTGCAGGCACATGCTGTCATAAGGACAAAATTTCGTAAAATGTGGTCACTTCAGAAACTTTTCTTTATAGATTAAAGCTGTCATAATCTTAAGATTTCCCCTAACAGCACAAAAGTTTGCACATCTTCACAGAACACCAGCCTTCTATATTGCCTCTAACTCAGAGGTTTAAATCATGTATCAGAGTTTAGAAATAATTACTATGTGAAATTGCCAAGCTGCTTGTGTGTTTTTTGTTTGTTTTTAAGTCTATCAGCTGAAGAATAGTATATTAAGAATACCTATATAAAAGAGAGACTGAGAGATCAGTCCAAAACAGGATCTAAACATCTGCTAAAGATGATGACATCTACTAAAATGACAAATTTTCGAAACAAAATAAAAAGAAACAATTCTCATATCACATTTTGAACTTCTCAGATCTGCTAATGCTAAGGAATTTCTGGTCATGCTCAGAAGCAGAAATGTAGAGAACTGTGAAATATTAATGGAAAAAAAAACATAAGCAGTTACAGATTTCATATTTTTTCAATGTGGCAATGCAAAGAAAGAGAAAATTTCAAGGCTTACTGGACATGGGTGCTACCTATGTCTTACTATAAATATAATTTACCGAGTTTTTTCCTTGATTTTAAAACTGATGTGTTTTCTTTGAAGGATTTGGTCCTCTGGTTGCTGATTTTTTAATTTTTTTTTTCTATAATGAGTCATTTTAAAAAACGTTTAACATGTGAAGTCTACTATAATGACATATGTGTATAGCTTCTGAAATTTAGATGAATCTTTCAGTATGCTCAGGATATTTCTTAGTCTGCTCTGAAAGGTGAATTATTCTACATTAATTTTCGTTGAAAAAAAGGAACTATTTTTTCCATGGCAAAGTCATAGCCTTTCTTGCAGTAATCAGTTCATGTTTCTGTACTCATGACATACATGACATACACAAGAAGCATAAGAAATACAGCATGTTGGCCACAATAAAATGTAAGGGTAATTCAATTTTGAAGGCAAAAAGCAGGATTGCAACTCTGGACTTCAAGAGAACAGATTTTGGGCTCTTCAGGCACCTACCTGGAGGAATCTCAAGAGTTAAGGCCCTAGAGGGAAGGGGGGGTCCAGGAGAGCTGGCTAGTATTCAAACATCACTTCCGCCAGGCTCAAGGGCAGTGCATCCCTAGGAGTAAGAAGTGCAGCAAAGGGGGCAGGGGACCTGCATGGGTGAGCAAGGAGCTCCTGGACAAATTCAGGCAGAAGAAGAAAGTCCACAGAATGTGGAAGAGGGGACAGGCTACTTGGGAGAATTTTAGGAATGCTGTCAGAGTATGCAGAGATGCAGCGAGGAAGGCTAAGGCCCATTTGGAATTGAGTCTGGCAAGGGATGTTAAGGACAAGAAGAAGAGCTTCTTCAAATACATCAGCAGCAAGAGGAGGACTAGGGAAAATGTGGGCCCACTGCTGAATGGGGCAGAGGGCCTGGTGACAAGCGATACAGAGAAAGCAGAATTATTGAATGCCTTCTTTGCTTCAGTCTTCACTGCTAAGGGCAGCCCCCAGGAATCCCGGAGCCTGGATGTGAGGGAGAAAGTCCAGAGAAGGGAAGACTTTCCTTTGGTTGAGGAGGATAGGATTAGAGACCTTCTGGGCAGCCTAGACATCCACAAATCCATGGGCCTGGATGGGATGCACCCACAGGTACTGAGGGAGCTGGCGGATGTTGTTGCCAGGCCGCTCTCCATCATCTTTGAAAGGTCCTGGAGAACTGGAGAGGTGCCTGAGGACTGGAAGAAAGCCAGTGTCACTCCAGTCTTCAAGAAGAGCAAGAAGGAGGACCCAGGCAAGTATAGGCCAGTCAGCCTCACCTCCATCCCTGGAAAGGTGATGGAACAGCTCATCCTGGATGGCATCTCCAGGCATATGGAGGAAAAGAAGGTGATCAGAAGTAGCCAGCATGGATTCACCAAGGAGAAATCCTGCTTAACCAACCTGATAGCCTTCTATGATGGAATGACTGGCTGGGTAGATGAGGGGAGAGCAGTGGACATTGTGTACCTTGACTTCAGCAAGGCTTTCAACACTGTCTCCCATAACATCCTCATAGGTAAGCTCAGGAAGTGTGGGTTAGATGAGTGGACAGTGAGGTGGATTGAGAACTGGCTGAAAGGCAGAGCTCAGAGGGTTGTCGTCAGTGGCGTGGAATCTAGTTGGAGGCCTGTGGCTAGTGGCATCCCCCAGGGCTCAGTACTGGGTCCCATCCTGTTCAGCTTATTCATCAGTGACCTGGTTGAGGGGACGGAGTTCCTCCTCAGCAAGTTTGCTGGTGATTCCAAGCTGGGAGGAGAGGCTGATACAGCAGAGAGCTGTGCTGCCATTCAGAGAGACCTGGACAGGCTGGAGAGCTGGGCAGAGAGGAACCTCGTGAGGTTCAACAAGGGCAACTGCAGAGTCCTGCACCTAGGGAGAAAGAACCCTAGGCATCAGTACAGGCTGGGGGCTGACCTTCTGGAGAACAGCTCTGCAGAGAAGAACCTGGGAGTGCTGGTGGATGACAGATAGACCATGATCCAGCAATGTTCCCTTGTGGCCAAGAAGTCCAATGGTATCCTTGGGTGCATTAGGAGGAGTGTTGCCAGCAGGTCGAGGGAGGTGATCCTGCCCCTCTACTCAGCCCTGGGGAGGCCTTATCTGGAGTACTGCATCCATTTCTGGGCTCCCCAGTACAAGAGAGACATGGAGCTGCTGGAGAGAGTCCAATATAGGGCTACAAAGATATTCAGAGGGCTGGATCATCTGCCCTATGAGGAATGGCTGTGAGAGCTGGGCCTGTGTAGTCTGGAGAAGAGAAGACTGAGGGGGGATCTTATCAATATCTGTAAGTATCTGAAGGGAAGGTGTCAGGGGGACAGAGACAAACTCTTCTCAGTTGTCCCGTGTGACAAGACAAGAGGCAATGGGCAGAAATTGAACCACAGGAAGTTCTGCCTGAATGTGAAGGAGAATTTCTTCACCAGGAGAGTGACGAAGCACTAGACCAGTTTGCCCAGGGAGGCTGTGCAGTCTCCTTCTCTGGAGATCTTCAAGGCCCGCCTTGATACAGCCCTGTCTAACATGCTCTAGGTGACCGTGCTGAGCAGGGATGTTGGACTAGATGATCTCCAGAGGTCCCTTCCAACCTTACTGATTCTATGATTCTATGAAACTACAGGGGTGTGATTACATAAGACACGGAGGAGTAGGTTTACACAAAGTAGGCTTTACATTTTAGAAATGTAAACATAACTTGAGGGTGTGTGTTTTTTTAACTGATCAGGTGTTCTCCACTGTAGTCCAAGAATGGTGGCAAATAAATGTAGAATTGGAGAATTTAAGATTTGATCATTTGTGCGCTTGCATCAATTGTATGCATGCCATGCTTTAAAACTTCAAAGCAATCACAGTCAAAAATTGTGAAAGAGACTTTCCTGCCTCATCTATGGAAGTTAATAAATTAGTACTGATATTTTATTTTTTGGAGTGAATGTTCTTTTAGGTATCTCTTCATTTGCCTTATTTGTTAAAGCTCTCTTCTATAAGTTAAGAACTTCTGAAAGTATTTATGAGAAAGTTATGAGAATTATGGCCATTTAACACTCCACAATACTTAGCAGAGGATCTGCTGGCCAGACAGAACTATTAGGTACTCTGCATCAGCTTCTGGCAATGAACTGTTGTTGAAAACTCCAAATTGAGATTTTTTTTTCCCACCAACTCCAATCTGAAGTAGGTTACAAGGAGCTTGTAACATATTATTAGTGTGATCCATCCCAGTCAAAAGAAACACAAATTTTGAATTGATGTCAGCTAGAGACTGGAATTTGCCACTTACAATCTGAAAAGTTCATCAGAAATGCATTGTGCAAGGATAGAGAATGCAGCAGCAGAGGACGGCCTTGATGCTTACAGCTGTTGCTTACAGACAGTTTGCTATTGCTGCAAGTAGACTAACTTCAGGTTAAATTTACTGCAAGGTTGGATTCAGTCTGGATTTGGGAGACCACATGCATTTCAGGTGAGAGACAAAACACACATTCAAATTATCTGCTTAATTCTTTCTTTTGAATCACGTAACACAAAGAAGTGGTGATAAACCTCTGGTTTTGAGCATCAGACTAGTATGTTTTTATAAAATATGCATTACAGCACATCACAATAAAGAGCTTGAGAGGGCATGAGCGGAGCTTGCAGTCTCAGCCAGAATGCTAACATACATTTACACAAACCATAACCAATCTTTCCTTCAGTATCCTAGAGGTAAAATTACTTTTATATGTTAGTTGGGTCAGCTCCTGGTATCTTTATCACTCAATTATAGAATCAGTAAGGTTGGAAGGGACCTTTGGAGATCATCCAGTCCAACTCTCAAACAAGTAGCCCGTGCGGAGATCAAACCTGCGACCCTAGCATTATTAGCACCATGCTCTAACCAACTGAGCTAAACCTAACCCCAAATGTACCACACGCAAGTATGTGGCCAGACTGTGGTTGACTGTGCAAACTGGAGAGGACTCTCTAAGGTCAAATAAGCAATAGTAGTGATTTTCTTAATCACTAAATTCTATGAAATGAAGGATCATAAGATCACAGGGTTGAAGCAAATATCAAGAAGTCTTTTAGTCCATCCTGTTCTTCACAGCAACGAGAACCAACTAAACCAAGTTCACTCCCAGTGTTCCCCTAACCTCTTCTCATAAGTGTCAGATGATCAAGATGTCCTGTGCTAGTGATCACAATTGCTTCACTATCATGAGAATCAAAAGCTTTTTTCCAAAATCATACCCTGAATCTTCCTTGTTGCCGTTTACCTTAGTGGCCCTTTCCCATGCTATATTTGTGCCATTAATTAGCCTGACTCAAGAGGCTAATCTGTATTCTCTGATACTCCACAGTCCTGAAGATTAGGCAACTGGTGATTCTGGGCAGAAATATAAGAATTGTA
Source organism: Rhea pennata (assembly GCF_028389875.1). Lineage (NCBI taxonomy): Eukaryota > Metazoa > Chordata > Aves > Rheiformes > Rheidae > Rhea > Rhea pennata. The sequence goes on from NC_084664.1 coordinate 75,694,719, forward strand.
TCCAATTTCTCTAATGCTAAGGATCTGTATTGCACTGCTAGCGTTTATGTAGGAGTCACTAGAAATAACATATGTACTGTCCCCATCTTCCCATAGGGTGCTTTTACAGTTGAAAAGAAAAGGATCCTATCTGATTTTTGCAGTTGCAGAAACAAGAAAGCAAACAAGACCCAGCTGCACAACAGATGAAGTAGATCGGGGGTGTTATAATCATTTCAGGCCTATTAGAGTACATCAATGAACCGAATAGAGAAGAGGAAAATAAAAGATGTTTTTTTCCAAAAGATTCAGAGATGGTGGTACAAAGAATGCAAAATGACAGAAAAATACAATGCATTCCGCTTCCTCTGCTAAAAGGCAACAGACCATTCCATCATAATGCAGGGATTGTTTGCATATTTCAGCCCATGGCAATGGCATAGCCTATCATATGACTCAATATAAACGTTCCTACGACTTAACTGCAGCTGCTTGTTTTGCAGGTAGATGTGATGGGGGCTGCAGGAACTCTGTCTAATTGTGCTAATTCCTGATAACATGGTTAATAGAGTTAAGACAGGACCATTACCAGTCCATTCAGTGACTATGTGCTGCACTCAAGCTGAAAAGTTCACTCTCGTTGCTTTAGATAAGTAAAATCTTCTTAGCTTAATTGGAGTTTTCAGTGCAGTGCCCTTGCAGAACAGACTGTATTGATTTTACCAACCATTGAACCCCAAGTACACACAGCTACAAAATCTAATCATGGTGGCACTGAAGATTTCTGTAATTCTTCATGCTTTTATGGATGAGCGTTTATGTCCATATATAAAGGCAATGTATATCTATCACAGTAGGAACTGATGTTATGTATGACTACGTAACATTCTCCTAAGTTTTCCTGAATTGATGTAGAACAGTTGGTCCCTGAAAGCACTTACCTTTCTATAAAAGTTCTCAGAGGGTTTTGAATAACTGCTTTAAAGAAACTGCTCTTGTTCATCTAGACTCAGCATTAGTCCAAATTGAAAATGCAAGTTTTCATAAATCTTGAAGTCAGAAGAGACATTAAAATCTGACCACTCTCCATGTAGTCTTCACAGGCTATGCAGTAGCATGCTCAGGGACTCCTGTACTGAAGAATTCAGTCAATTGCTTTCAAGTAAATCATGTCTTCCTGGAAGTTTTGGTAGACTTTGAGAAATGTATAATCCAGTATTTTTAATGACCCTCACATTTTAGTAGTGGGCTTTTTTTCTTATATTCTCACATTTGGCACAACATGATGGTCTTCTTCCCTCTTCCTTTAGGATGAAGCTGAGGTCTGGATTTCTAGTTCAGTTCTCATCTACTGTAATAAGATATTGATTTGAATCCATTTCAGTAGAGACTGAGAGAAAGATCATCTTTCATATTAGCTGAGATGCAGTAGTTAAAAAAAGCCCTTTTTGATCCCGAGGATATAACATGCACCCTTATGACAGAGATTAAATGAATTTGTCTCGTAACAGGACCATATTACCTCTTTTTTTCTTTGTGTCAATTATCTTTCTAACTCTTATTAGACTATCTTTCATCTTTTCTCTAATAATAAGAGTGTTGCAAGTGTTCTCTCATTGCAGTCGGGTGTATTTTTCATACATCCCATATAAACCAGTCTTTGCAGTCCTTTAATTTCTGAAAACCTGTATATTGCCATCAGCAGACTAATCTTATCTATTTTCCAACCAGAGGCAACACTGGTGCAAAGTTTTTTTTATATTTTTTAAATATCTTTTTTTATTATTTATTTTTTATATATTCTTTACCCTGCCAATTGTTTTAAGTGCAGTTGCCAAACTGCATAGAGTATAAATGATCAGGCAGCCATAGTGCCATTAAGAGTGAAATCCACAAAGCCAGCATTGTACAATTAGTACAGCCCTATCTGTTTAAAATCTGTCTGCTGACTTAACCCTCTTACTTAATGTCTCCTTGAGGTTCCTAGTCCAAAACACTCACAACTGAGAAGAACAGAGATTAAATTTGCTGTTAATTTTGAATAATCTTTAAGTAAAGTTACTTACAGCCTAAAATATTTGCCATCTTTTAATCTTTTGAAGAACATGGTATTTGGTTTCAACCTGTTTTCCAGCACTGACCTGCTACAGATTTCTCACATAGCTATCAATTACTTTTCTCCTAGACTTTGTTTGTATATGTCTGACAGCTACCAACATCTATATATTTCCAAAAACCACCTACAGCAGCTTTCTGTTTTGAAGCAGCTGTCAACACCAAATAATCCTTAGTTATTGCTAATATCAAGGCTGTTACGGCTTTAAGGAAGTATTGCTGCTGAGCTCAGATACAACCGAAGTCAGCAATCAGTGTTGTAGATATGACTTTCTCTGTGGAGGTTAATCAATGAGAAGCTTCCTGGCAGCAGGTGGTTAATTTTCTATTAAATAATCTCCCTGTGAAACAGCAACTTTTACTTCCTTTTTTATTATTATTATTTTTTTTGGATAGTTAAAGAGGTGGACACATTGTCTTTGCTCGCTGGTGATTTAGCTCCTATTTCCTAGTACTAGCAAATCAAAAAGGAATAAAATACAGTCCATGAAAATCCTAGTGTTTTAGTCTGTTTGTATTAACATCTTTGCATAAATAGGTTCATTTAAAATGTCTCTATATTTGAGAGAAACTTAGGGAATACTAAAGAAATGTTTTATTACATTCTTTTTACTAAAGCTCAGCTTACTTCTTTGAAGCCGGGGCTAGGTAACTAATTTTATTTAGCATAACACTGAAAGTTAAACCTCAGGGAAACTGCATGTAAAATACAATTATAAATCAATGTTATAGCTCCCAGTCAGACTTCAGAGAGAGCTTGTCATAGATTTTCTTAGTTAAATATTATAAATAGTATTGACAAATGGGAAAGCATTATAAATTGTAAAAATCACAGCAATTGGGACCTGAATACTATGAATAACTGTTAAATTAATTCAGTATATCTAATATTTTTTATCAAAAGTCTCTATAATAGATATTTCAATAGCAAGTTTCAACAAAACATACTTGCTTAATATGAAACAAAGTATATTATTTGAAATTACTAGGAAAATATGTCACCTATTTTACTTTATTTTACTTCTTGTTATTATCAAACTACATATATTGAGGACTGATTGTATTTCCAATGGCAACCGCTCCAAGTATTTTGAATCTCAAGAATGCTGGAGCTGATGAATTATGTTAGTGTACTTTGAGGACTGCTGTCCCACATGGCTACTTGCAGGTAGGCAAATAACATCTCTCAGAGCCATCTTGGCCTCTTCTCAGCCTTCTGAGGCTGAGGAAGGACAGAGTCATTTCTGGACACTTCCACTGGGAAAGTGGAGTATGAGCTAGAAATGTAAAAGGAGGTTGGGGAATCTCAGAAGTTCAGATGCTGTTCATGCTGCACAGCTTTAGGTACCTAGTTCCTGCTGAAGGCCTATCAGGATCTAGAAACTAGAATCAGTGCTTTTTAATCTGAAGTTCCCAGTTCAGGAAGATCTTCAGGGAGCTCTCAGCAGCAAACTGAAGTCTCACTGCTTTAACTGTTCAGTTATAAAAACAAACAAACAAACAAACAAAAAAAAACCAAGCAAACAACCCCCCCCCCCAACACTGAGAAAACTCCACCTTCCTTCTTAATAAGAGCTTCCAGTTTAGAGCACTTGTCCAGGAACTAGGAAATATGGGTTCTACTCAGTGCGAAGTACATGAACAAGTGACTTGTTTCAGGGCAGATGTCACATTACAGAGTAACTAGCAGTACTATCAGCCATCCTATGGTAAGGTCAAGGAATGAAAATGAAGAGTATATGTTTTAAAATGTGTGCAGGCCTATTAGCAAGTCAGGCTGGAGAAGCTTTAGGTGAGGCCAGCTTTTCTCATTAGCATTTTGGGCCACCAGTTAGGTCTCTTTCATTAAGCATTGTATCCTCTGCAGAATAATAATGAGACATTAGAATTTGCACAGGCTTCTTATTACATCTGTAATTTATATTTAACTTTTACCTTGCAACTGGGATTGCTGACATCAGGCTGCTCTAGTTTCTAGGCTTCAAGGGAGCTACAGAGATCATGAATTAATTCATGCTATACTGATTATTTTCATACCCTTGATTGTCCATTAACTTTAATAAATCTGCAAGGTTGGTGGCCTACAAATGTGTTTGCACACACAGACAAGCACACACAGAGTTAAATATAACATAATATATGCTATATATACACACACATATGCACACAATTCCTTATCAAATTACTTTTTCTAGCTTCAAGTCTCAGTTCTTTTAAAAATGATCTTGTCTATATTACTCTGCTTATCTTTTAAATACTCTAGAAATTAAATCAGGCTATTTAGTCTAAAACTTATTTAAAGTTGCCTACATGTTTGGATTTTCATTTGTGCAAGCACTGCTTGCACCCTGGAAAGCTTACCCTAAACACATTTAGAATATTAAATCCACTGCAAAAAATGGCATTGTTTTTCACTGCACTGAACATCCCGCTGCTATCAGGTTTCATCCTGACATTTACAATAATGCTGACTAACGTTCTGAAACCTGGCATGAAACTATCAATATGTAATATTTTAAAAGCTTGTGGTATTGTTTGGTGTTTTTTGCTGCTGCTAAACAGAAGCTTGGAGATAGCTGAGTGCCCACAGAACTTTTGAAAGACCATTTCTTGGGAAAGGAGAGAGTCATAAAAAGAGGGTAGTCAATAAAAAACAGCTCAAGTAGGGAGGCCTCCAGTGGATGCATGTAGCTGGGGATGTGCATATGAGCCATGGCTATGGGGGACCCTCTTTGAAATGTCTGTACACCAGTGCACATAGCATGGGGAATAAAGAGGAGGAACTGCAGATCTGTGTGTGATTGCAAGGCCATGATCTCATTGCAGTTACAGAGACATGGTGGGATACCTCCAGCATGACCGGAATGCTGTCATGCATGGCTATGTGCTTTTTAGGAAAGACAGGCCAGGAAGGCGAGGTGCTGGAGTTGCTCTTTATATGAGAGAACCACTGGAATGTATCAGGCTCTGCCTAGGGGTGGATGAAGAGTGACTCGAGAGCTTATGAATGAGGATTAAAGGACAGGCTAACATGGGGGATGCTGTTGCTGGTGTCTACTACAGACTACCTGATCAGGAAGAGGGAGTCAATAAGGCCTTCTGCAGACAGCTGGAAGTAGCCTCACAATCACAGGCTCTGGTTCTCATGGGGGACTTTAACCACCCTGACATCTATTGGAAGGACAACACAGCTAGGCACAAACAGTCCAGGAGGCTCCTGCGGAGAATCGATGACAATTTCTTGACACAGGTGGTGGAGGAGCCTACGAGGAGGGGTGTCCTGCTGGATCTTGTCCTACAGGATCAACAAAGAAGGGCTACTTAGAGATGTGAAGGTTGGGGGCAGCCTTGGCTGTAGTGACTATGGGATGGTGAAGTTCAGGATCCTGCATGGAAGAAGCAAGGCAATAAGCAGGATTGCAACTCTGGACTTCAAGAGAACAGATTTTGGGCTCTTCAGGCACCTACCTGGAGGAATCTCAAGAGTTAAGGCCCTAGAGGGAAGGGGGGTCCAGGAGAGCTGGCTAGTATTCAAACATCACTTCCACCAGGCTCAAGGGCAGTGCATCCCTATGAGTAAGAAGTGCAGCAAAGGGGGCAGGAGACCTGCATGGGTGAGCAAGGAGCTCCTGGACAAATTCAGGCAGAGAAAGAAAATACACAGAATGTGGAAGAGGGGACAGGCTACTTGGGAGAATTTTAGGAATTTTGTCAGAGTATGTAGAGATGCGGCAAGGAAGGCTGAGGCCCATCTGGAATTGATTCTGGCAAAGGATGTTAAGGACAAGAAGAAGGGCTTCTTCAAATACATCAGTAGCAAGAGGAGGACTAGGGAAAATGTGGGTCCACTGCTGAATGGGTCAGCACCAGAGGCTCTGGTGACGAAGGATACAAAAGAGTCAGAGTTACTGAATGCCTTCTTTGCTTCAGTCTTCACTGCTAAGGGCAGCCCTCAAGAATTCCAGAGCCTGGATGTGAGGGAGAAAGTCTGGAGAAAGGAAAACTTTCCTTTGGTCAAAGAGGACCGAGTTAGAGACCTTCCAGGTAAGCTTGACATCCACAAACCTATGGGGCTGGATGGGATGCACCCACAGGTACTGAGGGAGCTGGCGGATGTTGTTGCCAGGCTGCTCTCCATCATCTTTGAAAGGTCCTGGAGAACTGGAGAGGTGCCTGAGGCCTGGAAGAAAGCCGGTGTCACTCCAGTCTTCAAGAAGAGCAAGAAGGAGGACCCAGGCAAGTATAGGCCAGTCAGCCTCACCTCCATCCCTGGAAAGGTGATGGAACAGCTCATCCTGGATGGCATCTCCAGGCATATGGAGGAAAAGAAGGTGATCAGAAGTAGCCAGCATGGATTCACCAAGGGGAAATCCTGCTTAACCAACCTGATAGCCTTCTATGATGGAATGACTGGCTGGGTAGATGAGGGGAGAGCAGTGGACATTGTGTACCTTGACTTCAGCAAGGCTTTTGACACTGTCTCCCATAACAGCCTCCTAGGCAAGCTCAGGAAGTGTGGGTTAGATGAGTGGACCGTGAAGCTGGATTGAGAACTGGCTGAAAGGCAGAGCTCAGAGGGTTGTCATTAGTGGCACAGAGTCAAGTTGGAGGCCTGTGGCTAGTGGAGTTCCCCAGGGCTCAGTACTGGGGCCAGTCTTGTTCAACATATTCATCAGCGATCTGGAGGAAGGCACAGAGTGCCTCTTCAGCGCAAGTTTGCTGATGATTCCAAGCTGGGAGGAGAGGCTGATACAGCAGAGGGCTGTGCTGCCATTCAGAGGGACCTCAAGAGGCTGTAGAAGTGGGTGGAGAGGAACCTCATGGAGTTCAACACAGGCAAGTGCGGACTTCTGCACCGAGGGAGGAAGAACCCCATGCACCAGTACAGGCTGGGGACTGACCTCCTGGAAAGCAGCTCAGCAGAGAAGGACCTGGGAGTGCTGCTGGATGACAGGTTGACCATGATCCAGCAATGTTCCCTTGTGGCCAAGAAGTCCAATGGTATCCCTGGAAGCATTAAGAAGAGTGTTGCCAGCAGGTCAAGGGAGGTGATCCTCTCCCTCTCTTCAGCCCTGGTGAGGCCACATCTGGAGTACTGCATCCATTTCTGGGCTCCCCAGTACAAGAGAGACATGGAGCTACTAGAGAGAGTCCAGTGAAAGGCTACAAAGGTGATCAGAGGACTCTAGCATCTGCCCTAGGAGGTATGGCTACGAGAGCTGGGTCTGTGCAGCCTGGAAGACAGAAGTCTGAGAGGGGATCTCATCAATGTGTGTAATTATCTGAAAGGATGGTGTCAAGGGGATGGGGACAAACTCTTTTCAATTGTCCCATGCGACAGGACAAAAGACAATGGGCACAAACTGAAGCACAGGAAGTTCCACCTGAATATGAGGAAGTAAAACAGACTTCCCTGGAGCTCCTCCATTCTGCTTGGGGAAATCTTCAGTCAGAGTGGTAGTAGCTGTGGTGTAAAATACTGTCTTAAACATTATCTATTCTCATCTATTCCCATTACCCCTTTCCATCCTATGCATTGCATCAGAGCAGCTTGAGTGTATGCATATTCCAGGGATGCAACTAACTGCGCACTGACCTACTGCAAATTGCAAGACTCACCTGAGAAACGACTGCATTATGAACCATCCATGCCATAGCTCAAACAGGCTGTAAGCAAAGCATCAGGATCTAAAACCTACCCTTAACAGGTGAATAGTGTAATAATATTGACTGTTGCCATGTATAAACTTCTGGGAAAGGAAATAAGAAATGAATTTAAAATTTTTGTAGAGAGGCAGAAAAACTACCTGGGCTGGAACAAGCAGAAGTTGAAACTAAGTCATTACAGATTTACCACTATCCCCCAGAATCACATGACTCTTAACAATAAACTTACTTTCAGATTGCAAATATGTGCATTTCTTCCCCTTGTGGCTTTGAGGAAAAGTTGACAATTCTACCAAAGTGTTAAAAACACAGAAATGTCTTGCTGGCTCCCCCAAACCTATGTCATGCCACTCAAAGTAAATTTGATAGCCCCCTATCACTTTCCATATATGAAAGGAGAGTGAGTAGTGCCAACTAGTCTGTACAACTAGATGAAATTTTGGGTGATTTTTCTGTGCCTGCAGGTGATGGTGTTGTGAAAAACTGCCATTGTTACCTGTTCTTTGAAAGGGGTGAAAACCCACTGCATTCCAACTGATAATAAATTGTCAATGCATGTAGAACGGAGGTCACCAGGAAATCCATGTTTTGCTGCATACCCAAGTTTTCTTTCGGTCTGTAAGGGAAGATGCATATGGTGGATTGAATAAAGCAAGAAAGAAATGGTTGGTAAGAGTGCTAATATTATTAAATATTTAGAGAGTTTAGTAGATTGGACACTTTTAAACTTTTATCACCTAAAATGTGACTTTGGGCTGTTGCAAGCAAAACAATGTTCAAGAATTATACTTGAAGATGTCATTGATTACATGTTGTCCTTCATTTACTGGGGTTCATTTACTGGGGTTGCTCCTCCAATCCATTAGTGCAGTGACAAAGTACTCCAGAGATCTGTTGCTGTAAGTTTTCATGGATGATGGCATGGCAGCTGGTAGGACAGTTTGCACCTCTTTGGCATCTAATTCCTGGTGCATTGCCCACTCTTCTGAGGGTGGACAAATCGGAATATCATTTCTTTGACCAGAGAAACTTTAAAAAAAGTATTCGCAACATCAGTTGTAGCATACTACACATATTTTTTAGCCTCTAGCTCAAATACTAATTGTATCATGTTCGGAACTACAGCAGCTAATGAGGGTGGACTTAATTCAAAGTTGTAAAGTCCTCTGTTAACCACCACTCTGTGATGTGCTTCTATACAGGACAAACAGGACTGTTGTAAGGTGAATGCATTTTGCAGACAACCTCATATTTTCTGAAAGAATCAGTTAATTTTTGCATTTTACCTCTGACCCTTTGATTGATTTAATATTGCTTTTGGCCAATTACTTTGGTCCATTGGCAGTGACAGGTGGGTCCATCTGTGCATATACAACAATTCTTGGGTCAGTAGAAAGTCCTGGAGACTCCTGTAGCTTGTCTCCTGTGCCAGCTACATTATGCCAAAGACTCAAAGCATTCCTGACATGTCAGTCCCTCTACAGTGGTCAAGAGAGTATCCTGATGACAAGGGCCAGTGGCAGTAGGTAGGGGGTACCAAGCTCATCTGTTCATACTAAGATTTTCTTCCACTAGAGTTGGGCACTTCTTCCTCCAGTCACACCATGTATAACTACCACTGGTACATGATGAGGGCAATGAGGTGCATCTAGCACTGGTGTCCACTAGAGTGCAATCCTGTTGAGACTTTAGGATGCCTGGCCACCATACCCAATTAGTCTGGTAAATTCCTTTATCCTCATTCACTGCCAGGCCCCAGTGGCAGGGCCCCACCAATGCAGTATGTCCAAATCACCTACTGGAATTGTATGCGGCCAGGAGGTCAAGGGCAGGAGCTGTCAATGATTTAACTGAACTCCGACCTCTCCCCTGCACTCACAAATTCACTGCATTCACAGCACTAGATCTCTGATGGGTTTTCTGTCACTCTTAGTCATATCCTCAGCGTTGGGCTGGGGCATGGAGAATTCTTTTTCCCTCCTTACATTTTTTTTCAAAACTGACCATAACAGTAGACTTTTGTCATTAAACTTGGTCACACTGATGACCTTATGGGAGTCCTCTTGTATGCTCCCTTCACTACAGTGCATCTAGGTCACTCCTTCATCAATGGGGTGTCCCACTACCTTATTATCAGGTAATACCCTAGGGCCAATAATAACCATGGTTAACCATGAGGGATTTTAGGCCAGGTAACCAGGAATGATTACCTTTTCAGGGTCCCTCACCCCTCAACTGTAAGTACATTCCAGTAGCTCATGTAACTACAATCAATTACCCCCTTCTTCCCTGTCCTTCCATGGAGATATCTCATTTAGTGGATCGGCAGGATTAGGTTATTGTTCAACATACCCCTCCATCAGCCAATCTCAAAGTCCATCTCTCTTGTATCGGGCAGTATTTATAAGCGGTTTAGGTCCAAAACACCTGAAAGCTCTGCTCTTACAAGCAACCCATCTTACAAGTTGGGCTGTATCCATCTTCTTTGGTTTCTCATCACCTTCATAGCTGCTGCAAAGGGTTTTACCAAAGGTGTAAGCAGTAAGATTCCTGCATAGCCATTAATCTTGCTCTGAGTGAAGACTACTGTGCGTCCACATTCTGAGGAATAAGGCTACTGTTTCCATAGGTCTATTTAATTACAATAACTGGGGCTGCCTGATAGGTCTCTGGTTTTAGTTTGTCATCAGTGTCCCAAACACTAAATTTCCTGGCAAACAGCTTAAGTTCACTGACTTTTCCCATAGTGAGTCAAAGAACTTCTCATATGGTTTTTAGATTGGCTAGTTTAGTACCACTAAATTCTGACCAAGGGTCTCCTGCATTGAGCCAAGAGTGTGTCTCCAGCCCCTGGCCACTGCCCAGTTCTTTCTGAACTATGTTGTGATGGGGGTGCCATGCCCTTCTCTGACTGGATAAAGTTTTGGCGTGCAACAGTTAAGTTTTTGCACATGCCTCAGGGCAAGCTTGGAGCAGTTTTGGCTAGCACATGGCTAGGTTCATGACCTCCCATGACTTATTGTTGCAGTCCTCTGCTACTTACAGCCTGTAATATAGGCTTATTTGTTAAGCACACTTCTTCATGTTCAACTTTTCCATCTTTAAGAAGAGAGTGTTTCCCTTTTCTATTCTGAATAAACATACATATGTGTGTTATGCATGCAATAGAATTTACCAATTTCTACATCTGTTTTGACCTTTCAGGAAAATAAATAAAATCCTACATTTCAATAAAATAACCTCTTTTATGCCCATATATTTTCTTCCTGTATAGTCATAAATCAGCTTTCAGTTTTAAGGAACAAATTGAAAGTGATTTTCTCTAATATTTGTTTGGACAAGAGAAGGATTTTGCACCAGTTTAAGTTTGACTCCATGTATAGTAAAGATGTTTATAGCAGTAGCTCCTGGCAGTATTAATTAGAGACAATTATAATGTGATAGACAGGTTTTAGCAGTTTGAATTGTTTAACAGAACTCCCTCTGTCTTCTTCACAAAAGAAATGGAGATTTTGAATGCATCTCTGTACCTGAACTGTTAAACTCCTTGTATTCATGAATATAAAAGACTACATGCAAATTAAATAATCAGAAGTTTACATAAATAAATAAGCAGATGTCCATGTGAGTTGTTTCTATAGCATTAGGAATAGTATCCATACTCAGTATAATAAAAATTTTGGGCAGAAGTGTGCCTGTTCTTCATGACTTTGTTGCTAATAATGATTTTTAATTCTCAGCTGAAAGTTGTTTGGTCAGATTTTCCATTATTTATACTCAAGTCATTCTTCAGTTATCACAATTGGTAATTTCAGGTTTCTATTAGACCGGAATTAGTGCTAAGCTATTGACTGGGAAAATTAGGATATTTTTAATGAAATATTTTCTATCATTATCTGCTCCAGTGGCTTCTTAGATCCCAAAGTCACTTAATTATTGTTTCAGTCTCTTTCTGGTTCAGTAAATGTTTTAATTGAATAAGAGGAAAAAAAGCCAGCAAGAAAAATCACAAATCAGTCAGTGTACATCCTTAAAGAGTGTCACTACTTTGGTTTCTTTCTCTGCCCACAGCTCCATGAAAAGCTAGTATTTGTCATTTTTGTGAAATAAATATAAGAAGTATTTTTTGTGTAACATCAAATTATTGCTGTCTGGCCAATCCTATTACAAAATTACAGCTTTCCAAAATTGACTTTCCCAATATGAAGTAACCTTAAGCTGTGTCTTATCCTAATGGCAGCAAGAAGCAACATGAATTAATTATCCAGTGTATCTCAATATAATTTTCTAAAAAAGGTATATATTTTTATATACAAAGACATGTTCTTTAAGCAGGTATGGCAAACTACCAGGTCCACAAAGTTATGCCTGCATAATGTTAAGTATGCTTTCTTCATACCCCAAATAAAACAGTTAAGAAAGTGAAAACAAACCACTGTTAAGCTGTTTGTGTAGAAATTACATGAATAACTCCAAAAAAAAACTTTCTGTGTGAAGGCAGTGGAACTCGGTTGATCAAAAATAGACCCATCAACTCTTATTAATTAAATGTTCAGTTAATAATGTTAATAATAGTTAATATCTCCTATTGTAATTACTAGAACTTCTTAACCATTATTGATCTGATGATTTGACTTGGAATTGCCTGTATCATGAACCTCTTTGCTGTCTTCAGCTTGCAAAACCATCATGCTATTTGGGTCCAGATTTTTGCTACTGTTCTCATTTCACTGTGTGGGATTCTCGCCACACTACTCTTGAAAGACATCTCCATAAAACTCAGAATGTATAGATGCCATCTAGAATTACCAGCCTTGTGTTTGTTCCAGTTTCCAATTTCCTGGGCAATTTTTCTCTGCTTCTACCTGATATCTGCAGATGCAAGGGAAAGGTAAGCTTTTGTATGTCAGTTCCTTCTTGCTGCAGATCACTCATTCTGTGCCACTGTACCATTTGTTTTAAATGTGAACTACTACTGAGATACAGAAACTGGCTTCAGTACTGATTTTTAATGATCTCAAGCCAAAAAAAAATAGTTATTTTTTCATAACTAGAGCCATAAAACGTTCTTAGTTTATAGTTACACCAAGAAGAAAGTATCAAAAAAGAATTCAGTAGATCTTTAAACTTAGATCAAACTTCAGTGTTAAATCAGGTTGTTCAGGGTCATGTCTAGTTGAATTTTGAATGTCTCCAAATGTCAACATCTGATTTTGTCCATCACTTACCTTGCCTGTGTGTTGGGAACAGGTAAGCAGGATCCTATCTGGATTCTGTTTCTCCATCTTCATCCATGGAGTCCACCTTGAAAGAACTCCATAGGTTGGCTTCTTACTAAGAAAACTCATCATAACAGTGCTGTACCTGCAGTTGTTATGTGCCCTGCTTGCAAAAACTTACTTTGATGCATTTCTTGGTGCTTCTTTCCTCCTGCAACTTATACTTTCCCCATTAAGTGTTCCTCAGATCACTGAGCTCTCCAAAAGTTTGGTTTAGGCAGGGCAGGCCATTCTCCTAAGAGTTAGTTTCCCTTAATGGCTTCAGAATTTCCACGGATTTTCTTTGACAACTTTAAAGGAAAGAGTGGACTGCATTCTATACAGTCCTACCCATCCCTGTTAACATCTGAATCCTTAGGAGATTTTTTTGTTCTCATTTTTTTTGTACTTCAGGGCTCAGTTGGCTTTCTGCGTTAGACATAACTTGCTATAGGACATGTTGGGGAAGTGAAAAGATGCATTGAAGAATCTTAAGACACCTGATCTTTGGGAAGCCATCTAGCTTGCCACATCACCATCTGATTGTAAACTTTGGCAAAATGATAAGAAAGATAAACTTCCTGACCAGATGAGAATGTTTTCTGGAAGTCTATGAGAGGTAGAGAGAGAGATGTAGACACGTGGGAGGAATTATTTCTTTAGACTTGGACTCTTTTATAGATCTTTCATTTCATATATCTGCAGTATTTAGCCCACCGGAGGCTGATATCCTCTTAAAATAATTGGAAGCTATCATAATTTAATCAGTAAGTATTAATAATAATTGCAAACTGGAGAGAATCTGGGCACAGAAGGGGAGGATACCTGCTTCCTGGGAAAAAGAGAAACAATAACCTATTTTTTTCACTAAAGTCACTCATGTTGCTCTTAGAAATAATTTATTTGTTCCATTTATGCAACTATTTATCACAAATAACCTCTGTGGTAATAAATCTCTGTCCTTCATAAAAAATAAGATATATCTGTCATGCAAGTAATACTTAACAAGTTAGAACAACTGTAGTTTAAACAAACTGAAACCAAAATGAAACTTTAAAAATGCCACCAAGGATAACAAATCAAGATCCATCACATGCCAAGTTAAAAACTGAAAAAATGGAAAAAAGCTAGAGATCTGGTTTTGCCTGTCAGATTTACCTCAAGCAAACTTTCAAAATGTGCCACAACCAGCAGCAATAGCAATTTGTGCTTACTTTGTTGTTAAAGCTGTTGTGTTGCAGTCAGTGCAATAAGCATTATTTTAAGCTTCCCTTATTACCCAATGTTTTAAACTCTGCAATATGCTATTGAGGGAGTAGGGACAGCATATTTTATCCTTCCCAGTCAGAATCTCTGTTTTTTAAGATTTCATTTCCTGAGCTCCAGCTTCTCACTCGGACTTTCCATAGCATAAGTGCTCCTATCTGAAAGCTCCTCAAATTCAAACTGCTCTACCATAACTGTACCTTTGCTAATGCTCTGCTTTTCTCAAGACCTTTTCACCCTACTGACCATGAGGCTGTTCTCTCTTCCTCATCACAGTCTCCCTACATCTCCTCCCATCCCTTCAGCTTCTGCTCCCACTTCTTTGGAACCTCGACTTCTTTGCTCTCAGCCCCCATGTTCAGCCCACGTGTCTACTGTCTGCCATTTCTCTGCAGTTCCCTTTCTTTCTATTGTTTAAACTGCTGGTAATTCTTCCTTCCTTCCTTCCCCACCTGTCTGAGATTACTCTCCAGATGCATTTGTCACTGATTCCACCCGCTTTGGTGAACCTCCATGCCGAGTGGGGGTGGGGAGAGACAGCTCCAAGCTGCTGCTATCGAAAATCTGCCTGAATGTATTCAGAGGCGAGAAAAGGAGGGGCTTTTTTGGGGGGGGAGGGGGAAAAGAAGATGTACGATAATAAGTAGGCATTTTCATGTGCGCTAATAATTACTGTGATCAAGGCAGAATCTGTACAAAACTGACTGGAAGTCTTTCAATTAAAAATGAGTGCCAACAGAAAGTTCAAATCACTCAGAGAGAGATTCAATATAATTTAATTTCGTTTGTCCTGTATCTTTTTCCACAGGTAAGAACTAATGCACTTGGATAAGAGAGGGACACACTGCAGTATTTTTAACTAGTTTTCTTTCAGTATGCAACAAATCCTGTCCATCTCTCAAGTGGAGTAAGCAGATATACCATATTACTACCATTTTGCCAAATGAGCCTTTCTCTCTTCTCCCTGCGATTTGCTCTGTCTCCAGCAGTCTGCTCAAGAATACAACATTTAGCATGAAATAAAAGCATTCATAAAAGAAAACCAAAATTCTCCCAAATTTAAGACTCTTCAGTTACATTATGTGCTCCAAAAAATACAGATCCCATTCATTCAGTTGGTGTGTTACTTTCGTTTCAGATTGAAAATAAGATGCTTTTTCAGAGAAAAATAATCTCTTCTGAGCCTGTTCGCTCTGAAGTTTAAAAAACAGATTTGAAAAGAAATGCATTGCATATGATTTTGATTAGAAAAGAGGTTTTTTTTCCCTGTCAAATTCTGTTAAACATAAAATGCATAAAGCAGAGAAATGTTGAGGATAAAACAGCAAAGGACATTCCCCAGAAAACTAGCAAGTTTCACAGATCAGTGCTGCCACATCACAAGATTATGAATGAATTACATTAAATAATGAAATGGGTTGTTTGAGTCTTTCCCTTTCTGTGACTTTCTTCTCATTCAAGCCCAGGAAATGCAGAAGACAAAATACAGAACAGCGTGTCAGAGAGGAACTAGGAGGAAAGTTTATGACAAGTTCTTAAATATGCAGGGTTTGAGTTCCTACCATCCTTCAGAGCAGGATGAAAGAGAGGCAAAAACACAAAAAAGGTATTAGATATTTTTGCAGTAGACAAGTATATATGACTGTTCCTAGGCATATGTGGTGACTGAATCCATGAAAGGAGATAAAATCAACCATGAGATGGTATGTAGATGAAGATGAGATCAAAAACAAAGCTTAGAAAGACTCACCAGAGTTGAGAAAGTAATACAGAGGTTGAAGTCTGATGCAGAGACGTGAAAGCTTATCTCCATAAGCAAGAGACCAAACAGAAATGAACGTATTTAGCCTTTCCTCTGCTCTCACTGAAAAAAAAGCAGATTAACTTTTATAAGGGACTAGCTGCTTCATTTGAAAATAAATAAAGTATTTTTTCAACATCTTAATTTATAATTTTCTATCTTTACTTTTAGGTTGCCATTAAAAATGGCTACAATATGTTGCTTTTTGCTCCATTCTTAATGTGCACTCTGATGAAATGAGATCTACTAGCAATGAAACTAATTTTTTCTAGTTGACATAAGGAAAATAGTTATGGAAGCTAATTGGTTAGAGGGTTTGAATGGTCTGAAATCAATAGAATAATGAAAAAAAAATTTTTTGATCACTTTTGATTTCTAAATGTTTTCCATGTTCATGAACTTTATCTAACGTAATAGCATGGATACAGACTGAGCTTTCTAGTAGGAATGCCTGTCATTTCCTTGGATTTAATGTTGTTATGCTTAGAGACGGCAAGTACTCTGACTCTCTCTTCTTCACCTACACTCTATTTTTAAAATAGAAAATATGTTTGTTGGGAAGAATTAAACAATTTCCAATTACTACAGTCTCATGCATTTTAGCATCACAAAATCAGTGCTGCTAGCACCAAGAGTCAACACAACTACCATGCACATGTTCAAATTTTGATTTTGAATAATCTTGTGTGTTTAGTGCCTGGGCGAAGTAACATGTTGACAACTTCAGAATCTTAAGTCTTCAATTTCTCTGCAGAATGGTTAAATAGGACAGCCAGAGTGCAAATTCTCTCTGTGCCCTAAAAATGATATGAGCCATTTCTGAGAGTTGGTTACCTGTTATTCCCATTTTGTGCATGAGATTACCCCTGAATTGAGGACATACAGACATAGGCCTTTAGTTTTTGCCAGTCTCATATTTCCAGGCCTTGTTATCATAATATGGGTATTCCAGAGCTGCAGACCTCCTGGCATGTGATCAGAGCAGCAAGTTGTAAAGCATCTGTCTAGGGCTCTCGGGAGTACTAACAGTACAGCTCAGGAATATAAAGCATCTATTATGTATTACTTTCATCACCATAATAGTGTGCTTTGCCAGTGTGATATTTATTGAAAATAAAGCCTACGTATTTGATGCTTTGGGGGATTTCTTGCAGCCTGAGGCTAATCCTGCCCATACTGGTTTAACATTTTGGACATATTCTTGTCCTCTGCCTTGTAAGGAGGCAGTTTCTGACTCTTGACAGGTAGAAGTGCCATGCTCATTACAAGAACCATCCCACTGGCTCTTCGGCAGGATCACTACTGAACTATCTTGTCTGTTTTTCACTTTGCATTTTTATGAGGAGAAATTAAAAATATTCCATTCAAATGTGAAGAGGTAAACTGAAGAGTGAATTTTTATTTATCATTCAAAGTAGAGGTGAGGGAGGCACTCCCATGGCCTTTCACACAGCTCCTTCAACTCTGTAGACTGTGATTCGAGATGTCATAACTGAGAAAACATTTGAGTGCGGATTTCAAGTCAGATAGCCCAACATATTACATAGTGTTCCATAATATAGATGCTTGGGGCGGGGGGGGGGGGGGGAAGGTAGATATATCTGGAAAGTGAATACTTTAAAGTATTTGATAAAATACTGAAGAAATAGTTAAAGTCTACCAACAGAGTTTGGCATTTAAGACTCAGACTGGCTAACACCCAGAGATTTTCATTTCTTAGTTTAAGATCCTTTCTTGTTTCATAATAAGGTTATCTAAGACCTAATCAGTGGTCTATATTATTGTTGAAAGATGGTAGAACAATCTGATAGGTTTGCTCATAGCTTAATGTAGGCACACTGTGTGGTATGTCTTATTAAAAAGAGTGACTTCATTTCAAGGCAAGAGAGGATCTCCTTGCCTTTTGGGTATTGCTGTACTCCAGATGAAGTGGAGGCCTCTGGAGGGAAGGAGAGGTTGCATTTCCTTGAGAAATTTCCCTGACTGCATTTGCCAGTGCACAAAGCTTGGGAAAACTTCCAGTCTGCAAGTGGCTGGGAGGGAGAGGACCTAAACCACCAGAGAAGCCTGGGAGAACTGAGGAAACAAGGGAGGAAGATGTCTTCTTGCAGAATAGACCAAGGGTTACCACCAAACTTTAATGCTGACTGAGAAGAAAAGCCATTCCTAGAAATGCAGAGGTGACTGTGCGTGGTGTGCTCTGCCTAGAAAGCTACCAAGAAGGAGTTGGATCACAAAACAAAACAGGAAAGATTGCCATGCCATATAAAGAGCAGAAGGGAAGAAACTAGGTTTTGTGCCAAGCAGTGAAGTAGTTTCCTCTATACAGAGAATGACATTTAATAGTTTTTGCTGCAGAAAATCTGACTTTAGAGTTCAGAGGAATTTAACTTTAGGCTCCTTTAGGAGAGTGTTTCTGCCTCAATCTGGCACTCTTTCATGGTAGTTACTTTCTCCTGTTGATATACATATGCATGAAACTGCATCCGCATTATCAAAAACACGATAATAGGAGCCTTTACTTGTCAACTGAACAAATCCAAAAGATTCAGCGGACCTGAAAACCAAGCATGTTGTAAATATAAATAAGAACAGAACTGGAAAGGTTTGATGTACTGCTGCCGTTTGTGCCTAGCCAGTTATAACTGTCAAGGGAATTTTCTGGAGAAACACTGTATTCACAATATGAAGTAAAATCTGAATGAATTTGTTCTAAAAAAATATAAAATAGGTACTTCTGTTTTCTTTGCTGCAGAATCAGGCAACAAATGATTCTGCCTCTGAGGAGCTGAGTTCCCATGGATGGCAGAAAGGGAAAGCAGCCTAAATAAAGTCAGAAAGTATTGGCCATTCTGCCAAAAAAGTGGATGGAGGGAAGGCAGCAGAGGCAGGCAGCAGGAGAAGAGAGGATGATGGAAAAAAAAAGGAAAGTTGTATGCATGTACCCATGCATGAGTAGGAAGAGGCTTGTATGCATGCTCATTTGGACCTGCAGGCTTGTGAATAGGTTGTGTGAGTAGTGAAAGGGTGATAGGAGCATGATTATACTTATACGCTTGAAAGAGGGTGAACTATAGCAGTTTCGTGATGCTTCCATTTAAGCTGTCCCTTCAGGGCATGAATGACTTTAAAAAAAGCAACAAAAAAAAAAAAAAGATGTGTGGAGCTCAGCACAAACGGTCCTTGAACAGGACACTCCTAGAGCCTACAGGAAGCAAATGACTGTAATAGCTCACCATATCTGAAGCAACATAACAAAAAAGCTTGCCTTTCCAAACATCTCCCCCAGTACTGTAACCCAAAGATGTACTTTGCTATGAGGTCTGAGGGCAAAGAGAAATATTCAGCATTATTATTCAGATCTCAGCATTATTGTTTCTGCTCTGAAATTATTAGGTAGTGATGAGCTTAGACATAAAAGGAACAAAGAAGGTAAGCTGTGTATTTCCCTCCTCCTCTAAGAACATGAAGTAAATTAGGATCTGACAGGACATTAACAAAGCATTTATGGAAACTGCAGTAATCATTAATAATTATATTCCTGGTTAAAGGGACTCAAGGCTTACTTTTGACACAATTTTTATGCCAAAAAGTACTATTTTCACTTATTTCTTTGACTATTCTCCAAAGTCTGAGAACATCCTTTTTCTACCAGTACCAATGCTAAGGTTACCAATTAGACTACTGCATATTCCAGTTTCCTTTCTTCCTTCTGATTCTGTGAGCCATGCAGGCTGACACTGTACTGTGCAATTTGATTGGGTTGAAGATTCACCTTTCCTGTTCTGTCTGCCTCCCAGGAGAAACAAGCATATATATTGCCCCCTTGCTTTGGAGACTTTCAATGCATCATCCTCTTGCAAAATCTACCTGCAGTGACCCCAAATGACAGGGGGGTCAGCAGGATGTCACAACATATTTTCTGCTGTGAGGTTTTAACAGGGTCTCAGAATTATCAGCTGCATACACCTTAGGGAAAGGTTTTGGTGAATTACAACTAATAGCTAGAGAGAGTAGAGACCCAAGACAATTCTAAAAATAAGAAGTATAGTCACATTATTCTCCAGAGGTGTATAGGAGATGAACTTGGCCAGGTGGTATGGAAAAATGTCAGATATCCTGTATCACAGATCTCAGCTCCCAGCCATCACAAAACCAAGACAAAATAAACAAACAAAAAAAAATTACCATTTGAAAAGATACTTACTCGAAAGAAAAAAATTAAGTCAGTAAAGATGACAATGTTTTAAACTTAGCAAAATCAGGCTATAATTAAAAAAAGCTGTGTGAAAATGGATGTTGTAGAAGTTGGTACTTTCCACAGCTTTTCAACTGACTCTTAAGCAGACTGTACTGCTTGCTAATTTACTGAAGACTGTGGCTTTTTTGTCATTTATATCTGTATGCCATGTTAAAATATATTTATTCTCTAAGGTCAATTTGTTCTCATTTCTTGAAATTAAGAACAAATTATTCTTTCTATTTATGGACATTTGCACCCTATTTAGCTAATAGTCGCTACTGGTGCATATTGTTTGTCTTCAGATACCTAATTAATCTTCATATAGTGTCTCTATCTTGTCTATTTATCATTCCATTCTCAATCCTTGTGAGAGCTGTTTTTCCTTTCTCAGATCTTGTCACATTTAGATTATGAACATTCAAATTCTGTTAGCATACCAGATTTAAAAAACTAGATCAATTTTTCCTTTAAATTTTGACATTACAGTTGAGTTTTATAATTTGAGAATGACTTCCCAACCTCTTACCTTTTAGCAGAAATTCTGATGTCAAACAGGCATTCTGATTTGTGTTAGGGTTGTTATTTACGTTGCATCATAGAGAGAAAATTGAAGTAATTTTGACTGGTAATTGTTGCTAGTTCTTGCATATTTTACATTACTGATTCAGTGCTGAAACAAGTGTCTAAATCACATTCCAAAGAGAAAAGGTACAAAATTATGATATCTGTTAGTTGTCATCAACCTAGAGCCATTTTTTTCCTTCCTTCTTTTTAAATACTGTTTAAAATACTGTCCACTCAAAAAATGAAATGCTCTCTTTACATTGTCTGAGTGGAAGACTCTGAAAAAGCATTGATCAGATCTATTAAGATTACACTTTCTTGGCATATTTTCCAAATATGCATTTTAACTATTACAATCAGTTTTCAATTAGATTAAAAAATGAAAGGATATGATTGAAAAGGTTCTGAAATACTCAATTTTACAGATTTTTAATGATATTTTCCATTTCCAATTCACCTCTTATTAGAACACTTTTAAAATCCTGATCTCCCCCATAAGGAAGAAAAAAAATGCATATGTTAGATATACCAATTTGATAAAATTATATTTTTTTCTTCAAAACCCCAATTTGCAGTGAAAAAATTCAAAGAAAACAACTGAATAACAGAGTGAACCTCTTCGGTAAATGCTTAAAAACAAATTGCTTGGTAGTGCATAATCTAAAACAAATATATTTATATATATTTATAAATCCCAAACTTTTGTAGAGTTCTCAAGAGAAGTACTTGATCTCAGACTCTGACATTTGATTTTTATTATTCTAATAATCCCTGCAAACCTTTTTTTTTCTGTAAAGTATTGTTTTCAACAAAGGGTTCTGTGGAATTGGGACTAATGGCCAGTTGTGAGTTGCATGCAACTTGATCTGGTTCAGTCATGGTTTTTTATGCTTCATGCTAGGAAACTAGTTCAACACAGCAAATGAGCTGAAACAGCCTTAGAGCTCTTCCACTTTCTGAGAGCAGTTCCAGTCCACAGAGACCGCTCTGATTGTCAGGGTCACGGGAGCCCAGTACACTTCAGCTGTAATCCATGTCCTCCTTCACCACCCCATACATTCTCTGAGATGTTCACTGAGCCAAATGAAGCTGAAGGCTGATGATTCAGAGCCAGCAGCACCCCACATACAGCATTCAAAGGTGTTTTTTTCTGTTGAGGAAACAGTTGCTGACTGTTTAGACCAATTTTCATCCCTTGTGTGCTGCTGGAACACAGGTGGAGCAGAACAGAGCCAGGTCCACGTCCATGCTGTTCGTATAGTTATCTGTGAGGTTCTTGCTTTGCATTACCAAATTAACCCATAACACAGTACTTGAGAAAATTTATTTTCAAAAAATGGCTGCTCCTAGCTTAGGCTGAAAAATGATTAAACTAACAAAGCTAGTCAGTGGGATAGCACTGAGACTTTCTTTTGACTAGTCAACTTTCCAGCAATGATCTAGACATCAACAGACAGAGCCTTCCTGCACAGAAATTTTCAGAATCTGTTTTCTCAGTTCTTCCTATTGATGTCTAAAATGTTCTCAGAGCTCTTAAGTTTATAAGACAGGTCTGGAATTTGGATGACCTGCAATCATTATTGCTGCAGTTGTTCATCTCAGACAGCTAAAAATGCTATCTGTAGCATTCATAAATATTTTTAAGTTTATAATCACTGAAGTAAGTAATATGCCTTTTGTAAATGAAAAAAGTGAAAAATGCCTGGGGGGAGGGGGGAAGGAGTTTAAGCTTTGAAGCCATTTCCCTTAGCTGGCCCCTAGAGTACGACCGTTGCTTAATGCAAGGAAACATATTGCTTCTCTAAAGCAGATGCTATTAAAACAAAATGAGGATAAAAATATACTCAGACCAGAGATAGGAGGATACTAGAACTCTGAATGTTTGAGGCAAAAATTATTCCTGCAAAGACAGCATTACTATCTTGCATAATTTCTTATAAATGTACCTAGAATCTTCTTTTTTCTTTTGTATAAACACAGGTACAACTAAAGAAAGTTCAGCTGAACATTGCTAAAAATTAACAGGCAGCTTTTGCTGCCACTTGAACACTAATTGTATAACACCGTATTGAGTAGTAGCCATTTATGTGGTGTTTATAGAGGCTGCGTATTATGTTCCTGTAAAACGGCAGTGGGAGGACAGCAGGGAGAAAGGCAGTCTGTTCTGGTTTTATGCTGGGGGGTCAGGCAAAGCAGAGGGATATTGATCTGTGGCTCTGAGGAAGTGGGCATGCAGATTTAGGGCAAGTTTTTGTGGAGGTGAGTCAGACAGGAAGAGACGGAAAATGAAAAGGTCTACACCAGCAGTCTACACCAAGAAACTCCTGTGAAGAACAGGGACTTGACACATGGAGTTTCTCACAGATCCAAGAGAGACAGCACTGTATTTGTTGCCACCAGAAATCTGAGAAACCCATTGGGCTGTGAGCAGGACTGGAAGGGGCCTACTGTGAAAGGACACGCTAGGTAGAGGGAAGTGTCTGCAGTGTTTTGTCTTCTTCAGCACAGCTGAGCTTTCTCTTGTTTCGAAAGATCTTTTGTTCAGGTTTAGACTTACACAGACTTTAGGTGTTCACATGAAGGAAAAGGTGCAGGCAGAAGTATGTCAGAAGTTTGGCGAGTTCATGCAGAGGTAAGAGATAGTGGAAATCCCTCACATTTTTGCATCCCCCTGAGTATCTCTGCAGTGCTGTATATTGCCCTGCTAGACACTTCAGCACGTCACTTTTGCCACAAGATAGGAAGTGACCAAATGTATGAACTGGCATGCTGACTCCAGGTGACCTTGCCAATATTCTCAGAGAAAGCATTCAACCCAACCTGAAGGACAGAATTTATCCCCTTATGGCTGACTACCTTACCTTTTGAAGCACCTTACTATTTTAAGACTGATTCATTGTCTGTTTTGATAAACTATAAAGCTGCTTTGTTTATGTTAAGCCTATCTCCTAGAAATCATGCTCAGCTATTTCTGCTCTTTTAGGATAATATTGTTCTTTGTATGCAATAGTGCAATTTCTACTTACATTACTTAAAGGCAATGTCATTCCAGGTGAATACGTGACAAGATAAGTACTTGCAGGCATTGTGACTTACATTCACTTCTCATCAAAGTTGCTAAGAATTTGAAAATCAAGTTCTATGGACTTCAACAGAGTTGTTTAAAATGGACATTAAGAACTGCTGATGTTATAAGCAGTGATGAATACAAAAGTTCAGAAATCCCCTCTGAATTTTACCTAAAATCTGCTATAGCGTCTGACTGAATGCTGAAATTATGTTCCAGTCATCATTTTGGATTTTGCGGCCTTGCTTGACCACATTTTTTTTTTTTTTTTGTTGAGTTTCACAATTCTTTTTTTCTTCAAGTTTCATCCCCAATCTAATTAAATAACATAACAAAATGTTATGTTATTTAATGGGATTTCTAGTGCCTGGAATGAAATTGCCATAAGAACAGCTTTTTTTTAAGCATTATCAGGATGAATTTGAATCAGATTCACCAATCCTTGCTCAAGTTTGAAATCAATAGAACTTCCTGGGAGAAAAAAAACAATTAGCAGGTCAAATTCAT
Source organism: Rhea pennata (assembly GCF_028389875.1). Lineage (NCBI taxonomy): Eukaryota > Metazoa > Chordata > Aves > Rheiformes > Rheidae > Rhea > Rhea pennata. The sequence continues at coordinate 75,719,186 of NC_084664.1, forward strand.
TCTGGTGCAATAGCTAACTGAGTGTTTATTTGGAGATATAAAATGTCAAAAATTGGTCATCTGAGAATTTTGGCATGGGTTTCTTTTGCCCAGTGTGAGAAAAAGATGAGGCTAAACCTCTGATTTGCCACTTACTTCCTTAATTTCTAGGCTGGAAAGTCTACAAATATCCTAGTTATATACATCTGCTATTTATGCAAATATGTCTGGCTCTCATTTGGTCTCATTTGGCGAGGAGCTATTCAGAGGCTGCATCCTCTTAACAGAGGTTAGAGTATGGAATATGCCTGAATAAATCTCAGAAAGTGTATTAAAAACATATTTTATTCATCATGATCTCTCTAATCCACTTAGTTTTCTGAAAAGGTTTATCTGAAGTCTAATGATAGGTCATTTCCTAAACTGACAATTTGTAATGGTCTGTATACCACAGGATGGCTGACTATAAGCAAGTTCCAGTATGCTTCACATGAAAGCCCAATGCAGCCCTTGGCCGTGCTTCGCTCCAGAGCACAACACCCTCCAGGCAGTTACGCATAAGGCTTTGAATGTCACGCCAATGTAGTGACCTACTACTGAGTGAATTGCTTTGTACTGTCTTAAAATGTTCAAAAATTTAAAAAGTTGCCAGTTTTATTTTGAATATGTAATTCTACAGAGGCAAGTATGTGTAAGTGCTCTCCTCAAAAAAGTTTAGGGGACTATAATAAGGACATACATTCAAATTAATACTCCTTGAATCTAAAAAGAATTTGTTAGATTAACTGGATTTTGTGGAAAAAGGCCTTCTGTGGGTGGCTGTGCTGTAGCAGGAGAGTTACAAAGGTGAAACAGGAGTCCTGTAGTTTAGTTTCAGGGCGAAGGGGGGAGTGACACTGATGTGATAGAGAAAAACATGAAGCTGAAGAGTCTGATGTTTTAAAATTTAAGAGTGAAATCAGAATAGCTGTCATCTCAACTGGTTTACTGAGACAGAAAAAAGGATTATGGATCAGAAACTAGCTAAAGTCATGAGCAAACTGAGCTAAGATTATTTCATTTTCTCCTAGAATTTTATTCTCTCCTATACCCTTGGGAGCAGCTGTATTTTTTCATTTTTGCATAGCTCATGCAGCTGTAAATATCAAAGAAATGGAGGATGCTTTTTAAACAAGCCAAGACAAAATACATCCTGAGGATAACTCTGGTAAATAGAAGCTGCCTTAAAATTTTTCTGGACATTTGTAAAATCAACCACCTGATTTTGTCTTTAGTTTGAGCAATGCCTTGCTAGTTAGGCTAATATTTCACTGAAGTTGACCGTATTGCTCATTATTCCACCACAGATCCTTAGGAAAGAAAGAAGAGGAAAATATTGATAAATAACAGTAAGCTTTATTTATTTATTTATTTATTTATTTTTGTTATTTCTATTAAATTAAGTTGAATAGATTTAGGGCCTTAGGGCAGTGTCCTTTCAAGGAAAGAGTACTTATATCATGAATTTCAGGCAACCCTCAGTCTCAAGCATTTTAGTCTTTCACATTTTTGCTAATCAGTTTATTCCAGAAAAAGTTGTCTCAGTTGCAAAGTTTTCCCTTTTCTATTTCATTTCATGATCTGTTACTCTTTTTTGCAGCTTACCTATCTGACTTCTTCTGCAGCTTCAATATGGCTACTTTTCCAATGAAAAGCTGCACAGCCAGCTGAGTGTTACTTCTCAATATGCTACCCTTTGAGGGGAGCTCACAACCTGGGCTGGGGCTGTGAAGAGGCGGTGGCCAGAGAGAGCAGTGCTGTGCGTGGGCAGCACGGGGAGCGCTCGGAGGTGAGGCTGTGCCTTGGCTGGCAGGGCTGGCAGGCTGCCCTGGTGGTGCGAGCCAGGGCTGCTGGCAGCATGCTGGGCTCTGGCCTGGAGGCTGCAGCCTTGAGATCCTCAGCTCCTGCCAGGATGTCTGAGCAGGATGCTGCCAAAGGCCTGGGAATGGTTCTTCTTGCTCTGAGATGTGTCCCCAGCATGCTTTTCTGCCTCCCTTCCTTCCTTCTCATTTGCTTTTGCTAGTAGGAGCTTTCCTGTGCAGCAATGTTTGCTGCGGGAGGAGGAGGAAGCAGTGGGAGATGCTTGTTGTGGGCTCAGTGTTGGCTTGCTGGAAGCTCCTTGGGCGAGGGAAGGCTTTGCAGAGAGGGGCTGTGTTGAGCTGGGCAGCTATGGAGTTGGGAGGTGCCTGTAGAGGGGCAGATACCCTGCTGAGCACAAAGGGATTAGGCAAGCGGTATCTTGCAGGAGGAAAGCCAAGGCAGCAGTGGTCTGCAAGGGCGGTGCAGCCCAGGAAACTCTTCCTGCCACTTGCAAGCTCTGTCAGTTGCTTCCCAGTGCCAGTGTCCAGTGACTCCATGTGCGTACGTGTGGTGCTGTGTGTTACCTGTGTGTTGGGGTGCAGTGGGCAGCCCCCCAGTGCTTTAGATATGGTTGATGCTCCACGTAGCTGGAATCAAGGGAGTGGTAACAAGCACAGCCATAATACAAGTTGCCTCCTGGCTTTTTAGCAGGCCTTCTGATCCCTATGTGCTTGAAGCTCTTGACCCGTGGCTTTTACAACCTGAGTGCTTTTAGAGTAACCCTTGTGTTTTGCAGGGCAGCGTGCTGCAGCATACTGCAGCTTTTGCCTTGTGAGCACTCTTTCTTTGTGACTTGTCTGCCATGAGGCCCTGAGGGCATAGTCTCTGTGCACTCCTGAAGAGTCCAGGTGCCAAGGAGCGGAGCAATGGGGGTCACTGGCTTGTGCAACACGGTGCTGGAGTAGAAGAGAGCTCTTTTGACCAAATGGGAAGACAACAAAGCTTTGATGTCTCAGACTGCAAGGTCTCTTGGTGGGTCACTTTGCTGGTGCTCTCAGAGTCTGCCTGTGTCCTCCAATGTGGGACTGTAGAGGCACAGCCACAACTGGATTGATGGAGCAGCTCACCCTGCACACCATCTCCAAGCAGGTGAAGGAAAAGAAGGCGATCAAGAGCAGCCATCGTGGATTCACAGAGGGGAAGTCATGCTCCACCCGCCTGAGAGCCTTGTCGGGTGGAACGACTGGCTGGGCAGATGAGAGGAGAGCGGTGGATGCCGCCTCCCTTGACTTCAGCAAGGCTCTGCACACTGTCTCCCACGCCATCCTCAGAGGCAAGCTGAGGAAGCGCGGGCTAGAGGAACAGACAGCAAGGCGGGTTGAGAACTGGCGGCAAGGGCGAGCTCAGAGGGTTGCGAAGAGTGGCTCAAAGTCAAGCTGGAAGCCTGCAGCTAGCAGTGTCCCCCAGGGCGCAAGCCTGGGCCCGATCCTGCTCGACTTATTCCCCAGTGGCCTGGAGGAAGGCACGGAGTGCCTCCTCAGCACAAGTTTGCTGACGATCCAAAGCTGGCAGGAGTGGCTGATACAGCAGAGGGCTGTGCTGCTGTTCAGAGGGACCTCGAGAGGCTGTAGAAGTGGGCGGAGAGGAACCTCGTGGAGCTGAACACAGGTAAGCGCGGACTCCGGCACCTGGGCCGGAACAGCGGACTGCACCAGCACTGGCTGAGCGCTGAGCTGCGGGAAAGCAGCTGTGCAGAGAAGGGCCTGGGAGTGCTGGTGGCCAACATGCTGCCCACGAGCCAGCAGTGTGCCCTTGTGGCCAAGAAGGCCAAGAACATCCGGGGTTGCATTAGGAAGAGCACTGCCAGCAGGTGGAGGGAGGTGATCTTCGCCCTCTCCTCAGGCCTGGCGGGGCCACGTCTGGAGCACTGTGTCCAGATCTGGGCTCCCCAGTGCGAGAGAGGCATAGAGCTCCTGGAGCAAGTCCAGCAAAGGGCTACCAAGATGAGGAAGGGACTGGAGCATCTCTCATAGGAGGAAAGGCTGAGAGAGCTGAGACTGTTCATCCTGGAGAGGAGAGGGCTCGGGGCATCTCACCGAGGTGTGTAAATATCTGAAGGGAGGGTGCAGAGAGAACGGGAGCAGACCCTTTTCAGTGGTGCCCTGCGACAGGGTGAGGGCGACGGGCACAAGCTGAAACACAAGAACTTCTGCCTGCACCTTAAGGAAACCTCCTTTACTGTGAAGGTGACTGAACACTGGAAGAGGTTGCTCAGAGAGCTCGTGGAGTTTCCGCCCATGGAGAGACTCAAAGGCTGTCTGCATAGGGTCCTGGGCAACCTGCTTTAGGTGACCGTGCTTGGTCAGGCCGGTTGGGCTAGACGATGTCCAGAGGTCCCTGCCAACATCAACCATTCATGTAGTCTATGATTCCCTTTTTTATTTCTTTTCCCCTGGTTGAACTTAACCACAACATTGCCTTGAATTTGAATGATGAAACTGTCACAGATAATTTTTTTGCGTGGTTATTCTTTGTGGTGAGATCTACTGGGTAATCCTGCATCCCAGGGACTGAGGCTATAGTATAATGCACCATCAGAAAACTTTTCTCTAATTTTATCATGAGCTCTTTTTTAATATTTAAAATACACAGAATTATTTCAAATTCTGTCACTACCCACTCTTGTTGTGCCAAAACTTTTGTATTAATGGTCCAAGGAGGAGAAAATATGTTGGAAAAGCAAATTTTGTGTACTCCGCTTGTTACACATACCATTCATTCATTCATTCCCACATCCAGCAGTGGGAAAAATTCAGTTTCTAGACTCTTCTCTGAAGATAGCTCCATGACGGTGGTTACCACTGAACACTCAGACTCATTTACTTCATCCATTCTATCTGCCCTGCATAGACTTCCTTGGCAGACAAAATGAAGAAGGGATGAGTAGAATCATGTCATTCCCCAGAGATTGGAAAAGGCATTCTTTTTTTGCCGTGTACCTCTAAGTGTAGAGCAAATATTTTAGATGTTGTGCGCAGAATTGAGTGGTTCCTGTCCCATGGTAGAGTCTATATCTGCTACTGAGTGTAGACTCAAGAGTCATCCTGCCAGATGAAGAACTCATCATCCCCAAGTCATAGAAACATAGAACCAGTAAGGTTTGAAGGGACCTCTGGAGATCATCTAGTCCAACCTCCCTACTCAAGCTGGGTCACCTAGAGCATGTTAGACAGGGCTGCATCCAGGCATGCCTTGAAGATCTCCAGAGGAGGAGACTCCACAACCTCCCCAGGCAACCTATTCCAGTGCTCTGTCACTCTCACAGTGAAGAAATTTCCCCCTCACATTCAGGCAGAACTTCCTGTGGTTCAATTTCTGCCCATTGCCTCTTGTCCTGTCACACAGAACAACTGAAAAGAATTTGTCACCAACTCCTTGACACCCTCCCTTCAGGTACTTATACACATTGATAAGATCCCCCTTCAGGCTTCTCTTCCCCAGGCTAAAGAGGCCCAGCTCTCACAGCCATTCCTCATAGGGCAGATGCTCCAGCCCTCTGAATATCTTCATAGCCCTACACTGGACTCTTTCCAGTAGCTCCATGTCTCTCTTGTACTGGGGAGTCCAGAAATGGATGCAGTACTCAAGTTAAGGCCTCCCCAGGGCTGAGCAGAGGGGCAGGATCCCCTCCCTTGACCTGCTGGCAACAGTCTTCCCAATGCACGCCAGGATACTATTGGCTTTCTTGGCCATGAGGGCACATTGCTGGATCATGGTCAACCTGTCATCCAGCAGCACTCCCAGGTCCTTCTCTGCAGAGCTGCTTTCCAGAAGGTCAGCCCCCAGCTGGTACTGGTACCTAGGGTTATTTTTCCCTAGGTGCAGGTCTCTGCACTTGGCCTTGTTGAACCTCACGAGTTTCCTCTCTGCCCAACTCTCCAGCCTGTCCAGGTCTCTCTGAATGGCAGCACAGCCCTCTGGTGTATCAGCCTCTCCTCCCAGCTTGGGATCACCAGCAAACTTGCTGGGGAGGCACTCTGTCCCCTCATCCAGGTCACTGAGGAATAAGTTGAACAGGATGGGACCCAGTACTGAGCCCTGGGGAATGCCACTAGCCACAGGCCTCCAACTAGACTCCCCACCACTGATGATAGGCAGACCCTCTGAGCTCTGCCTTTCAGCCAGTTCTCAATCCACCTCACTGTCCACTCATCTAACCCACACTTCCTGAGCTTATCTAGGAGGATGTTAGGGGAGACAGTATGAAAAGCCTTGCTGAAGTCAAGGTACACAATGTCCACTGCTCTCCCCTCATCTACCCAGCCAGTCATTCCATCATAGAAGGCTATCAGGTTGGTTAAGCAGGATTTCCCCTTGGTGATTCCATGCTGGCTACTTCTGATCACCTTCTTTTCCTCCATATGCCTGGAGATGCCATCCAGGATGAGCTGTTCCATCACCTTTCCAGGGATGGAGGTGAGGCTGACTGGCCTATAGTTGCCTGGGTCCTCCTTCTTGCCCTTCTTGAAGACTGGAGTGACATTGGCTTTCTTCCAGTCCTCAGGCACCTCTCCAGTTCTCCAGGACCTTTCAAAGATGATGGAGAGCAGCCTGGCAACAACATCTGCCAGCTCCCTCAGTACCTGTGGGTACATCCCATCCAGGCCCATGGATTTGTGGATGTCTAGGCTGCCCAGAAGGTCTCTAATCCTATCCTCCTCAACCAAAGGAAAGTCTTCCCTTCTCTGGATTTTCTCCCTCACATCCAGGCTCTGGGATTCCTGGGGGCTGCCCTTAGCATTGAAGACTGAAGCAAAGAAGGCATTCAATAATTCTGCTTTCTCTGTATCGCTTGTCACCAGGCCCTCTGCCCCATTCAGCAGTGGGCCCACATTTTCCCTAGTCCTCCTCTTGCTGCTGATGTATTTGAAGAAGCTCTTCTTCTTGTCCTTAACATCCCTTGCCAGACTCAATTCCAAATGGGCCTTAGCCTTCCTCGCTGCATCTCTACATACTCTGACAGCATTCCTAAAATTCTCCCAAGTAGCCTTTCACCTCTTCCACATTCTGTGGACTTTCTTCTTCTGCCTGAATTTGTCCAGGAGCTCCTTGCTCACCCATGCAGGTCCCCTGCCCCCTTTGCTGCACTTCTTACTCACAGGGATGCACAACTCTTGAGCTTGGAGGAAGTGATGTTTGAATACTAGCCAGCTCTCCTGGACCCCCCTTCCCTCTAGGGCCTTAACTCTTGAGATTCCTCCAGGTAGGTGCCTGAAGAGCCCAAAATCTGTTCTCTTGAAGTCCAGAGTTGCAATCCTGCTTTTTGCCTTCAAAATTGAATTACCCTTACATTTTATTGTGGCCAACATGCTGTATTTCTTATGCTTCTTATGTATGTCATGTATGTCATGAGTACAGAAACATGAACTGATTACTGCAAGAAAGGCTATGACTTTGCCATGGAAAAAATAGTTCCTTTTTTTCAAGGAAAATTAATGTAGAATAATTCACCTTTCAGAGCAGACTAAGAAATATCCTGAGCATACTGAAAGATTCATCTAAATTTCAGAAGCTATACACATATGTCATTATAGTAGACTTCACATGTTAAACTTTTTTTTTAAATGACTCATTATAGAAAAAAGTATTGAAATATTTACATAACTCACCATTCAGCTGAACATGCTCTACCTTGCTTAGTATTGAAATGTATGCAGTGGTGCTGACTTGCTTCTTTTAATGCAGCTCTGGGATGAGGACAGTAGTCAAAAGAGATAGTCTTCCAGGTATAATGGTCTCAGCTGGGCCATTAGTGGCATAGGAATCTTTTCAGCAATTTCAGATAAGAGGAATTGCTTGATGTCTTCTCTGACTGCTATTACTGTTTGCTGGAGCTCATGAAACATGTCATCCTAAGGATTAAAGAGAGGGAATGCTTGCAACATCTTTTGGAAACTCCAAGCTGTGAGGAGAGAACTGCTGAATGGGGAATGTATGATGTGATGAATCCTACATGACCTACAACTACAGTGCCTAAGCATTCAAATGAGATTGAAGGGACTTGTTTATCTTGGAATGAGGCCCTGGATGTTGGGGTAATTTGCCACTTTTCCCAGGGAAATTATATCTAACTGCAGGAATCCCTTTGCTCTTTGAACAGCTCTTCGCAGTTTATTTATATGATAACAATCAAACTGAGAGAGCAAGAAGGCCATATTTGGGGAATGGGATGGATCACTATGGGTGTGAGGACTTCTGTACAACATAATCAATTCACACGTTGTTATTAAAATGAATATTGTGCTTTAATCTGAATAGCTGAAATAGCAGAAGGAAGACTTTTCTAATACCAGAATAAAGTCTATTTACTATGTTCTGTGCTTCAGTGGTATCTATACTAGACTTTCATCTTCTATGTTCTAGATACATTTTGAGAAGTAAGAATTCAGCAATGGCTGCAAAACTAATAAGCTGGTGAATTGAAAGACAGGAAAAAAACTCGGTATACTTCCACTTAGAAAGATTTGTTTTCATCTTATTTTAGATGTTCAGAACTTAAAGTACAAATATATTAGCAACAGCAGCTGTAATATAAGACTTCTGATTTCACCTCTAGCATTTAAAAGGATCTATTATTTTTTCTGCATTTGAACACACCTTCAGTCTCTAAAATACATGAGCAGGTTTGCTCAAAGGTCACAAATACTCTCCTTGCAAGGCAAAGCAATAATTACAGGGAAAATTGTAAGCAATGGGAATACCAGCTGGCATAATTTTTCGTTTACTCCTATAGTTACATATAGTCAGTATAGTACTGCTCTATTTAAACCTTTCATGGTCAATTTACTTTCATTCACCCCCCTCCCTTGAAATCTTTTGCTAAAATGCTCTGATTTCAATAAAAAGTTTCATTTTGAATATATTCAGCAAGGGAGAAAATTCCAGGTGAGCTACAATGTTAGCTTACTATAGTTTTGACATTCTAGTTCCAACCTTTAGAGCATACTTTATGGTGACATAATCAAATGGATGATCCCTGATATGTAAAATGATATTTCTGAAGAAAAGGAGCTTTCCAGTAGAAAATACCAATTCATCAGTTCCAAAAGTGTTCATGAGTGTGCTGCAAGTTGGACAAACTCATTAAATCACAAGCAGATTCCTTGGATCTCCTACACTTTATGGTTTCCTAGGAGACTTCTAGGGAAACAAGGCTATAATATTCTGTGAATTAAAGACATGCATATCAAGTTTTGATTTCAGTAATCCTGAAAGTGCAGAAGGCCTTCTTCTAGACAAGATTCTCACATTCAGCATTCCCAAGTTTTTAGATACCTGGGAATCTCCAGACAAGCAGAGGATATGCTGCAGGTTCCCCAAGATAGTGTTTTGAGTCTTGGACATTTTACAGACTCCCAAGAGCTCCCCTCCTCAATTCTAAGAAGCTAGTTAACTCAAGTGACATGTCTATGATGACAAATAATTTAGCCTCACAGTTCACTCCTGGGTTCTTTTCTCCTTTTTGTTTGCATATATGAATTTTAATAGCACCCCGAGATCTCTTTTGAAGTGAAGCAATTTCTTCACTCCAGAACAAAGCCCACTATTCTGGGACACCTCCCTGTCTGCTATATGAATGAGCCAGTTTGACTCTTGCTGTCTTTTGCAATACTCCAACCTTATCTCAGAGAGCTTTGTGCCCCAGTGTGACATACTGCAGGATATGTCTTCAGTTTCATGTTAGAGAAAAACATTTCTGGCGAGCTGCAGCACAATCTTCACAATGTTACTAAACTGAATTTTAAAAAAATGCACACAGTGATACTTATGTCACAAGGCCGTGGAACACCAGATAGGCTGAAAGAAACAGGATCCACACATGATGGACATCTTCAGTCTGCCCTAGAAGATAAGAATAGTAGGCTGCACTTGGCCAGGGGCTATAATGTGCCTCTGAAATTGATACATTTAGCACTACAGATGCAGCCAAAATGGATGTCTATGACTTGAAGCACCAGAGTGATCCCATCACCTGGATCACTCCAAACTATGCTTTTCATGGCATACATCTTTTTGAAATGGCTGAGCTTCGGAGCTTCTGAGCTGTTTGCCCAGGCAAACAGTTAGTGGTAACATCTTGAAAACCCTGCAAGAACTCTGGTTTGGATCAAATCACAAGCTAATGTTGTCTTAGAGCTGTGAGTCCTGTAAGCAAGAGAGCATTTTTTTTAACATGTGCACCAACACTCTTTTAACAGAAATAACATTTCAAGCAATAAACTACTGAGATTATTAAAGTTTAATCTTGTTGTATGAACTGTAATGTTGTTCTTGAAGTTGAGTAGAGAAAATATTTCCCACTGACAAAAATTAAGGTCTAAATTATTCCAAGAGAGTTTATTTTTTATGTGTCAAAAGGGTTCCATTATATAAGAGTTACTGTGCTTACTGTCACAGTTAAGTTAGGCACTGCTTCAGGGCTGGAGGAAGTAGGAGGCGAGGAGTTGTTACACAGATGACTGTAAGATACATATGCAATATCCATCTTTTAATTAGAATTCTGTCTTGACTCTTAACATGTAAGCTAGAATGTTGCTGCTGCTAACATACCTTTTGCCCTGCATATCCTTCATATCAAATACCACCTTAAAGTATTCAGAAACATTTGGCAATTTATAAGATAAATTTAGAAAAGTTAGCCAGCACATCATACCTGATCAAAGGTGTTAAAGGGAGTGCCCATTTAAAAGCCTTTTTTACATAATCACATTTCCCCTTTTTTATTTTATTTCATCATATGTAATTTCTTGAGTCATTGCTCATCCAATTGATGGGTCCAGACCATGACACATGGGCTTCATTATATGAACAATTATTTGTTATTAAGTAAAATTTTCCAGAGAATTTCAAAATTTATTATAAGGATTCATCAGTTTGGCCACATAATGGTTCTATGACATATAGCAATAAAGGATCTTGTTTGTTTCACATATGTAAGAACTGTATTACATAAAAGCTAAAACCAAGATTAACACTAAAGCTTTAATGGCAAAATCTAGATATTAAAAAAAAAGTGATCTTATTTTTCAGAGGTACTAAATGCTAAGAGTTTTCCTGAACTCCACTGATACCTACTTTAATCAAAATAAATCTCATGATAGAATGAGATCAAGTACTAGACAAATAACTTTGGTAACTTTGATTATCCATCCTTAATATATTTGGACAATTCCATTTCTATGATTTTAGCAGAGTCCCTGAGAACATTAGGAGTAGTACATAGAATTTTCATAAATAGTAATGCTCTTAAATCCTGGTACGGACATCTTATTTAGCAGTCACATCAAAAGCTGTTAGATATTCAGCATTTCTGAAAATCAGGTCAGGTGAGAGTAATTCTTGCATGCACTGCTGACTTTCTTGCTAAGACAGTTTCATTGACTTAAGTGAAGTAATGTTACCAAGGAATGTGTTTGCTACTAATTGAACTCTCTTGGTTGAAAGTGTTGCTCGTTCTTACATGAAGCTATTATGTCAATAAGACTTAACTAACTTGTATTATGGAAATATCTGGTCATAATAGCATTTCCTATTGGTAGGCATGACTTTTACATAGAAATTGCAATACAGATACAGACTGAGCAAATTGTTCACTGTAAAAGGGTGCAAGGGTGACTATTCCATTTTTTTTTTTTTTTTTTTTTTTTTTTTTTTTGTCTTTGAACTCTTTGGATTCCACTTCAGTATGCCAAATCAACCCCTGGGCAGCTTCTACCTAACACCACTGAAAAAGCTTTTTTTTTTTTTTTTTTTTTTTTCCTGCTTTGAATGTAGATTCTACATGTTCTCTGTTTTCCAATACCACATCTATTCAAGTCCGGAATAGGAGTTACTCATTTGTGTAACAGTGACATAGAAACGGTGTTAATTTATTGTGCAGAATCTCCTGGTATCCAGACAGGAGCTTGCTAACATGGGAGGGAAGAGACTGTATCTTCCTCTAAAGTTCAGTCTTACTACAAATGGAACTTAAACTTATGGCTATTCTGATACTTTAAAAAACAAACAAACAAAAAATACTTTTTTTTTTTTTTTTTGGAAAATTTCCATAATTTCTTCAGAAACCTGGAGCCAGTGACTCTGCCAATTTATTTTGCAGGAAGGAAACACAAAAAATCTGAACAAAATAATTTTGAAATCTCAGGAAAAAGTTAAGACAGATTATTTATAACATGCTACAGAAACATCCAAATAAACATCCTAAATCCCTGAATACTACTTCATATCACCACATATCAGCAACTAGTAGTTCTAGTAGGGAATCAGTTAGTTGTGGTATACATTCTTACAAACAAACACATACTGCTGAAAAATCATCTTTGCTATGCTGCTTCAATTTTACTATTTCTAGTTCTTGATTTACAATCAGGTTACAAAAATACTTGCATACTCTACAGCTATATAGATCTTTGCTGATACATTTTAGGGATCATTCATTTATCATGTCAGAAATGCCAGCATTTTGACTAAAGTGTAATATAACATATGCTGTGCTTCCAGAGAGCTGATTTCCATCATCTCAGGATTTTTGCATTTCTAGCTCAAACTATTCTGTATATCTTCTCTAGATGCCTAGCACTGGCATTTATATATTTAAAAATCAATGGTTTCTATGATAGTTTCTGTGAAATTATTGTGTGTATTATTAGTTAATAAGGGGCAAGCTTTATTTGTGGTATGTTTCTGTGCAATGTTAATAAATATAAATGAACGCCAGTATTACGTGCCATATAATTTATCTATGAGATCAGAGTCTTTTTAAAAAATTGATCACTGTCAAACTTTACTGAATTAAGATTACTCTGATGGATCGTAATTCTCCTTAAGAACTGGACATGTAGCAAACTAGTAAAAATAGAACTCCTGTATTTGTGAAACTTAACATCTTTAGAGGCAGTGACCAGGAAATCATTGTAGGCCAAAATTGCGTGGGAGCTTCTTTTTATCTTTACAAGATTAAAAGAGATATAAATTCAGATTGATTCTGACCATGTAATTTTTTTTCAACTGTAATGATACATCTACCATCATAGAAAGGTTCCAGGGAGTTATCCACTTTCTTTAGCTTTGGATTCTCAGTGTTTTGTCCAACAAAATATGATAGAAAACTTCAGGATATATTGCCAAGTTATGCTGCATTAGATTGCCAGACATGGAGGAGCTTAAGAAAAAATTGTCGGTTTCTATGGGAAAAGAGAAGAAAAATGGGTGTGGTTGATAGCATTCACTCAAACTGTGTGCTGAAAAAAATGTTTAGAAATTCTACAGTCCAGAGAGTGTAAATGAGAGTAAGGGTATACAAGCGGGAAAGAAAGGCTGTCAAGAAAGGCTGATTCTTTCCTCCAGATTCTATAACAAATGTTGTCTTTGCAAAGGTGACATTAATGTCTTTCACAGCTTTTAATAATGAAATAGGTGGTCTTAATCTATTAAGGTCTACTTATTCCATCTCCCTGGAAAAGTGATGAAACAGCTCATCCTGGATGGCATCTCCAAGCATATGAATGAAAAGGTGATCAGCAGTAGTCAGCATGGATTCACCAAAGGGAAATGATGCTCAACCAACCTGATAGCCTTCTATGATGGAATGTATAGATGGTTGGGTAGATGAGGGGAGAGCAGTGGACATTGTGTACCTTGACTTCAGCAAGGCTTTTGACACTGTCTCCCATAACATCCTCATAGGTAAGGTCAGGAAGTGTGGGTTAGATGCTTGGACAGTGAGGTGGATTGAGAACTGGCTGAAAGGCAGAGCTCAGAGGGTCGTCATCAGTGGCACAGATTCAAGTTTGCTGGTGATCCCAAGCTGGGAGGAGTGGCTGATACACTTGAGGGCTATGCTGCCCTTCAGAGTGATCTGGACAGGCTGGAGAGTTGGGCAGAGAGGAACCTCATGAAGTTCAATACAGGCAAGTGCAGACCTCTGCACCTAGGGAAAAATAACCTTAGGCACCAGTACAGGCTGGGGACTGACCTTCTGGAAAGCAGCTCTGCAGAGAAGGACCTGAGAGTGCTGGTGGACAACAAGCCCTTGTGACCAAGAAGGCCAATGGTATCCTGGGGTGCATTAGGAAGAGCATTGCCAGCAGGTGGAGGAAGGTGATCTTCACCCTCTGCTCAGTCCTGGTGAGACCACATCCAGAGTACTATGAGGATGATCAGAGGACTGGAGCATCTCCCCTGTGAGGAAGGGCCACGAGAGCTGGGCCTGCTTAACCTGGAGAGTGGATAAGAGTGGATCTTATGAATGATAAATACCTTTAGCAGTGGTGTCAAGAGGATGGGGTCAAACTCTTTTCAGTAGTGCCATGCGGCAAGACAAGAAGCAATGGGCACAAACCACAGGAAGTTCCACCTTAATATGAGGTGGAATTTCTTTCCTGTGAGAGTGACAGAGCACTGCGACAGGTTGCCCAAGAGGTTGTGGAGTCTCCTTCTCTGGAGATATTCATAACTTGCCTGGACGCAATCCTGTCTAATGTGCTTTAGATGACTGTGCTTGAGCAGGGGGGTTGGACTAGGTGATCACCAGAGGTCTGTTCCAACCTCAACCATTCTGTGATTCTGTGATTCTGTGATACTTCTTTTTACTTTAATTTGTCCTAACAGTTCATAACTTGTTTTGGTGCTCTTATATTGCCTTTTTTTTATTATTAGAAAAATGAAGAAAGTGAGAGTGGATTCAATAGGATTCAATATCTATCATTAACAGCTGTGGATATTAACTGTGTCCATCTATCATGGAGATAGGTAGGAGTGAACACTACAATAAATATTCATACTAGTAGCTTTAAAATACGTACTTTGTGGAATTTTTGATTGTGGAATGGGAGGAAAAAGATAGAGAATGGTTGGACTTGATGAATTTTATATTTCAATACTTTACATGGAAGATGTAGAATATTCAATGACCTTTCTACTCAGACGTAGCAGACCCATACATGTGAATAATTGTTATGGTTTTGACATTGTACTCTGATTTGTATTGTCCTTGAACAGATTTGTTTCACGGGAGGAATAGAATCTTTTAAATTACTCTTTCAGAGTGATCTGGTAAATCTTCCCTCTTCCCCTGTTTTACTGGTTGTTGTTTTTCTTGGCCTGTATATGCCTGTGAAAAAAATCTGTCGTTTCCTGATATGCGTGGGATACGAAGTGACAGAACAGAGTGAGGCAATTCAGGTAGTTGCAGAAAAACAGAATTTCACCATATCTCTGCTAGATGTGCCTACAGTTGGGCAAAAAAAATATTTTAAAAATAATCAAGTTCCTGCAACTTATTTCTGTGTGGGTACTGGGTCTATCTGCAATATGTTGCAACATTGTAGTAATATGATGTAATGCTTACAGTTATGTAGGTTTCATTGATTTTGGTTATTATAATTTCAGGATAACCCCACTATAACATCTTGTCTTCTAGCATTATGATGACCTTTTTAAGGTAAATCAATAAAATGCAGCAGGAGCAATTCATGAGAGCTGTCTTGGCCTCAGTGCAATTGCAGGCAGACAAAATGTGATCTGCACTTCCAGACAGGAATCAATGCTTGCTTCCGTTGTTTTCCTAAAGCATTTCAGATTTATACCAGCCAATTTCCAAAGCTATCTACTAGCTCAGTGTTCTAGATTCGTTTTTTTTTATTGCTCTTTTTTCTCTTGCTCCAGAATGCAAGAAAATTAGTAGTCTTAAAGTACACCTCAAAAGGAAGCATCCAGATCAAACTGGCCTTTGGCAGAATGAGATAACATGTTATGTTTCAGAATAAGAAGCTTCACCATCACTATGCTCAGTTTTATAATATTGTTCATAATATTTGAAAGATGGAACAAAAAGACAAAAAAAAAGTTTGGTCAACTCTTTAAGGCTCACAACAATTATATGGCCTTTTCTTCTCAATTTGAACATCTCGTCTTCTTCCCCCTGAAGAAGTTTAATACCCTTAAAAAGCCCCTTTTCTTAAATTACTCTCTCATTATTTAGATTGTGTTTCTGACCTATTTGCAAGGGTTTTGAATTCTGTAGTGATAGCAAGAGAAGGCCAATACACAAAGATGGGAGGTTTTGGAGAACAGAAGGCTGAATGGGGCCATAGGAGACAGGAAAGAAATGTGAAAAGTAAGAAAATGGGTAAGGCTAGCTCATGCAGACTAAAATCAAACTATCAGACTGAGATATAACCCTAAACAAGCAAAACAATGAATACTTGTTTTAAGAGTGATTTTAACAATTCCCACTGCTTTGTACCTTTACTTTCTATCTGCTTGTTATTTTGCCTTACATGGATTTGAGAGGTTTTCTGTTTCAGCTGCAGTGAATAAGTGGGCCAGCAACTTTATGGCTCACTGACATCTTGGAAATACAAAATGATTATAGAGCAGGTGAACTGTAACAGCTAAAACCCACATATTATATATATTATAGTATGGTAATTGTGACAATAACAATACCACAATACAGTACATCCTGACTGTTCCAGTCAGATCCCTAATGGCAGCAGAATAAAGAAATACATTTTGAGTACAAGAAGCGTCATCGGAGAATGAGTTAAGAGCCATAAACAAAGCTTTGGCTCTCATTTTTTCAAAATTTGACATCATGATACCTCAAAATGCAATGGCATTTCCATTGAAAACCCTAAAAATGCTCAATACAGATCTTGTTTAGTGCATTATGAAGAAGACCTGAAAGAAATTGAACATGTTGAACATGTAAGAACATGTAATGTTCTTGTAAAGTTCATGTAAAGTTCAATTACATGTTGAACATGTAATTGAACATCTTGAACATGTAAGAAATGAAACAACGGTCATCATTGAAACTGTTGATTGGTACGGCAGAGGAATGCTGCTTTACCCTGAGCAGAGTAGTTCGGTCTGGAGAAAAAGTATCTGAAATTTTTTTTAAAGTGATTACAAATGAAAAATATTCTCTATCCTTTCTATACAGCTGTACAGCTAAACTGTACAGCTCATTGCACTTCTAAATGCATTGCTTTCTATCAAAGTAAAAGACCTATCTTGTCTTAGTGGACTAGAATAAATAGAATAATTAGAACACTAGAACAGTATTTCTATTAGTTCAACTTACAGAATCTGAATAGAAAGTAGAAATCTGAACATTGAATCTTCCATGATTATGTTGGCTTAGACCTAAATTTTCAAATATTTTAATACTTAACCTGCTTTGTTAATAAGTGATTAGAAGGTCCTTGGAGGAATTTCTATAGTAATTAGATTGAAATTCTCTTTCTTTTTTTGTGAAATAATTTCTTTCCTCTCTTTGCAGCTTTTCATGTTTTTAATTCAATTTCAAGTATCTTTGTCACCATTTAAATATGATAGCAGCAATCATATCAGTATCCAGTGCTAGATTCAGTCATCTAATGGATCTTAAATCTGGAACCTAAAGAGAATCATTTTTTTTCTAACAGAATTAGAATGTGTTGGCAGACCTATCTAAGCATTCCAGATTTACATGAGTAATATAAAACTTGCACAAAAATGATGTGTAGACATGCTGTTTTGTTATTCCAGCTGACACAAGTTAAGAAGGTGTTAGATGATGTAGGGAATATTTTCCTTCTTAGAGCTTGGAGTATATTTAATCCTTATACTGCAGAGAAATCATGCCCGTATGTTGCTGGATATGTCCTTGATAAAGTTTTAACATGCAAGAAAAATCGAGTTCCAACATATAAATATATGTTTTGGCATAGAAAAACTAAGAGATGGATTTAGTTAAGGCATTGAGCAATCACAGCTGGCTTTCTTCTTCAGTTTGTTACAAACCAAAATATATTTCTCCTTTGGTTACATTAATGCTCTAGACATTACATGGAGAATAAAAACTTTTCTTTTGATTTGTCAAGCTTATCATATAAATTGATTTTGAGTGTTAACGTGCTCAACAATATCTGAAGACCAGAGCAATAGATATAGCAAGGACAATTCTAAGTGTGCTTGCTTTTGAATACCATGATTTGCCCAAAGAACTTGGAGGCATAAGCCATATGATACTCTATAACATGAAGTACAGTTGTATAAGTGCTACACATCACACACTCATCTTGGCAGGTATATTGCACTAATCCAAACAGCCAGCCGCGATGCCACATAAATGCAGAAAGTAATCCAGAAAATAATTCTCTGCCCTCCTATCTGTTTACTTGAATGACTTGAGAGAATATAGCCATAAAAATCCATTTTACAGAGTGGTCTTGTGGTAGACATAGCAAAGTATTTTAGTGCAAAGTTTACATCTATATTGTAGCATGTGGACCAAGTTGAAAACGATGGTAGAACAAGCAGGCATCCTCAGCTCACATCAAATTTCACAGTTTTAAGAACTGGAGGGCGCACAATCCCGTGGTGTAAGACAACATGCTTGGCACACTGTTTAATCATTAGTAAAAAAGCTTTGTATTAAGAGAGGTGGGAATAAATGATGCAGGATGCTTTCAGGAAATTGGTATTCCTTTGCCACATTTATACCCACCATCTAGATGAAGTAATTATATCTCCAAACATTCTTTTTTCTTTTAGTATCAGACAGATACCAAAATTTTGGTAGCAGATAGATAACTCTGTGTTGAAACCATTTCATTTATACTTGGAATATTTTCTTTGTGACTGTAACATCTAATAAAATAAATGCTGAAGCTTTTTAAAATCAAAAAGGAGATTTTCCTGAAATTAAATGCAGCACAGGGGGCTGGATAAATGTTTTAAAAATATTTTGTCTGCCCTACCTATCTAATGTATGGAATTCTAGTTCTACTTAAGATTTTCTTTCTGTATCAGAGACAGCAATTTTAGTGAATCCAGAACCTGTAACCTCAATTCTAAAGACTTTTAAAGTTATTTTTGGATAATTTTATTTTTATTGAAAATATTTTATGAATATGAAAATACTTTAATATTTTCACCTTTCCTGTAGGATTTTTCCTCAAGAGAAAACTAATTCTAGAGGAAGGACAATGAAGCCCACTGACTTTGTGTCTCAGAGTCAACAAAATAAATGCTACTAGACTTTGAGCCTATGAAATGAGGAAGAAAAGAGGAAATATAGCTTGTTTGTACCGTAAAACAAACCTGCAAAGAAAGAAGAAGGAACTCTGAGTACCATCACACACTCACATTATGCTTATACAAGCTGCAATTCTTCCGTGTCATTCTGCACAGTCACCAAAAGAGGTGCCTGAATGTAGCTACAATTCATCTCCTTCAAGGGGAGATGCCTTCTTCCCTTGTTTACACCATAGGAGGCTGTTCCAGTTAGATTCCCGGGAGCCAAACATCCGGTTTGGCAAGCCAGCACAAACACACACACGCACGCACACTGTTCAGTAGCAAGCAGTCTATTAGTAAATACCTACAAACAGACTGACCCGATGGTAATCTTGAGAAGGACCACTCCAATGCTCATCCTGATCCTCCGCATGATGAGAGAGAGAGAGTCGGCAGGCACAATCTTTTCAGGCGTCCCCGAGGAGGCAACGTGGCCCTCTGTTGTGTAGCAGCCTCCCTCTCCTTCAGAAAAATTCCTGTATTTATGATTATTCGTGGTAGGTAGGAGTCCTGGCACATGGGGCCAACAAGTGCAGGGAGTCTAGCCCAACTCCGCCCCAGTTGCATAACCGGGCTATGATACTGTGCACGAGTGCAGACTTATTTCGGGGGCCACATTTGACTTTGGGGGTCACTATTTCATTACTTGTCATCTTCTGACCTTCATGTTGACTTCTTCTCATGGTTATTCTGTGGCTAGAAGCCACAGAATCTATATGTAACCAACCGCTGTTCTTTCTCACAGATTTCCAAGACTTTGTTAGTTACTTATTTGTATTCCCCTTAACACAGCGGTATTGTTCTAGACACGGACCATTCTCACCAAGTATCAGGTAGCACAGATACAAAATTTATAACAGGGACCATTCTCACCAAGGATCAGGTAGTACAGATACAAAAGTTACAGCATGGACCATTCCCACCAAGTATCACATAGTGTGGTTACAGAGGCCTTAAAAGCTTCCAGGTTTATTGACAGTGTGATTCAACTCATTGGATTTCTACAAGGCATGCTGAAGTCACTTTATTCAAAGTAAATTGACCACATCCTTTTTATGTTCTATAAAGGATGTTTGCAATGCTCTGCAAACAAAAGTTGTTTATCAGGAAAGAATAATGACTTTAAAGACACCTCTGTAATAAGAGGTAAGTAATAGAACTGTAGAGTGACAATATTCTGCTCCAAAGAAGAGTCCATGAAGTACAGGATGCCTGACACACTACTTTCCCCCCAGCACCATACCCAGAAGTTATCAGATAGAAGTCATCAACATGGCACACACTCCTGCACCAGTCAGAACATACAGAATCACATCTTGCTTGGTTTATTTTAGATGAATTGCAGCCCAAAACTAGGACTAACAACTAAACTGTTATATGTTACACTTAACCAGATAAAATTGCACCTGAAGATCTATTAAATCTATCAGATTCTAAAGTTGAACCACCTTTTTTAGCTATTTATACACTGTTCATAAAAAAATAGAGGGGATAATGTTTTACTTCTCAATCAGATCAGTTGTGATCCACATAACTGGTGGTTATCCATTGTTGAGTCTATTCCATTCTTGCTTGAACAAGTCTCCTTTGATTAAATATTGAATGAAATATTCAGTATCACAGAATCACAGAATGGTTGAGATTGGACCTCTGAAGATCATCTAGTCCAACCCCCCTGCTCAAGTAGAGTCACCTAAAGCATGTTAGACAGGATTGCATCCAGGCGGGCTTTGAATATCTCCAGAGAAGGAGACTCCACAGCCTCTCTGGGCAACCTGTCGCAGTGCTCTGTCACTCTCACTAAGAGGTTTTTCCTTATATTCAGGCGGAACTTCCAATGCTTCAGTTCTTGCCCATTGCCTCTGGGCAACTAAAAAAGAGTTTGTCCCCATCTCCCTGACGCCCTCACTTCAGGTACTTATACACATTGATGAGATTCCCCCCTCAGTCGTCTCTTCTCCAGACTAAAGAGGCCCAGCTCTCACAGCCATTCCTCATAGGGCAGATGCTCCAGTCCTCGGATCATCCTTGTAGCCCTACGTTGGACTCTTCCAGTAGCTCCATGTCTCTCTTGTACCAGGGAGACCAGAAATGGACACAGCACTCTGGACGCGTCCTTGCCAGGGCTGAGCAGAGGGGCAACACCTCCCTTGTGTTCCTTGTGTTCCAACAGTCTTCCTAATGCACCCCAGGATACCATTGGCCTTCTTGGCCACAAGGGCTTGTCATCCACCAGCACTCCCAGGTCCTTCTCTGCAGAGCTGCTTTCCAGCAGGTCAGTCCCCAGCCTGTATGGAGTTATTCCTCCCTAGGTGCAGGACCCTGCACTTGTCCTTCTTGAACTTCATGAGGTTCCTCTCCACCCAACTCTCCAGCCTGTCACACGGGACAACTGAAAAGAGTTTGTCTCTGGCCCCTTGACACCCTCCCTTCAGGTACTTGTACACATTGATAAGATCCCCCCTCAGTCTTCTCTTCCCCAGGCTAGAGGCCCAGCTCTCCAGTAGCTCCAGGTCTCTCTTGTACTGGGGAGCCCAGAACTGGACACAGCACTCGAGATGGGGCCTCCCCAGGACTGAACAGAGCGGCAGGATCACCTCCCTTGACCTGCTGGCAACTGTCTTCCCAATGCACCCCAGGAGACCATTGGCCTTCATGACCACAAGGGCACATTGCTGGATCATGGTCAGTTTGTCATCCACCGGTACTCCCAGGTCCTTCTCTGCTGAGCTGCTTTCCAGAAGGTCAGCCCCCAGCTTGTACTGGTGCCTAGGGTTATTTTTCCCTAGGTGCAGGTCTCTGCACTTGCCCTTCTTGAACCTCATGAGGTTCCTCTCTGCCCAGCTCTCCAGCCTGTCCAGGTCTCTCTGAATGGCAGCACAGCCCTCTGCTGTATCAGCCTCTCCTCCCAGCTTGGGATCACCAGCAAACTTGCTGGGGAGGCACTCTGTGCCTTCATCCAGGTCATTGAGGAATAAGTTGAACAGGATGGGACCCAGTACTGAGCCCTGGGGAATGCCATTAGCCACAAGCCTCCAACTAGACTCCACTCCGCTGATGACGATCCTCTGAGCTCTGCCTTTCAGCCAGTTCTTAATCCATCTCACTGTCAACTCATCTAGTTTTCATTTCCTATATTCAATTTAGGCTCAGTGATGCCAAAATTAACAACATATGTCTATAATGTATTTAACACTTCAAGCTAAAGTCATTGTTTTTGATTGCTTCATAGTGAGAATCAGAATTGTCTTCTTTCCATGACTTTTTTTCTCAGTTGAAGACCCCCTTTTTAAGTCCTTCAAATCCACAACAGTTACTGATTTCCTGATAGAGATTGCTCATTTGGATAGAGGATTTGGAATAATTCAAAATACAGTGAATGTGTAAAACTCCAAATGTAAAAAAGGTGACAGTGTTGACATTTCACACCTGACCCAAAATTAGGCCCTTTTTTGGGACTTGGCTATCTTAAAAATCTTGCAACTCCAAATTTCTTTAAAATTAGTGCATAGATTTTTTAGGTATTTTTTATTTTACTCTTTTTCTTTTTCTAGGTTATGCATTTCATTATTCCCCATCATTTTAGCTCAATTCTGCCTGCCCTGCTTATGTAAGGAAGTATAGTCTGTGCCACATATCAAGGGTGGAACTGAAAGCATCTTTTCTTTAGATATAACTAAAGCATTCCCATAATCGAAATGCTCATGGCTATTGTAGCATCAGCCTCCATCCCAGCTCCTACATAAGGGCGAAGAGGATCATGTATAAATCATTTGAGTTAAGTGTATGTGACTTTATAAGAAGCGTAGCCTGAAGCAGAATAATGTTCATGAGTTCCTGGAACACATTGGGAGTGTGAAAGAGGCAAAGTAGAGAAGAAAAACAGCACTGCCATCCAAACGAACACCTTTGGGAAAAACGGAGGAAGCATTTATGTATCTTCCACTTTTTTAGTATGTTTGAGCATGTGGATCAGTAGCACGAGCTGTCATGAGATCAGAGAGAGAAATCATGACTATCGAACTCAACTCTGCTGCTAAAACAGTATTCCTAAGAGAAAAGACCTAGAGATGTCAGAGAGAAATCTTTTCAATATTTATGATATTGGGCCTGGTCTGTTCACAACACTGTGTGTGTATTTGTTCTTTAGTTGTGTTGACAGCAAAAGCTGGTCATGAACATCAATCTACACACTAGGGATCCTTTACAGCTATTGCTGGTTGTTTAGCATGTCAGATAATTGCATCTCTGTGTACACTACTACTCTGCAGCACACAATATGACTTTTCATAAAGAATATTGGGAATAGCTGGAAAAAGCATTTACAGACTAGAACTACACAGTCTGTCTACAGACTAGTCCTAGAACTGTGTCTAGGACTGGGCAGAACAGAATAGAACAACTTACACTTAGAAAAAGCTAGACTTTATATCACTAGTATCTCCTCCATGAATAAGGAAATGTGCCAGCTCTGACATCTGTTTATTAATAGAAAAACAGACTTAATTTAAGATCCAAAATGTGACTGTTCATATAAATTATTACTGCTGTGTTCCCCATCCTTCCACTTCAAAACAACTTATGTACTGTTACCTCTAAAATTTAATCAGGAGATTCATCAGGCCACAGATTATTATTGTATTTTGTGGAAGATGAAGGAATTTGAGAGTCCTCAGGCAACTTTTATTAAAATAAGTGCTAACAGTTCTGCTAACTGGCAAAATTGTCAGCAGTTTGCAGAGTTAAAACAGCCTGAAAATTGAACTGTATTTTACTTTAAGAAGTGGCCTTTCATGTTAGATGTTGAATTATCATGCAGAACAGTCTATGAAATTTGGCACTGCTGAGTCCTATAAAAACTTTTTCTATAGAGCATGTTATTTCTCACCATTTTGAAGTTGACATTGGTGTGAACACTAAATCTTACACAAAGAAATAAAAGTTATAAAATTACGACACATTTTAAAATAAATGGAGATCTAGTTGAAATGTCCTAAGATGGAAGACAGATATTGAAGATCTTGTAAAAATAGACTACAAAATTATATAATTGAGAAAGGAAAAAAAATATTTTTCTCTTAGCATGTCTCTACTACCTGTGAAGAATAATCACGAATCTTGTGTGTTCTGAACTGCTACAACCTCATGGTTTAGAGGATAACTTTAGACTATTTCCGGTAGCTGTTGGGCTAGTTTTGAGAGTCGTGTCCTTCCTCTTGCCTTCCACATTGTTTCTCATTTTTGCCTCCAACAGCAGCTACATTACTGCAGCCCAGGGCATTTCTTCATCATCTTTTTGAAATGTTCATCGCACAATAGCCTTAGCAAATCATTAAAACAAACACCAGAACAAAACAAAGTTTTGATCAAAAACTGCAACAAATTCATGCCAAAGATAAATTGGTAAGCAAAGATGTTATTGTCATTATATCATATGGATTAAGTTGTTAAACCAAATCCCATGTTTATTTCAAGTTTGTTTGTTAAATAGGAGATAAAAGTACAGTAAAGTACTTCTAAAATGTATAGTTTTAAAAAGCTTGTGGGTTTTTTATTACCAAAATTAGAGCAAAACCCTGAAAACATAAACAACAAGCCTTTTAAGAAACAGGTAAGAGATGAAGACTTTAATGTAATTGCATCAAGCTACCCTACAGGCAGACAGGGTAATGAAATTGGACTGATTTTCTGCAGCAGAGAAGAATGTCACCATGCTTTACTATTCTGACATAGATAGCCCTTGTAACTCTCTTTTGCATTAATTGGCTTTGGAAAAGACAGCATTGATTTTTGTCTTGGGGAAAATGTGGCACATGCAGTACAAAACTTTTTGAATTATTTGCTTATATGCTATATGCCATACCGCAATGACATATTCTAAAATGAAATAATATAATTTAATTATTTGCTTACGCATCTTATCATATGCATACACTTAACTAGCATTTTATTAGATTTTTTCATGCTTATCAACCAAATATTAGATTATGATTAAAATATATTATCTGAGATAAACATTATTAGCCTTAGTTTTTGCAGTGTTTGTCTGCATGCATGCATGAATGCATGATTAATTTAAAGGAAAATTCTGTTTTCACTAAATTTTAAAATAAGGAGAATTAAGGAAAAAATGTTTTTTTTTAAACAGTTTAAGTTTTCTCAAGAATGTATTGAAGATGATATCCCAAGGAGATTTCTAAACCAGGAAAAAACTGGATGATGTCATTGCAATGCAGATCTTATCAATGCCTACAAATACCTGATGGGAGGGTGTAAAGAGGATGGAGGTAGACTCTTCTCAGTGGTGCCCAGTGACAGGTCAGAGACAATGGGCACAAACTGAAACAAAGGAAATTCCGTCTGAACAGACAAAAACTCTTTTTCACTGTGAGGATGACTGAGCACTGTAGCAAGTTGCCCAGAGAGGACTTGTGGAGTCTCCATCCTTGGAGAGGTTCAGAGCCCAAGTGGACATGATCCTGGGCAACCTGAGCACAGGGCTTGGACTGGACCATCCCCAGAGGTCACATCCGGTCTCAAATATTCTGTGATTCTGTAAAACTGTTTCAAGGGGATCCCATAACACTTTCCAGCTCAGCTTCAGTCCTCTCTTACCTCTACTTCTTCCCTGTTGGCACTGCATATCTTGTCTTCCAGTCACAAAGAAAAAACAATAAGCGATGGAGATGAAAAGGGAGGAAAGCAGCTGTTGAAGCCAACACCTTGGCATTGGGAGAGGGAGGGAAGGGGAGATTCTAGAAGATCTAAGAGAGGAATAGGGGACAGAAGACCTCCTAGCTTGGAAGGAGGAGAGAAGGAGGAGAGAAGCAGCAGCACACTCCTCCCAAGCACTGAAGGAGAGGGCAGAGGGAAGAGGAAGAAAACACTGCAACAAAGGAGAGAGAGAAGCATGGGCAAAACTGAGCTGGTGGAAGCATGCTGGGGACTCAGCTTGTGCTGTGCAATCTCTGAGTTAAGCTGCTGTTGTTTCACAGTATGGTAGAGCAAGGAAACTGAAGTGAATTCCTGAAAGCCAGGCTGTTCTGGACTGTGCTGTGCTAGAGCACAGTGTTTGGTACGCTTCTGACTGTGTTGTCTTTAGGTAAGCCTGCAAGTATATTACAAACATGCTGCATCAGATAAATTCCCGAGGGAATTCATATTTGTTTTAAATGGAAACAAATAGCAATGGGTAGTAAATCAATACTCAAGCCGCATAAACTAAGAGCTATTCTTAGCACTTCCACTAATTCCTAAATCTCTCAAACAAAAAAACCCACCAAACTTTGGCCTTGGATGAAAAAATAGTTACACAGGCACAATGTATAATTAATTAATGACTAATCTGTCAAGCCCTGTGATCAACTTTAGTCCTATGTATAAGGTTCCCTTTGAAGCCCATTCGATTTTAATGCTGAAAATGAGACTTGAATATGGACCTAATATTTACATTAATTTAGATATGAAATCCCATAGAGGTTTCAATATTGCTTTAAAGTAAGACTGTAATAATCTAATTCTGTGATCATGTAATAGGTTATATAGCCATTTTTATCATTTTATATATATATATATGCATATTTTAATTTTAATATTATGTATGTCAATATACCTGTGATTTAAAAGCTAGGACATTCTAATTACAGATTTCTATTCTGTGTGTAGGTACATATTTGTGCTTAGGGCTATAGAAATTTTAATAAGAAAATATGTGGTGAACTTAGAAAGCAAGTCATCTCACTGAAAGCTGAACAGCCAGTCTGTGTGAACTTCTAAAACTTACTAAAAGCAGTTTAAGGCACTTAATTGATTGTATAAGTATTATACATGCAGGAGTGTTTTACAAGAAAAAGCCCTTCATTACTGACAATAGGAGTTGTGCCTAGATAATCCTTAATTTAAGAAGTAAAATAAGGTTAGTAACTAAATAATTTATAATGCGTTAAAGGGAAGAGTGATAGAAGATTATTGAAAAGAAATATAGAGAATATTCAGGTAAAATATTTTGACATTCAACTAAGACACTAGTCATAAGACATACATTAAATAATTAAAGAGATACTTGAATTATATGTTGCACCAAAAGGGCCAGTGCTAACACTGGAAGGAATGGAATGGTCATACTGTTGATACTAGGAGTTACTGAGTGAAAAAAAAAAGGAAACTTCTTAAAGAAATGTAAGGAGTTCAATCTGAAACTTGTGAAAATTCCTTACAAAACATAATAAAGGAATATGCAAAGGCCTACTCTTTAGAGAAGATTCTTAGTATCTGTTATGTATGAGCATTATTCTAGTCTGTACTATTTTCCCCAATGTTTCTCCAAGACCTGACTGAGCAAAGAGTTGAGGAAGATAATTTTCTTAATCATTATGATTATCACTATTATTCATTCTTTTTGTAACAGTATACACAGAAAATCTCAATCTGTGTTGTCACAAATGTTCTGGTATGGTCCAGAAGTTAAAAAGATGCAGTTCCTGCCCTTCATAAAACAAATCAAACAAACATGTCCTGAACATTCACAGCCCTCCATTGATTTCTGTCTGTTCTGTATCTTTCCTGGAAAAGCGATCCTTCCTCCATATTAGCTTATAAGAGCTCTTCTACTGTTTTCCAGAAAGGCAGTTGTTAAAGTGCCTGACACACACTGAGCTCTCCCAGTACTTACTTTTTTTTTTTTTTTTTTTTTTTAACTAAAATATTTGCTATTGGTCTGTGAAAAAGCTAATATTGATGAATGCCCCGTCATGTCTTTCCGTAATGCCCTGCAGCATAACAGATGTATGTTGCATAAAATAACAAATTTTCTTGAGTTCTGAAATTGAAACATATGCATGCCAAAAAGCATCACAGTAAAATCAGCCTAAGCCTTTGTAAATAGGAGAAAAATAATTAAGGAAAACCAGATGCATACTCAGAAATACACTTTCTGTTTTTGCAGTCCCTGAAATAAATGCATGTAGGCAAATAACCTTATGGGTTATATGTTCTTTTGGCCAATTTAAATATATTCTACTTGAACATCATCAGCCAGAAAAGTGGTATCTTCATTTTAAGAATTTTGGATACTACTCTGACTGATACTGCTGACAGAGTCTAAAGAAAGCTCATTTTTCATTTTTTTGGTTTATTTACCATGGGCAATTGACAGCACTTTGGGCCAGATCCAAAATCTGTCAAAACCATGAATAATCCATTCCCTTGCTCAGCTAATAGCTAGTTCTCTTTCTTCTTTTTTGGGGCCAATTCATATGCAGACTTCTCTCAAAGCCTGGCAGAGTTGGCAACTTCAGCAGCAGCAGCAATCGCAGCAGAAAGTGGCCAGTTTGAGGCCAAGTAGTCCCCAGATGACACTGGGAAAGAAAATGATCTGGGATAGAGAAGTCCCTTAAGCACCCTTCAGCCCCCTGTCCATAAGGCAGCAAAGCACTACACTGTGGCCAAAAGCAACTGGAGAGGAGGAAAACACCTTCTCTCTACTCAACCTATTCATGAAGGCTGAAGAAAAGCCAAAAGGCAAAGAGAAGCAGATAGACAGTGAAAGCAAGCCCTAAGGTCCTCTCCCCAGAGGAACTAGGCTATGGAAAGCAGGGAGATGAATCCCTCCCTAATGACTCACAGGAGAAGCTGTGGGTAGCACTGTGGATGCCTGAGCTGGCACAAGTGATACCAATTTTTTTTCTAGCTGAAGTCTTCAATGTACTTTTCAAGAATTTGCATGAAATCCTGCCCTATAGCATTTATAGTGACTGAAATCCTGCTCCTGTGTCATCAGCTTTTTCTTTAGGATCTCCGGGAATACAATAAGACCATCTATTTTCTGTTGATAGTAGAGCTACCTAGTTTTGTGTTGATCCACATGTGACACTTTTTCAAACTGCTCATCAATGCAAGTTGCAGCTTGATACACTTAAATGCCAAGTGTCAGCCTTTAACTCAACCTGCAAGTGCAATTTTAGGGTAGGATTTAGAGCATGCCAATATGTGTGGAACAGGAAAACTGATAGCTGCCTTCCTTGGAAAACTGGGCAGACATATGGGAAGTAGATAGGTAGGTGGTTGGTATCATGAGTTGCTATAGGTGTGGGATGTGTATGTGTGTGGGAGAGAATCTTTGCTAGGCTTCTTTGGTAGCTGTAGGATGAAGATAACTTTGAGTAAACGAGTGGGAACTGGAAAAATTTGCTGGAGGGACTGAGTGCTGCATTTGTTCTGCTCAGCTTGTGAGAAGCTGATGGTGGTGAGATGAGAATTAGTTTTGAATCACATGTATGATTTCTGCCACTCTTATGGAGACTGCTCTTGCTTCACAGTGCCCCTTCAGAGCTGGGATTCATGTGGGAAGCATCAGTTCTGGAAAAAATAAAAGCAGCCAGAAAGCACTTCTGCAGCCCAGCATATAATAATATGTATGGCAGGACAAGTCTGTCACTTGTGTATTATAGCAGTAATGTAGCTTTGCTGCCAGCTCCTTTCCTGCAGAAAGAAAAGATGGGGAGTCTTGTTGGCACTGATTCCTCTCAGCAGTCAGAAGAGGACACTTCTTTTGCTGCACAGAGGCAAATGTGAAGGGTGCCAGATCACAAATTTTGGCCTGTCTCCTAAATCTTTATAAACTTTAAATCTTTACAAACCTGTGTTTGCATGTGAATTTTTATTTTGCTTCAAGGAAAAAGAGTGTTGTTCTGAAGCCATGACTCAAGTTTCTTTACTACACATCACCTTTTGTTTCCTGAATGAATCAATATCATGTTTCTATATTTTACAGTATCTTTCTTCATATTTGAAAACTCCAAACCAGAGCAAGAAGCTTGACAGACACTTCCCTGCATCCTTTTAGCTCCTTCAAGACTTTTTCTGACTTGAGTAGTTTGCAAGTCTAGCTCCAATCTTTAAACTTAGAACACACAATTGCTTGCCCTGGAATGAGCTGATAGATAGTTATGAACATCTTTGACAAGGTGTGCCTTTCGTCCTTAACCAAAGTTAAATTTAAGAGATAGAAACAGTATAGACCAGTATATATACTTCTTAGGTCCCTCCAGTGCTGCAGGAACTGCCCATGCAGAAGCTTTCACCCACCATGTTCCCTATGTGGTGCTGGAGGAGCTTTTAAAATTATTCTGAATCCCTAGAATCTGATCTTTAGAGGATGGCAGATCTATAAAGATGCTATTTTTACAATGACAGTGATGTTTTGCTTCCTTTTTTTTTTTTATCTTTTGTATATGCTAATATAGGGATTTATGTGCATTTCACAAGAGATAACGTAAATAATTTTATTACAACCTTTATTTTGTTTTCTTTTTCTCCTCCTGCCTTTATTAAATGGAGAGAAAAAACATTTTTTTATATTACAGCCACTTTTAATAACCAGGCAAATTTTCAGATTTACAATTCAGACTAGTCATTAATGTTTGAGCAGGGTAACACCATAGTCAATACTGTTTCAAGTGGACACTAATAATAGTGCAATAATAAAGTCTTGGTTTTTGATTTCTTATAGATTCTTAGAGAAAAAATATTTCCTAGAACTTCAAATACTGACATGTATCCACTATTGTTGATTACAGATACTTGTCTTAAATGTTTTCAACCATAATAGGATCATGTATTTTGATAAGGTACTGAGTTCAGTGGGAAAAATCATTATTCTTAATTTCAGAGAGATACAAATGACAATTAAGCATGTTACCATCCTAAACAGTTCTTGCAAATCTACTCTGAAATTTGAACTACTTGATCGGTCAGATTTTGTTAGGTATTTTGTAATTTAGGAGGGCAAAGAGAAAAATGAAAATACTTTAAACAAACAGGGATGATACAAAGCTGAGAAAAAGTATAGAGAATAAAAAAGTGATGCCAAGTGAAAAAGTGAAGGAACTTGAAAGTAGAAAAATGCCTCCGGGGAGCAGGGTTTTTTTATGTGTGTTGCAAATAAACAGCATTACATCAAAGAAACTCTTGACTCCAATGTCTTGTTTGTAATTGGAACTGCCTGTAAGATTTTTTGTCTTTTTTTTTTTGCCTTTAGCTTTTTGAGCAGTTAACATATTACATAAGGTCTCTTATTTTCTTCAGGGTCCCAGCTGGTCTGCTGCATTCTGAGCTTCGATCAATCTATTATTCCCTTCACTTTACAGAATGTCTATTTAAATCTCAGCTTTTCCAGTAAAATATAAAGGCATATTATCTCATTTTCCATTACATTTTCTGTTGTGCCAAGTTAAATAGGATTTATTTATAGGTGTTATTTCCAGATGGAATGGCTCAGCCTGCCAGATCAGGTGTCAAATATAGTAACAAAAGTTTAAAAAGTAAAAAAAAAAAAAAAAAAAAAAAAAAAAAAAAAAAAAATCCTGAATCAATCTTCTATGAATTATAAGATTATAAGACCTGAAAAAAATCCAAAGAAGAAAAAAAAATATGTATTTATGTAGTTGTGATCCTTTTCATGTGCAGTAAATGTTTGAAGGATTGGGATTTTCATTTTCTTTTTTGGAAAGTCTAGCTAAGTCTCTCAAGCATGGAGTGACTTCAGTTCCATTGAAAGAGATCAGTTTAATGTAGGTAACTATTGCCTCCTCCCAATTCCCCAAATTCTGTACAAATAATGTTCTATTGTCCTCCAGCTTACACCTGCCCATTCTGTACAAATAATGTTCTATTGTCCTCCAGCTTACACCTGCCCATGCAGGTAATTACCCTCTCTGGTATACATCTGCTTTCCCAGCATATGCAAAAATTCTTCATAGTCTTTCTCCTCCCAGACCTAATGCTGTAGAGATGGACTGAGTAAGAACACAATTCATAGAAAAGGGTCAGCTGATGCTTCTCCTCCACTGCTCAGATATTTCTATATTCTTGAAGGGATGACATACGATTGTTCTTTACAGTAGCAGAAGTAAATTTCTCTGCTTTAGGAAGCAAAAAGCTTGGAAGGCAGCCTCTCAGATTAGGTTCTCCTCCTGTAGATCCGAAGCTTAAGAATTTCTGTGGGAAGTTCTAAAAATCTCAACATTTATTTCCTCTCCACTTTATAATAGGAACTTCTGAAATATTTAATACACGAAATGTCAGCAATTGGCATTTCAAGGTTTTTCAAAATTTAAATGGAATTTAAATACCTCCTCTTGATTTTGTGAAATGACCTCACAATTCAAGCTATTTTAACATTAATCCATATCTTTCCTGGTGGAGTGATACCCTTAAGGGGGAAAGGTGATAAAGTGCAGTAGAATAAAGGCAGCAGATTCCCAGTGTTTTAGGCACTGTGGGGGGACTGTAGCTCCCTCTGTGCACCAAGGATCTCACAAGTCCTGCAACGCCCTGGAAATCTTCACATTCCTATAGGGCACAGGCATATAGTTTGATCCTCAGGAGAGACCAGAGAGTAGAAACACAGCACTCATAAGATGGCATGACAAATGTTCTGATTAGGATCAAACCAAACCGGAATGAAGTATTTTGCTTTGAGCTTTCTGATGGAAAATCAGGACTTGATTCCCAGGATGAACTGCATTTGGTACAAAGCTTTGTTCCATCAGTAAATCATTTTAACAGAAAATCTCAAGTAGCTTTAGTCATATCTGCTATATGCATTCTATTTGTTTTCCTGAAACATAAGCTGAACTAATTACTTCTGGGATAGCATAAAGTGCTGAAATTGCCTTGCTATTTTGGAGGAAAGCTTGAAGATCAATGTCAGCATTTTTGAAAATGGTAGTTAAACACTGAGCCCTCCAAGCTATTTAGGCACAGAGGACCCAGCTTTCAGCGTATGTTGGCTGATAATCAAGTAGCTTTCACTAAGGCATGAGTTCTTTTTAGATGCTATTTATCAGTTTTGTCTTTTTTTATAGGTCATAAAATGTCCTCGATTAAAAAAATACTTCGGTTTCTGGTCAATGTGAGCAGCTATTTACTATCGTCCATTTCAGAGGAAGTTACATTTTCATAACTGGTAATATTATGAGTCATATTAAATTAACTAAACATAATGTAAGTTCTACTTGCTTGTCATAACTTTCTTGAAAAGGGAGTGTGATATTTTTATTAAGTTGCTATTTTTATATTATATCTGCTTATTTAAATGAAAAAAATATGTTTTTAGTACGGTTGGCAGTTGTTAGCCTTGCTGATCTGATACAGTTGTGTAAGAATGAACTGGATGTCATTTATTGTTAGGTCTTATCAGTAGAATTATTATCAGGGTTTCAGAAACAGAAACAATTGTACTGTCCAGAACCACAATGTTCAGCTTCCAGGGTAAACTACTCAGATTCACAGTTAGCAAAATCAGAACTATTTGCATGAAAATTAGGGAGAGAGAAAATGTTTGCAAATTTGTCGTGTTACATTGAAAGTTTTTTTAAATAACTACTGTTTAAATAACAAAAGTAATTTTATCAAATCTGCTTTAATTTAAGTGGGCAAAGATAAAACAGTCTCAAGTATAACAACTAAGTGCAAAATTCATCATTCTTATAAGGTCTTCTTTCGTATCTGCCTGAGGCTGGATTTATCTCTAGCTCTTTTTCAAGCCTAAACCACATGTGATTTGAACCTTACATTTTCTTGTTCAGTTTTAACAGAAGCAATGCACATATGTGACTGTAGGATCTCTCTGCAGTGCCAAGCCATTCATATTCAGAACAGGAGAAGTATGTTTTAGAAACAGTATATCTTACTGACTACAGAAGCTGATAAGAAACATTCCAATAGAGAAAAATAAATGGAGAAAACTCATCTCATCAACAGCATATTTCTGTAGTTTAGCTGTTATCATTGTTACACCCAAAATAAGAACTGCTAGTAGTAAAAGCACTCCAAATTTAATTAATGGCTGTGGAGAGTTTAATTTAGCACAAGCTGTTTCCAACTTTTCCAAAGCTATAAGAGCAACGAGCTAGCTGAGAGGGAAACGATGAAGGGAGCTGCACAAAATCACCTGTATTATCTCCTGCACTGTAAAAATCACAGTGCATCAGCTTACAAAATGAAGTCATGAAATGACAAAAATAGAAGTAAATATCAAAACAGAGAATAAACTTGCCATTTACTGAGCGAGAATGAGTGCTTTGGTTGCATTTGGTTTGAATGTTAGTGTACTGGTTAGAAGAAAGAAGAACTTGGCGTTTCAGCAGACCCAAGCTTTCCAAGACAGGGCTGTTTACTCTATCACTTTTGTTGCCAGTGAAATACACAGATGCTGATGGAAACTAATGTTTCCTGAGCAAATATATGCTGTTCACAAAATAAATGCAACATGGAGTAGTGACAGAAGTAAACACTGTAGAAGTTATAAACTTCTGTATGCTATATACTATTGGGTATATACTATAATAGGTAAGTATATGCTAACAGATACTATGTTTCCAAAACAAATATATTAAAATTTTATTTTATCTTTTTTTTTCAGTCAGAAATGCATATTTCCCAGTAATATATGAATTTCAGTTAGACTTTTTAGTTAAACTTGTGCAATATGGGACAGGGCACAGCCAGTCTGTAAATAGCGCTCTACATTTTACATGTTGTTTTCTAGCAGAGAAAGGATCACACCTTAAAATCAGAATAGTGAGGATATTTTTCAGTCAAAACTTTACTCTTACTAAAAAAAAGCAACTCCAAAGAAAGCACAAATCTTTGTCCCTTGTGTATTATGCTTCATATGGTGTTTATTTTAAAAATGCAAATATTGCAATTAATTTACCATACAAGTTTATATATTGATAGTACCTTAGTCTATCACTGAGATGAAAGATTTATTTTTTTTGTGGTTATTATCAGCTTCATAACATCTAGTATTTTTGTTAATGTCTGAGTTATGTGATTACCTGAGAATACTAGTTTCAGTGGTGGGGGTGGGGAGAGGAAGCTTTTGATTTTTTTAATTGAAAGTCTAATTCCTCAGATTTTTCAGAAAAAATGTGTAAATAAAAGCTTTGAAAACAAGCATATTAGCAGGAAAATAAAAAGACCCCTACGTATGGGAGTCTTTTTATTTTCCTGCTAATATGCTTGTTTTCAAAACTTTTATTTACATAATAATTCTTATTTCCTCAAATTATATTTAAATCTCACATTGTTTTTGTTAAAATGTAATTTGGAGAAAGAAGAATTACAATTCAAAATCTATTAGATTTGAAAATATCCTGGGAATGGATGCTTAGGGCTGACAGAATAGAAGTAGCTCTAAATTAACTTCAGTAGCTTCAGGTTACTCCCAGTTCAAGCAGTGCTCAAAGGAGTGTAAGAGAAAATGGAGAACTTGGCCATTTAAAAATTATGTCCTTAGCTGTATTATAAATATAATTAGTGAATTTGCAGCACCAATTAAGAAACATTTTGTTTTATTATTGTGTGAAAGATATTCTATAAAAATTAATTGTGCCAGTCCAGATCCTGTTTAATGGGTTCTTTGTGTGCCACAGGGATGGCACAAACACTGAGTGTATTATACTTTCGTTTCATTCAATTTTTGGAAAGAAGACATTGTATGAAAGACAACAAAACATACCTAGTTTTTCACCTTGGCATCAGCTATTCCTTGGAATTTTTTCTACTGCCAGTGCTAAGTCATTTCCTGGAGCTATATATGTAGGTAGTAATTTACATTTTTGTGCATTCCTTGAGTCTAGCAGTTTTGATTGGAATCATTTTTTATTTATACCAATTACGATTACCCAAAGACTGCTTCAAACAAAAAACTACTTTCTGTAGCTTTCTCTAGGACAAACTATAATTTTCTCATAGCTCTGAGGATAACTTTTCACTTTTTGGCAACTAATGCTAAGTGGCATGTGATGACTCACAGGTTCACAGTTGAAGAGCTACAAAGAAGTGTACATAATTCTGAGATCTGATCTGCAGCAACACTTCTCTGAAAAATTACTGTATAAATATCATTCGGTCAAGCCTAATTTCTTATTTAAGATAACCTGACAGATCAAGGTAAAAGGTCTAAATTATGTTTGTTAAGGCCCATGAATATTTATAAATCCACACAGATGTAGAGATATAGAGTGTTTTGGGCACCTCAGACAATGGATGTAAGCAAAAGAAGTGTTCCATAACTTGTCTGTTTTGCTTTATTTCTATTGCTGTGGTATTCCTCTATGTTAAACTCTTAATGAAGTTATCAGGATTTTGCCACTCACTTTGAGGGGATAATGATTTAAATATCTGAAAGGAGTATTCACATCACTTCACTTGTTTATTTTTAAGAAATGTTACATATTTTCCTCTTAATCTACTTCAAAAAGATTTTCCCAGTATTGAAGTTGTTAGGTAATCTCCTACAATATGCTGTCCCACAGTTGTATTAATTCTTCCTGTACATGTTTAAATCGGAGCACTATGAACCACAGCCTGTGGAAATGCATTTTTATTTGGGAAACAATGGAGTAAAAAGAAAATTCAGATAGACAAACAAGGATAAATATGGAAGAAAACGGAGCTAAATCTCCCTGCTTCCTTTGAGGGGACACATGTCCCGCTCTTGCTGCCCCTTAACATTAAGAGTCACCCTAGAAGCCATTGTTTCATCTGCCAAGTTAGGATTGAGCTTTGCATTTGGATCAATACACTTGTGCATTTGTCTATATTTCTCGATTCTGGAAGATGAAAGTCAGTGAAATCAGTTTTGCTCCCCATCTCAAGAAATACGGTAGAACTTGCAAAGGATTATACAGATGATCAAAGGTCTGGAATAGCTTCTATTCAAGAAACAACTGAAAAGGCAAGAACTCTTCAGTCTGGAAAATAGAGGAATGATGCAAAACAAACTTGTAAGCTGTGAATGACCTGGAGACCTTCAAACAAATACAGTGCTGACAGATTCAAAAGGAGTGAAAGGCTAAGGTTCTTGACACAACACGTCATTGAGCATTGAGCTGTGGAAATCCTTCCAAGAGGTTGTGAATCTTGAAAGTTTATGTGTGTTCAGATTAAAAGAAGGTGGGAAAAAAAGGGATGGAGAAAACTCTACCAAGACTTACATACTTATTGACTTCCAAGATGCTTTCTTTGATGATAAAAATTCTACAAATCACCAGATGTGGGAGACATCATTATATGATTGCTCCATTCTCCTACCCTTCCTCAGGCACTGCCAGACAGGATGTGGGGCAGGACGGATGTCTGGGCTGACCTGATACAATTGTTCCAGTGTTCTCAGCATCCCCGCTCCCCCCGGGTGACACCGAGGAGTCACTTGTGCTGTCAAGATTTGTCTGTGGAACAAGGACTTACTGTTTTAAGTCTCTGGAGAAAAAATAGGAAATGTCATTTCCTGTAAAAGATTCTGTCCAACTTCTTTCTGTTCTGCAAAACGTGGAGGATTTTAGGGTGTTTTAGCTCTTCCCTACAAATATTGCAGTTTACTAAAAATTTCAGATAGTGATTGCTAACATTTTGGTTTTTAAAAAGAAGCAATACCACAGAGATACTTCTATTGCTCTAAAACATTACCAAATTTACCATCAGTAATTTCAATTCTAATTCATTTTCGAAGAGCCTGCTCCAAGGCACATGCTATTCAGAGTACCTGAGGTCTGAGAAAGGATAATCAACATAAATATTTCTTACTACTGTTATTAAAGCAGGGAGTAGCACTTGCTCTTGGCCCCTTCTCTTGAGTTCCTGCGTTATACGCAGCAAATTAAGGAAACACACAGGATGAGGGCTGAGCAATTTCAGCACATTTGTCACTTTTTTGTCTCTAACGCCTTCAGCTATCTGAGTCCAAAGAGGAAGCAGAAGAGAAGCTGTCTGTAGAGAGCTAAAGATAAGAACTACCAGTCTTGTCATTACGACTCCATTTTTTCTTATTTGAACAGAGTGGAATATAAACTCATGTCTCCCACCGTTTTCAACTGAGTTGTCCATGCCATTGAGGAGATCAGATGAGCATCCAAAAGTGGGGCAGCTCATCTGAGGAAACTATTGGAGACTAGATACCAGACAGGGGCAAGTGGAAAAATAGACAGAGCAAGCTTTTCAGGCAGTACTGATAAATATAATTTGAGGAAAAAGCTAGAGAATAGAGCGAAGGCAAAAAGACTGTTTGGATTATCTAGGAAGAACTCTTTAGGTAAATGAACTAAGTAATCCAATGCATTGATAAATTTTAAATTATTAAATTTTACTAAATTTAATTCAATAATAAGAAATCTATTCACATAAATTTACATGAATTACCTTGCACTTTACTGTAAGAGTACTATTGACAGAGGAAGATTAGGACTGCATAGGACACCTTTCTCTCACCATCTCAAGGACACAGCAATGTATTGTTATATTCATTCTGTTAAGAAGTAGGGGAAAAGAGAAAAGACAAATTAAGATAGAATGTTTTAAGGTTTCTCAGGCTACACAGCTAAGTAGACAAATGTACCAGTGCAGACTCTAATAAGAGTCCACACTGTGGAGTGGGCACAGAGCCATTAGAGAAACGTTTCTTCGTACAGATTTGAAAGATGGCTAGGAGGGCACTAGATGGGGAGAGGAACTGCTAAATTCTGTGCTAAAAGCAGGATGACATCATTGCAGGTTTTTTTTGCACTTAAGGAAAGCAATGACACTGGTAACATGTCATTGCCTTGCTTTGTATTTCAATAAACAGTTTACCTCTAGGGAAGGTCAGCCTTAATGGATTGGGCATTTTTTTGTGTATCATAGGGTGCAGAAGGCACCCATTGATATTGTGAGAAATACATGTTATTTTGCATAGTTTTGCTGCTAGAATTGCAGAACAATTTATGTTGGAAGGGACCTCTGGAGCTCTGATTCAACCCTTCCACTTGGATCAAGTCTATATTAAATCAATTTATTGAGAACCTCTGCCAGTGAAAATATGAGTATCTCCAGGATAGAGATTCCACAGCCTCTGTGGGCAACTTGTTTCAGTGCTTAACAACCTTCAAAGTAAAAATGTTTTCCTTAAATCTAATTGGAATTTCCTGTGCTGTCCATGCCTCCTTTGTTTCCAGTCTGCCCTTTTGAGAAGAATTTGGCAAGCTCGGACTGGAAATGAGCTGTCAGTTGTTGCCAGACATTTTAGCCACAGCCTCAACTGGTGGAGAATATGCCCTTCATTTGAGATCCTCTTCTCAACCTTGAAAAGGATTTTTTTTCTCTTCTGTGAAATATTTTCAGAAAACTGTGCGTCTCTTTCTCTCACATCCTACAACATAGTAACATCACTGCAGTCTTCCTCCTGTCCTGTTTGTGTAACAAGATGTCACACAACTGTGAAGTTCAGCAGATAGTTCAACTATGCTAGAAAATACAACAAATGGGAACTTTTATTAAATATTTTACTCTTTTTCACATATGCTTTTATTAGACAGAGCCAGAAGGAATAATGTAATTAATAAATTCATATTTCATATAAATTGCAACCAAGATAGCTAATTTTAGAAAAGCTTGTTATTTTGTCTTTCAAATAAGATGCAAGAATCCAGTTGTTCAGAGAACTGCTAATTGCTTATTTTTTTTGGCAATGCTTTTCTATTAAGAAGAAGCTTGTAGATCTCTGCCGGCATAGTTATATTGTGCAGTCTTTTCTCATTTACTTATGAAGTAGTATCTCTCTGCAGTTCTGCCAGTGAGATAGAGAAAAATTGTTTGTACTGTAACTGTGTAATTGTGAATATTGTAACAGTGTATTTTCATTTGGCTTGTAGGTCATGAAAGTACTAAGTAGTTCTTTATTAGGATTTTCATCTGTGAAATGCAGTCAAAGTGTCAAGCTGGAGATCATGCTAACCCATTTGCCAACATATTCTTACACATTTTTTGAGCTAAAGTGATTATTATTACACACCGTGTCTAAAATACAGCTGGTATACAAGAGGAAAAAATACTGCTAACATGATTGCAAGTATGTATAACCAAAATATTAGAACACCAATC
The DNA here is from genome assembly GCF_028389875.1 of Rhea pennata. Lineage (NCBI taxonomy): Eukaryota > Metazoa > Chordata > Aves > Rheiformes > Rheidae > Rhea > Rhea pennata. The sequence goes on from NC_084664.1 coordinate 75,759,053, forward strand.
TGCACCAATCTTTGGGAAGAATCATTTCTCTCTCAGAATCTGCAGAAACAAAACAAGACAAAACAAAACAGAGGTATTTTCAACTCCAATGAATACACATTTTTGAATCAGTTCTTGCAATATGACATCAGCTAAATAAATAGAATGGTACACTAATCCAGAATAACATTTCTATGCTTAATATACAAAATTTCTATAAGAAAATAACATTTCTGTATTTACCTTCTCTGTAGCCCAGTAAGCTCATCTGTTCTCATTATAAAGTTTTTGTAACAAATCTAAAGCTTTTGTATTCTGCTCTTTAGTTTCACAGTAGTTTAGCCCATGGTGCCCCCCACCAGTTTTCTAATAAAGAACAGAGATTAACTCCAGAAAAGAGAACTGCAGTTTCAGTGAAAAGTAGCATGAAAATATCTCTCTTAGTCTTCCAGAAGGGCAAGAATAAAACAGGAGATTTATCCCTATCTTGATTTTAGAATACTCTTGTGAGATGATTAACCATGAAAAACAGCCATGGTGCTTTATGCCAGTGGAAGCACCAGCTCAAAATGGTTTAAATGCATTGATTTATATGTGTTGAAAGCATAAGAACCTTATCAGCTATATTTTCCATCCACAGACTGAGGCCACCTCCCTGAACGTGTAACCAACATGTTACAATCAAAGTTGTAACAACTCAACTTTGTGGGTTATTGCTGAACACTGTGAAGGTTTGTGCTACTTTCTGTACTACAAAAATCTATCCTCGTGTGTATAAACACATACTGTTTATTTTTTAAAAAAAATCAATGTCATTTCTGCAGCAGCACAATTTCACTAAACATCTTTACAACTGAAAATTTCATCAGCCAAACTCTGTACCATCTCCATGTTACAGAGTGATGCTGCATAGTCATTCAGGATAAAGAGAAACAGAAATAGAAATAATTTACAAGGAGGGATATATTAAAAATCTTATTGACTCCTATAGGAATGAGATTGTTTTATGAAAATGCATGAATCTCCAGTGAGCAAATAAAGGGTAAGAAAAACTAAGTTAGAAAAAGGACACAAGTAAGACTTGTAACGATGAAAAATCTGAGGACTAGAGAAAGAAGCCTTGAACAGCCAAGTACTGAGAGGGTGTGCGTTAGAGCATCCACCTGAAATCCAGTGGGATACAGCACAGCAGTTCTACCATTTTTAAGAGTGTCAGTTTAATACCTGAAAATTAAGTATAAGCTGAGCATGACTCAGTTCAGTATGGCTGCCTCATCCAAGTACTGCACCTCAGTCCTTGGAGGAAGACTAAGGGGCAAATTGTTCATCTTAAGAGCCATGAACAAACATGTAGGAAGGAAGGCAGGATTCAGAAAGAGCAGGCTTCTGTGCTTCTTTGGATCCTTCATCCCAGTGTGGGAAATGTGTCTCCATCTTTGCAGAGAAACCAAGCACTGTGTAAAACGAAGTGTTTTGTGTGTGCAGCTGTTGGCAGCCATGCTGCAGATGCACACAGCGAAACCATCTGAGGGCCCCTTCTGTTCTATAAAGGAATTGAGTCTGAATTATGCATTTTATTTGTTTTACCCTCATAACTGTATTAATTACTCACATATTTGTCAACTATCTGCATCATTATTAAGTACTGATTGATACAGTATTAAAGTTCAAATTTGAATTTAGAGGACAATGCTGCAAAATGCTGTGGATTTGCAAGCATTCAGTGGATGCTTTTAAAAGGTACATTGTTATGATATGACAGAATTCACGTTTGTCACAGCATGTGGTATTCTTTTTAGTTATTCTTTTCATTTATTATGGGCACTGATAGCTTATCACACTAATTTTCTAATGACAGTGCATCTAGTTTTTAACAATCTGTCTTTAGTAATAATATATTAAAGCCATGTTTAGCATGGCTGATTTTATCACATCTACTACCTTGAGTAAAATTCATAATTTCAAGGAAAGCCAAAAGAAGCTCATTCTTCATTGAGCTCTCTTTTATTGCCACTCTGTCACCTAAGACAGCTGCAACAACCTGTAGCAGCTGCAATCTGTAGCACATTAAGCAAAAGAAAGCCTGTACCACATCTAGCCAGCTCTTCAAAGAGGACCATGAGTGCTCAGCACACTACAGTTTACGAGTTTGTGTCTTAAAAATTTCATTGTGGCTGCTTTATTCATAGAAGATATTCCTGTTTAACCTTACTATGGTGTATAACATAGTAAGTCACTGAATGGATATTTTACAAAGATATGGCACTACCTGTCAGTAGTTCTAGACACATTATACGAGGCGTAAGTATTACGGTGCTTTTACTGCTTCATCCATGCTTTCCCTTTCTTTGTTTTTAAGCTTATTTGTGACAATATAAAGTTAGCTCTCCCCCCACCCCTGGGAATCAGAACAGGAAACAGTTTCTTGAGTATTTATTTTAATTTGAATGTACTTTAATTTGAATAAGCTGTTCTTGTTATCCATTACTGTCACAATCTGGTGGCTTACTTACCAGCTGAATGAGTCATGAAAATCAGTTAGAATCAAGAGTTAATGTTAAAAAAGCTTTGGCATTTCCACTTCCACATCTCTCTCTCTCTCTCTCTCTCTCTTTTTTTTTTTTTAATATAGCAAATGACACATTGCCCATCACTTTTTCTTGAGATACCTAAAAGCTAGCTTAACTGTACTGTATGAGATCAGACTTGTTCATGGGCACTGATCTGACATGCAAGAAAACAGACTGCTAGTTGATATAGAAGAAATAAAGCTCAGAGAATAGCTTGCTTGCGTATATTTTTCTTTTAATTTGCTGCAGATGACTGAGAAATTATTTCTGCTCAGAAAGCAATCAGATAATGAGGAAAAGCCTCAGGCTTTTAAACATAACACCTTCTGCCTCCTTAGTGGGGTTGATGCTAATGGCCAGTAAATTTCTGGCAAGTTGCCTGTTACAGCAATACCATTATCTTGCTTTAGAAGGGGAGATTTCTGAGTCTAGGGGTGGTTGATTTAATTTTTAAGGTAGATTTAAACATCGAATAAAAAGTCAACATTTCTATGGGTGTCAGATTTGTCTTCCAGAACTGATTCCTGCTAAAGACAAAAAACTCACATCTTCCCAGTAACAGCATCATCAGTAACTTAATAATGTAATCACAGAGACATGGTGGGACAGCTCACATGACTGGAATGCTGCCATGGATGGCTACGTGCTTTTAGGAAAGACAGGCCAGGATGGTGAGGTGGTGGAGTTGCTCTTTATGTGAGAGAGCAACTGGAATGCGTTGCACTCTGCCTAGCGGTTGCAGGAGGAGGAGGCAGTTGAGAGCTTATGGGTAAAGACAAAGGGCAGGCTAGCATGGGAGACACTGTTGTGGGTGTCTACTACAGGCCACCTGACCAGGAAGAGGTTAATGAGGCCTTCTATAGACAGCTGGAAGTAGCCTCACGATCACAGGCTGTGATTCTCATGGGGGACTTCACCACCCTGACATCTGCTGGAGGGACTACACAGCAAGGCACAAACAGTCCAGGAGGCTGCTGCAATGCGTTGATGATAACCTCCTGTCACAAATTGTGGAAGAGCCTATGAGGAAGGGTGTACTGCTGGACCTTGTCCTCACCAACAGAGAGGGACTGGTTAGAGGTGTGAAGGTTGGGGGCAGCCTTGGCTGCAGTGACCATGAGATGGGGGAGTTCAGGATCCTGCAGAAAGAACTAAGGCAACAAGCCGAATTACAACCCTGGACTTCAGGAGAGAGGACTTTGGGCTCTTCAGAGACGTACTTGGTGGAGTCTCATGGGTTAAGGCCCTAGAAGGAAGGGGGGTCCAGGAGAGCTGGCTAGTATTCAAACATCACTTCCTCCAAGCTCAAGAGTTGTGCATCCCTGTGAGTAAGAAGACCAGCAAAGGGGGCAGGAGACCTGCATGGCTGAGCAAAGAGCTCTTGGCCAAATTCAGACAGAAGAAGAAAGTCTACAGAATGTGGAAGAGGTGACAGGCTACCTGTGAGAATTTTAGGAATGTTGTCAGAGTATGTAGAAATGCGGCAAGGAAGGCTAAGGCCCAGCTGGAATTGAGTCTGGCGAAGGATGTCAAGGACAATAGGAAGGGCTTCTTCAAATACATCAACAGCTAGAGGAGGACTAGGGAAAATGTGGGTCCACTGCTGAATGGGGCAAGGGGCCTGGTGACAAAGGCTAGAGAAGGAAAAATTACTGAATGCCTTCTTTGCTTCAGTCTTCACTGCTAAGGGCAGCCCCCAGGAATCCCGGAGCCTGGATGTGAGGGAGAAGGTCCGGAGAAGGGAAGATTTTCCTTTGGTTGAGGAGGATAAGATTAGAGATCTTCTGGGCAAACCTGACATCCACAAATCCATGGGCCTGGATAGGATGCACCCATGGGTCCTGAGGGAGCTGGCAGATGTTGTTGCCAGGCCACTCTCCATCATCTTTGAAAGGTCCAGGAGAACTGGAGAGGTGCCTGAGGACTGGAAGAAAGCCAGTGCCACTCCAGTTTTCAAGAAGGGCAAGAAGGAGGACCCAGGCAACTATAGGCCAGTCAGCCTCACCTCCATCCCTGGAAAGGTGATGGAACAGCTCATCCTGGATGGCATCTCCAGGCGTATGGAGGAAAAGAAGGTGATCAGCCAGCATGGCTTCACCAAGGGGAAATCCTGCTTAACCAACCTGATAGCATTTTATGATGGAGTGACTGGCTGGGTAGATGAGGGGAGAGCAGTGGACATTGTGTACCTTGACTTCAGCAAGGCTTTCAACACTGTCTCCCATAACATCCTCATAGGTAAGGTCAGGAAGTGTGGGTTAGACACGCAGACAGTGAGGTGGATTGAGAACTGGCTGAAAGGCAGAGCTCAGAGGGTTGTCATCAGTGGTGTGGATTCTAGTGGAGGCCTGTGGCTACTGGAGTTCCCCAGGGCTCAGTACTGGGTCCCATCCTGTTCAGCTTATTCATCCGTGACCTGGAAGATGGCACAGAGTGCCTCCTCAGCAAGTTTGCTGGTGATCCCAAGCTGGGAGGAGAGGCTGATACAGCAGAGGGCTGTGCTACCATTCAGAGAGAGGAGACCTGGAGAGGCTGGAGAGTTGGGCAGACAAGAACCTCATAAGGTTCAACAAGGGCAAGTGCAGAGACCTGCACCTAGGAAAAAATAAGCCTAGGCACCAGTACAGGCTGGGGACTGACATGCTAGAGAGCAGCTCAGCAGAGAAGAACCTGGGAGTGCTGGTGGATGACAAACTGACCATGATCCAGCAATGTGCCCTTGTGGTCAGGAAAGCCAATGGTCTCCTGGGGTGCATTAGGAAGACTGTTGCCAGCAGGTCAAGGGAGGTGATCCTGCCACTCTGTTCAGCCCTGGGGAGGCCTCATCTCAAGTACTGTGTCCAGTTCTGGGCTCCCCAGTACAAGAGAGACCTGGAGCTACTGGAAAGAGTCCAGCGTAGAGCTATGAAGATGATCAGAGGGCTGGAGCATCTGCCCTGTGAGGAACGGCTGTGAGAGCTGGGCCTCTTTATCCTGGGGAAGAGACGACTGAGGGGGGATCTTATCAATGTGTATAAGTACCTGAAGGGAGGGTGTCAAGGGGATGGGGAAAATTTCTTTTCAGTTGTTCTGTGTGACAAGACAAGAGGCAATGGGCAGAAATTGAAGCACAGGAAGTTCTGCCTGAATGTGAGGGGGAATTTCTTCCCTGTGAGAGTGACAGAGCACTGGACCAGGTCACCCAGAGAAGTTGTGGAGTCTCCTTCTCTGGAGATATTCACGGGCCGCCTGGATGCAACCCTCTGCACCGTGACCCTGCTGAGAAGGGAGGTTGGACTAGATGATCTCCAGAGGTCCCTTCCAAGCTTACTGATTCTATGACTATGATTCTATGATTCTATGACATCCTATCAGTAAGGATTTCATGTGGTATCTTAGACTGCATTTTCAAGATGGGTTGCAAGCAGTCCTGAGCTTTCTCTGCTATCAGACACACTGCGTATTGATGTAGCTCTGTCTCAGGGTTAGTGAAAGCGAGCATGTACTAAATCAAGCGCTGGCAACCCCCATTAGGGCTGTACAGCACCCAGACTCAAGATAGATTACATCTAGCCTGTCTGGAGAACACACGTAGATATGCGAGGACATATTCATAAAGATCATCCTCAAGTATCTATTTAAGGGACAAAAATGATGCACTTAAAGCCCTTTCTGAAAATCAGAGACTTAAAGAAAGGGGAAAAAAAGAAAAAAAAGAAATGAAAACTCTACTTTCAGGAGGCATTGTGAAGGATGGCAATGTTTTAGGGTAGATTTTTGGAAGGCAATAGCTTTAGTGTCTGAGGAGAAGCACTAGGCTCCTAAATCTGTCATTTCAATACTAGTGGGAAGTGGCTTCTTATTTAAAAGATTCAGAGAAGTCAATGGATGCAAAACAACCGTGAATTTTAGTCACTTTGCAGAAGCATGTAAGTAGAATTTCAAACCTCTAAATATTCAAAATTTTTTGAAATTTTTCAAATTTCAAATGGTGCAATTTTTGAGGTAAGAACAACATGTTCATGTTCATTTTGGTTCCTTTGGGAAGCAAGATTAGTTTATTGTAAGGTTTAAAGGTGTCACATGTTGAAACACAGATAATACATGAAAAGGTATAATTTAAAATGTTCCACATGGATCTCATATTAGGGAGCAATAAAATGAATTATGACAACCACATTTGTTTGTTTAGTTTTTAAAAAAGGTGTCGAGATACATTAACTGAAAACACATTTTCCCAAGCTTCTCTAGTCATGAAACACCCTCTATATAGTAATATAGTATCTGGTATGCTCTCAAATAGCTTGACAAGTTACTATTTTAGTCAATTTTTTTCTTTCAGTGCTTGCTGTCATAGGAAGAAGAGCTGTTTGAAAGAAAAGACGTGATGAAAAGAGTGAATCCAGGATGAGGTTCTTTAGACAAATGATCTTTCAACAAAGGGTAGACATTATTATTGTTTAATTGGCTAAAAAGGATGGATTATGAATATTTAATCAACAAGACTCCAATATAAGCCAGAGGCTGAAATAGAGAAATAAAATTTAAAATCAAACAGTATTTAACAATGGTGCATTAGCACAACAAAGCTATGATCAATATTGCTGTGATAAGCATTGATTGTTACCAGTTATATCACCAATTAATTGCTTATTTAATGAACTATATCTTTACTAGTACTATTAATATTGTTTTTTTACAAGTTTATATTAACTGTAATTATATAATAGCTATGATTTTATAACTATATTACAACTATAATTTTATAATAACTAAAAGTGATGGTGTTATTAACATAAATTTATTTGTATCAAGTGCCAATAATATTTCATATATAGCCATTCTTACAAATATTTTTATTAATGGTCTGAAATGCCAGTCTGCAAGATCACGATGGCCACGATGAAAGATGAATTGCCAATGACAGAATGTGATTCAAAGCAGCCTGAGCCAAAATGGCATGATAAACTAAAACCCTCAGAATATTTTCAGAAGAAACCAGAGTCAAATTATAAGGTACAAAAAGTAGCCACCTGCAGTTATTTTAAATGTTTCCAGCAAAGTGGCCACCAAGGGAAAATTGCTCAGTATTAGACAGTCAAGTAGTCAAGAAGTCCTCTGGAAAAATAAGAATTAGAGGGAGACATTGACAACTTAATGCAATCTTTTTTCTACATCTTCCACTGATATTTTGAAGTGAGAGCCAGGTTCTGAAAAGACTAATGTGAAACACAGGCTGCTTTTGCTTGAATAAAGGGACACCGGAACTAGAAAGACAGTAAAACATAAGAAAAGGCAGTAAGAAATGTGAAAAGTTTTATTATGTTGTAGATCAAGAAAAATAAAAGCTAGATCTATCTGTCTCAGAGCAGTTGTTTGTGCATTTGCAACACGTAATAGAAAAAGTCAGTCAATAGCAATGTTTTAGGTACTTTATCAGATTCTGTTCCGCATTTTGAAAAGAAAACTTGTCTCCTATGGGAGATGTAAGTTTTAGGCTGCGACAACAGTATTCTTTTTATTTGCTAGCACTTGATCTATGTATCATATACCTTCAAAAAAAGAGGCTGAAGTGAAGTCTGATGGTGAGGATGTTTCCTCCTGAGCCCTAGCTCAGGACCTTCATACCTGCAAAGGGGTCCCAGAACTGTCAGGGCTTGGAGAGAGGCAATAAGAAATCTCTTGGGAGTAATAAAGCAATGAGAAAAAGCATTTTGTGTATACAAAACTTCAAAGAACTTATTACATTGATGCTTTTTGCTACTAATAGTGAACTCAAGTCAGAAATGATGGTGATGTTCAACGAGACTTAAAAAATTGCTTTACTGCCTATGGAAACAGTAATGCTGGCACTGATGCATAGCTAAACTCAGTATTGTTACTAAACTGTAAGGAAGGTTCCTGGATTTTATTATTCCTTCCAACTCATGCAACATGTTTTATGTAGGTTGAGTTTCAAAAGAGATTTACTGAGATATCATTTTAAGAAATGAGGTAATGGAAAAGAACATCAGAAAAGAAGCTCTTAAAAGGGGCTGTCAATAAGCCATTACTAATATAGCCTATTCCTACCTCAGGATTTCAAATTCCAGTCAGAGACTTTTGCACGTGTTAAATGATAATAAACAAGAAAAAATGGTATCACTTCTTATCTTTGAAGTTTTACTAAAAGTGGATGCTAACAATGGCTTTAGGTACTGAAATAGAGCTTTTTTTTTTTTTTTTTTTTTTTTTCCCCCCTCCTTGTGGCAGTGATAGTGGAAATCATATTTCAATAAATCAGAAATATGAGATAGCTCCAGGATTTGCTAAGATTATGTGAGGTTAAACATTTGTATATATGTATTGATACGGCAGAGCCACAATATACGAAAAATTGTTATACACCACTGTGTTGCCAATTGCAAAGGCAGTTGCAGGTTTATAACTGTCTTTTATTGATGACCCACATTACATATCATTATATGAAAATGATGTCAGAAATTCTATCATTTGCAATCTAAGAGATTTGAAGTAAGAAGACTAGAAAAACCAAGATCCTTTACAGCCTTTTTTTAAGAAAGGAAATTACACAGGTTAATTGATACCTTTCCTATGGGTGAGTGGATAAGACATTAACGGCTGAACTCATCAGCAGCTCTGGTGGATTTGACTGTGATTTTTCATGCTAAAGTTTTTTGAGTTTCATCTTCTTTGTTTTGTTTTGTTTTGTCTTTTTTTTTTCTTTTTCCTCACAAGGGTATTCTTCATAAAAGCTTTCATCTCTATTTTGTATTTCTAGTAATAAAACAGTTGAGGATCTTTATTGCGACCACAGTACCTTTATAGCAATAAAAAGGATCAGACTTTAAAATAACATCTTATTTACCAGAGAATGACCAATGTAGTTTATACCAGATGAGCTTCAACATGCCAAATCCTGTATTTCCTGTGAATTTAAAAGTATGCATCAACAAAGTTGCTCCCTGATAGGGTTTAAAAACAAAGTGATTTCTGTTTTTGCATTCAATTTGCAGCATCACGTGAATAATCAATTAGGTATTTTAAAGTAACAGATTTTTGAGAGGAGGAACATTTAATGGGAAATATCATTTAAAAAGAATTGAGTTTTAAAGTATCTGTGTTCTTCCAGGGGTCTGAGCTATCAAATAAATTGAAAAAGGTCTGTGAAGGTACTCGCCTCTGCTTTCTGATGTATGTGTGCCAGGAAGCAATTTTAGTAATGTTAACCGGAGATTGGCAGAATAAGTTGTGTTAGGGGTAGGCAACTTCTCAGCTGATTACCACACAGTGAGTCTAATGTGCATGTGCTGAAGTGGGTGTAGATTCTTGCTTGCACACAGTGTGGTCCTCTAGCTTTCTGGAAAACTCATATCTGAATGTCAAAACCGTAAGAATAGACCTGTTCTTTGTTCTTCAGTTATCTGCAAGCCACATTATAAAGTTGATGCAGATAGCACAAGACTTCCACTGTTACAAAATGTTGGTAGAAGCCTATAGGTTTGGAAAGCTTTTTCCAAGATAAAGGTTGAACATTGTTTTTTCGTAAGCTTATACCACTTCCCATTCTTATTCCTGTTTCATCCTCGCTTCATAACTTTCCTTGGAAATTGCCAGCTTTAATGGACCTAATGGATCCATTTTACAGCTTCCCATATTTCACATTACCTGTGTTCATTGTAATCAATGTCAGCAGCAACAGCTTCCTATGGTTTCAGCATTTTTCTGCAAAATATTGGTAATATTTGAGAAATAGGCAGCGTATGTCCTCAAAGTTCTTTGTGAAAACTGTAGGTGTCTGAGTTTTTTTAACTGTATGAGATCATCCAGATCCATTTGTTTATCGAACCTTTCTTCAGTCTTGAACACATCTTGAATGTATCTGTGGAAAGCTTAGGAAAGGGTGTGAATCTGTCCAAACCAGCAGAAGTAAATCCATGAAAATAGCTATTACTGTTAAATGCTAGACTAGCTTCAGTTCAATCTCCTCCTTTCACATAGGTTCCAGATAATGTGGTTTTCTATTTATATTCATGAAGAATGGGACATTACACTTCTGTATTTTCAGAGTAGTTTGGCAGATAAGGGAATGTATTCACTCTTCCTTATGACACTTGAGTTGTGTTCATTTCAAATTAGTTTTAAATGAAATAGAAAGCAATACAAGAACAAAAGCTTTTGGAAAGAAGAAATGGCACAGCTCATATTTCCTCTTCTGCTTCTTACAAGAAGTTTGCTAATTGCATAATGAAGTCCTTTAAGAATTAGACAATATTACCTATATGCAGAAATCTTTATCCTGTAATACACGTGCTGATAAATGCTTTATTTAGAAATAGCAGAGTTTAAGAAAATTCTTTAATGTTTAAATTCTGGTCTGTGATAACTCAGCTGAATAGCTGCATCCCCAAAATGCTGAGTAAATAAAACTGGAATGATTAGTTAACATTCCCCATATGTGGAACCTTAGGGTCTTGTACCAGAATGCTTGTATATTCACATTTCAGAGGAAACAAAATTCTCCTAAGTTTCATGTTGATGAAGTTCATTTACAGGGAAAAATGAAAAGGCATAAAATAGATTTTTGGAAGTTTTACTATTCTGATCAAAATATTATATGGTGTTCTGCAGGTGTTCTGAGGCAGTGATTTTAGTGTATGTGACAGAGGAACAAGTTTTTTCTTTTCCCTCCTTCCCAGGAAACACACAACAGAAAAGAAAAATTAGCAAAATTTGTCAGTTTCTTGTAGACTTTGCAGAAGTTCCTGGACAGCCTCATTAACCTTTTCAGAATATAAATATATACTGTTCCTTTTTAATACTCACAGTTGTGAAACATGAAAGTCACAGATTATATATAAAAATAAATATTCTACCATCATATTGTTTCCCTTTGTGGTGAACTTCATTGGCAAAATTCCTTAATTTCTGTTTGACAGTGTTCTCATATTCCTATGACCTCTAAGTAAGAAAGAAAACAATAAATTAAAGAAACAAACTTCTGAAACTTACACGAAAGACAAATACTACTTTCTCCTCCATATCTGAACACTCCTCAAGGAGTAACTGGGCAAACAGAGTTGGAAATAATGTTGCATAGCAAACATCTTTGTTTTTTTCATGTGTGGCATTTTTAGATACTTATAGAGGGGAAGAAGTGTGAGGGAAGGATGGCACTGCACTAGGAAACATTTTTTATGAAGTTAAAATTCATCAAGAGTGAGAGAATAAGGAAAGCTAGACTATCTTTCCCCTTTCATGAGCCCTTCTACAATTATGATTTGTAGCTTCAGCTGATGAGTGGCAAACTGACCTGTAAAAAACCTTTAAGGGAAAAGAAAGTTGTTTTGAATCTTAACAGGAACACCTGTTCAACCTTTTACTAATATTAAGAAAGTGGCTGAAACAGAAGTTGATGATTTCTAATGTGTATAAATACTCCTATGTTTTATGACAGTATTTAAAAAGATAGAAATGAAAAAGTGGTATTGTGCAAAAAAGCTATGAAGAGAGGAAAAGTTCAAACCCAGAAAGAGGTTCATTTTAGCAGTCTCTAATTCACTTCTTCACAGCATGTAACGCAGTTATAAGACTGTGCCCAGTAAGAATAAAGGCTTTTGGTTTCTGATGCTCAGTAAGATGAACCTCCCTTAAGCTCTTTCTTTAACAACAGCTCAGTCTAGTATTTTGATATTTAATATCTGTAGCTTTCCTGCAGTTTTTCATTGACTTCAATTTATGTATCTGCTACAACTCTGCACATCATTGATAAAACAGAGATATTCCCCACTTTCTTATTTATTCCTATCTGCATAAAGCAATAGTTTCTCTAAAATTGTGGAAAGTATAGGCTATATGTTATGAGGTTTTTTTACTGTACGGCAGGTATAGATTATCTGTTCTTACTTCGTTCCCAGCTATGTGGACCTAATAATAAGCACATCTTCATGGCTCACATATATCTTTGTCTTTCACTGTCCTAAATTAAATCTCTTCCAAACCCATTAAAACAACCTCCTCCTGCTGCTGCATATGATTTACAGTCATTTATTTGCTATATTTGTGCAGTATTATCTCATCCATATAGTTAAACAAACCCTAGAGTTATTCATAACTGCTGGAGCACTGTGATTTTGTCATCATAGTTGGAAGCATCTCAAGTAACAGGTGAAGAAAAAAGAGGGAAAACAAAAGGAAACTGCTTACATTGATATTAAATTATGAGCAGTTAACAAACTGTTAGCTTTTCTACCTTTCACACATCAGGGATTTCCAGTCTGTTTTACTCTCTGCTAGGTAGAAATTCTCCCTAATGGGTAAAACTTTTTTTTTCTTTCTTTTTTTTTTTTTTTTTTTTTTTTTTTTTGGCCAACATTTGTTCTCATATAGCATCATGCAGACAGATTGAACCTTTATGAAACTAGTTTTTCTTCCTTATGCAAGAGAGAGCTTAGCAATCTTATGTTAACTATTTTCAGAACTGACTTCTGTATTTTCTGCAAGTGCTGAGGGGCAGGAACAGGGAGTCAAAGGAAGGAGAATGAAACTGCAGCAAGATATACAACTGCGCTCTCACACCCAAGCTTATTCAAGATCTATCTCCAAGTTAAAAAAATAGTCTTGGTAAAAATATCTAATCAAGACACTTCTGTGTAGTCCACTACCTGTAGCTAACTACAATTAGGATCGTAAGTAATTAACTTTTTTAATTATTATTATTTGTTTCCTATCTGTTCAGGAATAGAAGAAGCTGCAGATGGCAAAACTCCCCTGAAACACAAATCCTAGTTCTTGTCTGTCCCTATTGATATTGCTGAGTTATGACCATATACTCTTAGTTTATTTTTCTAGTTAAATGAAGTAGATCAAATCAAGTCAAATTCATTTTCTTTTACCTTATCAAACTTTTACAGTGGGCATTGATTACAAAAGAATTCAATGATGGTATAATCTTAGTTCTAATCTCTGTTGCTTTTCAAGCCTAACCTATTTATTTGCTGTAAATTTAATTCTTTACTGGCTTAAAGTTCTTTTGTGAAGATAGACACTCCATTATTTTAAGACTTTTTTTTTTAATTCATGTTCCTGCATGATACTTTTATTAAGTTATTTAATACTTTTATTATTCAAGGTATTTCTTAAGCCTTTCTTATTTCATTACTTGTACTTCCCAATACTTTTTGATTCAGCAGGCACTCTGCTGCTGTGAAGCCGTTTCTCTTACTCAGCTCTCCTTGACTGCATTTAATATATCATTTATTATACAGCATTGCTCTTCTATTAGATATTCTGGTGATAGCTTTTATCCTACTGTGCTTAAATTAACCTCTCCCATCCAAGACAACAGGTTAGCAGAGAAGATTGTCTCTGGGAGGCAGTCTGACCCTGCACCTTTTTCATAAGCAGAAGACAGGTGGGGAGGGGAGGAGGAACATTGTTTGTCATTTTTGTTGTTGTTATTAGCACTTAAAACTATTTGCTCAGTTCAGCTTAACAGCTGTCTCCAAGACTTGCCATTGCAGATCATATGCACAGCAGCACTTCCTCCATTTGATAAGGAAGAGTGGCTTTTAGAGCACACCTTACAAACACTGTCTGCAAGTGGGAAAAATGCAGCAGCTGGAATTGTTTATAGCTTAGCTTCAGAACTAAAAGTATTCTTGGGTTTTATACTAAATTGCTCATAGAAATGTGCGTATATTTAAAATGTATGCTATGTAATAAAATTTTATGGATTTTAGGAAAATGGCCTAAGAATTTAAATACAGCTAGGGTAGTTGCATTGAGAGCTTCAGTAAGCTGAGGAGAACCTAATTTCAACACTGGTAGATTCATTTTAGAAGCTTACTTCCTTCCATGTGTTTATCTATTTATGGTCAAGTTTTACAGTCTTGCAATCTGGCTCTTCTACAGCAGTATTGCACAGAATTCTAGCTGATCTCAACCATATGTTTGAGAATCAGTCATTTTTAGCAAAAGAAGAACATCTTTATACAGAAACTGTAAGATGCAGAAGATCTCATTCTGTACCAATGATTTCAGACTTCAGTGTTTTATTTTACTTTACTTGCATTACTAGCTGGAGAAAAGCTTCAGTTTTGAGGCTACAAATTTATGAATTTGCATCCAATATTCATTTGATCATTGGTGTGTCTCCTTTGCTCAAGCGTTTAGTGGGAATAGACTCTGTGCATGTGAGTTCCCAGGATAAGGAAACAGAATATAATTTATTTCTGACAGATATTCAAAATAATTTTACTATAACTTTCAATGTGATTATTTCATGACTAATCAGGTAAGATAGTTAATATTCTTATACAGTTACTCTTACAACACTTTCTTTCTTCCGTTCACTTTTCATTTGTTGCAAAATCTATCCTTATAAAAGCATCCCTTTTGCTGTGAGGAGAAGTTTTGCAGGAGAAATGAATGATTATGAAACACAGGCTGACTTCTGAATGCCAGAAGTTTTGCTTGCATTAGGTTTGCACATTCTAAATTATTGTTTTCAAAAGCCTGAGGCTATTTTATAAAACCTACAAAATAATAAAGTCCAGCACTTGTAGAGTTATCAAGTGTAGAAAAAAGACTGCTTTCCCCTTCCTCCTGAATTTTGCCTCAGTGAATTTGACCTCCATCTTAGATGACGTATGATAATTACCATGTAAAGTATGAAGCTTATTCTGTTCTTGATCCCGGAGAATATCATTGTTAAAGCTTACAGTTGAATTAATAGGTTCTTGAAACTTCCTGCCACTCCTGTTTAAGTGAAAAATTAAGACCTTAAGGTGAAGTTTGAAAGAGAATATACACATGTCCCTCTGTGTTTATTTCCACACAAAGTGGAAGGAAACTTTAGAACCTCAATTAAATGATTTTAAATATCAAATTAAAACTAGTCATTAGCATCTCTTGTGGAAAAATTCACCTTTAATGAAAGATTATTCTTGATGCCTTGTCTTTGTGTAATAATGCTTCAAAACAATTCAAACAGTAGCTTCTGACATACATACTTGTTCAAACACTTGATGCCTCAAATTTCTGGGAAATCCTTAGGAAGTAATTTTGAAGGATCCATGTAGACAAATGCAATTAAAATATTATTTTTGTTAATTGAAACATCTTTTATTTACTCTGTGGTAGAATTGTTCTGAGACTTAGAATTCTTGGTTTCCTCCATGTAGAGAATCATTGGAAGGGTCCTCATCTATACCATTACAAGGTTAAAGTACTCTTTACTTGTACTTCTGTCATTCCTGACAGATGTCTATCTATCCTCATCCAAAAGACCTCTAGCAATGAAGAATTCACACCCACTCTATCCCACTCTTCTGCTGTTCTTAGCAGTTGAAATCTTGTCTGAATATCTAATCAGAATCTCCTTTGCAGAAGTCCACTACCTTTTGTCCTGTTTGCACAGATGAAAAGCAACAGGTTTGGCCTACATTGACTTCAGTGGACCTTTTGAAAGGGAAAGGATACAAGATGACTTTGAGATATATGTGAAAAAGGATGAAATTCAGCAGAAGTCAGTGAAAAATATTAAACATAGGAAGGAATAATAAACTGCATAAAGATAGGATGGGGTGAGTAGAAATGCCTTTCTAGCAGTTATGCAGAAAAGTATATGGGAGGATACAGTGGATGATGAGATGACTGACACAACAAAGTCATGATACTGTGAAAAGAGATAAACATCGCTCTGGGATGTATAAATAGACATATTAAGTAATTCTGCTATGCAGTTCAAAGTAAGGTAAGGCTACAGTACTGTGCCTATTAAGAAAGACACATTTTCAAGAAAGATATAAAGCAATTAATGGAAACTGAGTAGAAAAAAATGAAAAGAAGATCAAGCATAGAAAATATGAGCTGAAAAAAGTTGAAAAATCTGAATTTCTTAGCTTAAAGAAAAGAACGTCAGGGAGGACATCTTAAAATAAGTGAAATAGTGTTGGGAGGAAAAAGAATATGTGATTATTTTGAAGAGTTTGTAGTTGTTCTCTTAGCTTCTTCTAGCAGGTCTTGAATTAAACTGCAACCATGAAAGGATTTTTCAGGAGTTGGTCACATCAGGAGAGTCAAGTCACAGTTTGAGTTTACCTTGACATCCTTAACATGTACATTAATCTACTTAGAGGGTATCCTCAGAGTCAGCAAGTTTTGGCAAGTTCATCTTCTTTTGAGTGCCCCAAAACTCACTCCCCAGGTGTACCCTGATATTTCCAGTGGTCTCCCCTGAACTCTAAACAGGGATTCTTAAATATGTTGGTATTAAAAGCACTGAGTTGTTGATTGGCCCATAGTGATATGCATTAGTTCGTTGCTGTTTGGTTTATTGTGTGAATAACTTCTTACTCACAGAGTCCAAGACCCTGGCTTTGCCAGGCTAAACACCTTTTAGCCAGTTAGGACCAGAGAGAGCCACTAAGACAAAGGTTCATCAGGCTCAACACAAAAAAGTGAAGTGCATTTGCACTTTTACCCTGTTACAACTAAAAATTGTGCATCAGGAGCACATATTAGTCAATTCAACATTAGAAGTAACTACAGAAATGAATTAAGACAAAGAAAATTTACTTTGGAATGAATACATTGACAAATTCTTCGAGAAATTCAATAAATTCTAACTATGATGAGGCTTACTATTACCTATATTCCATGTTCTCAGTGTAACGGGATGTATGTGAGACCTCAGTATTAGTTACATTTACTTGTTCTTTATATTCTCCCATTGTTTCTAGGATAGTTGCAACCGAAATACAGAAAAAAAAATAGTTTTGTAGAAGAAACAGGGAAGAATGTATTAAGGATGAACTGCATGAATAAATTTTCATACTGAACTGAACAGCTAACTACAAGATTTACTAATCAAAGATAAACATAGTAATAATCAAACGCCCATGATGACCCTTTTCCATTTTAAAATAATGACATAATTCCAATTTCAGACTGCAACTTCTCCAACAGTAAGGTTTGTCTCCCTTAGATACATCCCACATGGGCAAAGTGCTGAAAAAGGATATTAAAAGGATCAGAGATTTGAAAGAAATCTTCAAAAATAGCATGACAAGGGGTCAAAGAGTCATCCTATTCATCCTCAGGTGCATGCTTAACATCATTTCCATGTATAATACTGTTAAATTCAGTGGACTTGCTCATATGAGTAAATAAAAGGCAAACTTAACATCCACAAATCCATGGGCCCTGACGGGATACATCCACGGGTCCTGAGGGAGCTGGCAGATGTTGTTGCCAGGTTGCTCTCCATCATCTTTGAAAGGTCCAGGAGAACTGGAGAGGTGCCTGAGGACTGGAAGAAAGCCAATGCCACTCCAGTTTTCAAGAAGGGCAAGAAGGAGGACCCAGGCAACTATAGGCCAGTCAGCCTCACCTCCATCCCTGGAAAGGTGATGGAACAGCTCATCCTGGATGGCATCTCCAGGCGTATGGAGGAAAAGAAGGTGATGAGGAGTAGCCAGCATGGATTCAACAAGGGGAAATCCTGCTTAACCAACCTGATAGCATTCTATGATGGAATGACTGGCTGGGTAGATGAGGGGAGAGCAGTGGACATTGTGTACCTTGACTTCAGCAAGGCTTTCAACACTGTCTCCCATAACATCCTCATAGATAAGGTCAGGAAGTGTGGGTTAGACACGCAGACAGTGAGGTGGATTGAGAACTGGCTGAAAGGCAGAGCTCAGAGGGTTGTCATCAGTGGTGTGGATTCTAGTGGAGGCTTGTAGCAACTGGAGTTCCCCAGGGCTCAGTACTGGGTCCCATCCTGTTCAGCTTATTCATCCATGACCTGGAAGAAGGCACAAGAGTGCCTCCTCAGCAAGTTTGCTGGTGATCCCAAGCTGGGAAGAGAGGCTGATACAGCAGAGGGCTGTGCTGCCATTCAGAGAGACCTGGACAGGATGGAGAGTTGGGTGAAGAGGGACTTCATGAGGTTCAGCAAGGGTAAGTGCAGAGACCTGCACCTAAGGAGGAATGACTCCATGCACCAGTACAGGCTGGGGACTGACATGCTAGAGAGCAGCTCTGCAGAGAAGGACCTGGGAGTACTGGTGGATGACAAACTGACCATGATCCAGCAATGTGCCCTTGTGGTCATGAAGGCCAATGGTCTCCTGGGGTGCATTAGGAAGACTGCTGCCAGCAGGTCAAAGGAGGTGATCCTGCCACTCTGCTCAGCCCTGGAGAGGCCTCATCTCAAGTACTGTGTTCAGTTCTGGGCATTAGTAGGAAGAGAGATCTGGGCTGAACAGTCCTTGAAGTCAATGTTGCCTTGACTTTCCTCCTGCAAGTTACTGCTTGCCTAAGCCCCTAGAGCTCAGCAAGGCATCTGAAACTCCAAATGAGAATCAAAATTCCATACCTGCTCAGCTCAAAATACCCATACTCCACAAGGCCTTCTCTTGCCAAAAAGCTTCCAACAAGCAAATACTGAGTAAACAACAAGCATCTACCAACATTACATCCGCCCAAAATAAACACTGCCGCAAACCAAAACTCTCAATAGCAAAACCAAAAGAGAAGCAAGGAAAGACAAGGGAAAACATGTTCGGGGATGAATTTAGCAGTAAGGAAAAAACTCATAGGCATGCAAGAAGCAAAACCAAAAGAGAAGCAAGGAAAGACAAGGGAAAACATGTTCGGGGATGAATTTAGCAGTAAGGAAAAAACTCATAGGCATGCAAGAAGCAAAGGGTCCTGGGCAGCCTGCTTTAGGTGACCGTGCTTGGTCAGGCCGGTTGGGCTAGACCATGTCCAGAGGTCCCCGCCAACCTCAACCGTTCTGTGATTCAGTGATCCTTTCACAGCCACGTTCACAGTGCCTTCCCACCTCGACGAAGCAGACAGCAAGTGCTCTCACAGGGATTCCTCAAGCCATCTCTTGCCTCTCGTTTTTTCCTCCCCCTCCTCCCTGATGCACGAGCTGCGGAAACTCAAGGCCGCAACCTCGGCTGACAGAGCCCAGCACGCTGCCAGCAGCCCTGGCTCACACCACCAGGGCAGCCTGCCAGCCCTGCCAGCCAAGGCACAGCCTCACCTCCGAGCGCTCCCCATGCCACCCATGCACAGCACTGCTCTCTCTGGCCACCTCCTCCTGCGCCCAGCGCCGGGACACTGGGACCACCACCCAACCCTTGCACAGCCCATCCCCACAGCACCCCTGTGACACTCTGCACCTGCGCCCCTCGCTTCATAGACGGTTGCCAGCCAACACGCACCTGGGCAATGGGGACACGCCGTGGACAGGGCGGGACAGGGCAGTCGCCAGAACACCCCCAGAGACCCCAAACACACCAAGGCCAAGTCTCCAGACCCTCCGTTCCCTTCTGCGCCCGCAGGGCCTTGACACAGGCACTTCCTCTGAACTTCCTTTGCACCTACAAGACAAGGCTACAGGGAGACCTGCTGCACCCCTTCTGGGAAATCGGCACGCTCAGATGCCTCCCTGCAGTGCCTGTACTCAAATGCAGGCAGCACGGGGAAGCAGAACAGCAGGAATTGGAGATCCGCGTGTCGTCGTAGGGCCGTGAGCTCACTGTGATGATGGAGACATGGAGCGATAGCTGCCTGGCTGGAATGCTGCCACAGGTGGCTATAGGCTCTCCAGGAAGCACAGGCGAGGAGAGGGAGCTGCCCTCTGTGTGCGAGAGCAGCTGGGACGCGTGGAGCTCTGCCTAGGGGTGGGCAATGGGTTGGCTGGGAGCTTAGGGGTAAGGACTAAGGGGCAGGCTAACCGGGGTGACACGGTGGTGAGCATTTGCTACAGGAGGAAGAAGGAGATGATGCCTTCCACAGACAGCTGGGAGGAGGCTCGTGTTTGCAGGCCCTGGTTCTCAGGGGGGCTTTAACCACCCCGATACGTGCTGGAGGGACAACAGAGCAAGGCACAAGCAATCCAGGAGGCTCCTGGAGAGCATCGATGACAACTTCCTGAGATAGGTGATAGAGAAGCCAACGAGGAGAGGTGCTCTGCTGGACCTCATGCTTACGAAGAAGGAAGGGCTGCTTGGGGGTGTTGTTAAGGCTGGGAGTAAGCTTGGCTGCAGTCACCATGAGCTGATACAGCCCAGGATCCTGCGAGGAGGCAGCAAGGCAAAAAGCAGGGTCACGCCCCTGGACTTCAGGAGGGCAAACTTGGGCCTCCTTGGGGACCTGCTTGGAAGAATCCCATGGGACAAGGCCCCAGAAGGAAGAGGGGTCCAAGAAAGCTGGTGCATAGTCAAGGATCACCTCCTCCAAGCTCAAGAGCGGTGCACCCCAGTGAGCAAGAAGTTAAGTCAAGGGGGGCAGGAGACCTGCATGGGTCAGCAAGGAGCTCCCGGCAAAACTCAAAGGGAAGAAGGAAGCGTAGAGAAGAAGGCGGAAGCAGGGACAAGGCACCTGGGAGGACTACAGGGACGATATCCGAGGAAGCAGGGAGCGGCCGAGGAAGGCCAAGGCCCATTTGGAGCTTAACCGGGCGAGGCCTGTCAAGGACAAGAAGAAATGCCACTTTAAATACATCGGTAGCAAAAGGAGAACGAGGGGAAATGTGGGCCCGCTGCTGAAGGGGGCAGGGGCCCTGGTGACAAAAGATGGAGAAAGGAAGACGTTCCCCTTGGGGGGGGAGGATTGGCTTAGGGGTCGCTTAAGCAAACCGGACACGCGCAGGTCCACGGGCCCTGACGGCTTGCACCAACGAGTGCTGAGGGAGCTGGCCAATGCCATCGCAAGGCCGCTCTCAATCGTCTTTGGAAGGTCACGGCAATCAGGAGAGGTGCCTGAGGACTGGAGGACAGGCCATGTCGCTCCAGTCTCTTTAGAAAGGGCAAGAAGGAGGAGCCTGGGAACTACAGGCCAGTCAGCCTCCTTGCCATCCCTGGAAAGGTGATGGAGCAGCTCACCCTGCACACCATCTCCAAGCAGGTGAAGGAAAAGAAGGCGATCAAGAGCAGTCATCGTGGATTCACAGAGGGGAAGTCATGCTCCACCCACCTGAGAGCCTTGTCGGGTGGAACGACTGGCTGGGCAGATGAGAGGAGAGCGGTGGATGCCGCCTCCCTTGACTTCAGCAAGGCTCTGCACACTGTCTCCCACGCCATCCTCAGAGGCAAGCTGAGGAAGCGCGGGCTAGAGGAGCAGACAGCAAGGCGGGTTGAGAACTGGCGGCAAGGGCGAGCTCAGAGGGTTGCGATGAGTGGCTCAAAGTCAAGCTGGAAGCCTGCAGCTAGCGGTGTCCCCCAGGGCGCAAGCCTGGGCCCGATCCTGCTCAACTTATTCCAAAGTGCCCTGGAGGAAAGCACGGAGTGCCTCCTCAGCGCAAGTTTGCTGACAATCCAAAGCTGGCAGGAGTGGCTGATACAGCAGAGGGCTGTGCTGCCGTTCAGAGGGACCTCGAGAGGCTGTAGAAGTGGGCGGAGAGGAACCTCGTGGAGCTGAACACAGGTAAGCGCAGACTCCGGCACCTGGGCCGGAACAGCGGACTGCACCAGCACTGGCTGAGCGCTGAGCTGCGGGAAAGCAGCTGTGCAGAGAAGGGCCTGGGAGTGCTGGTGGCCAACATGCTGCCCACGAGCCGGCAGTGTGCCCTTGTGGCCAAGAAGGCCAAGAACATCCGGGGTTGCATTAGGAAGAGCACTGCCAGCAGGTGGAGGGAGGTGATCTTCGCCCTCTCCTCAGGCCTGGCGGGGCCACGTCTGGAGCACTGTGTCCAGATCTGGGCTCCCCAGTGCGAGAGAGGCATAGAGCTCCTGGAGCAAGACCAGCAAAGGGCTACCAAGATGAGGAAGGGTTTTTTCTTATTATTAAACAGCAAGCCATTCATATATTGTGTCTTTCCCATTTCTTCTGGGGGAGTAAAAACTTGAAGCATAAGAAAGTCTTCTATTAAAAATTTTTATTTTGAAATTCTAGTTTTTAACTATTCCTTTTCTTTATGCTTATCTCCAACTTTTCTTATGCCTGATGTGTTTTGTGGCCCACACAATTCGTCAAAGCAAATACATTTTCAAAAATATATTCCATTTATATTGGTTTGTTACGCTGAATTAGATATTCCACGTTGCTTTATAGTCTTTTGTTGCTTTTTTGGTATATAGAGCCAAATTACATTTTAAATTTAGATACCAGAGGCATACCTTAAGCTTTCAGCATTTGCTCTGGAATTTTCAGCACTTGAGTTTTTATCTTTCTGGCTACATTAGTGACGTTGTCTTACTTATAATAACAGTAAGACACATGATAATCATGTTTGCTGTTTAAGCAAAGTGAAGCAATATTTTCAGTAGTAAAAGAAAGTAAAGAGATTATTTATATATGAGAGAAGATGAAATGGCTACCTTTGGCAAAATGGTAATTAATGTTTTATATTAGGGATGACTATATTATCAAGGAGAATATATTTACCCAAAAGGGATTTGAATTGGGATAAATATTAATTCTGAACTAAATCCTCTGGTTTCAATTCTTATGTATCCTGGAAAACTGAAATAGGAATTTTTCTTCCCAGGCTGAAGACTGCTTTATTCTTCATTTAGGTTCATGTAAAACCAGAATTCTGTGACAACATTCAAAGGGTTTGAAGACCTTCAAACTCAGTCATCCTTGTTGCAGTTTCTTCCTTCCCATCCCTGATTTCCTCAGGCAATAAGAAGGCCCACTGTTCAAATTATAGAAAATCCTTTGTTTCTACCACTAGTGTCATGTCATATACTAAGTATATGTTTATCCACTCTTACAGCTTCTCTGCTGCTAATCCTTTAGCTTAGTCTGCAACACCAGACAAGATGCAATGTTAATCAGAACAAATTCTTCAGCAATTACAGAGATCCCAAGTTCCACTTAGGAGTTCCTCAAGCTAATAGGCATTTACTGCATTTACTGTTTTGGTGCTATCTGAATGACATAGTATAATTAATGTTACCAGTATGCCAGGGGATGGCGGGGGGTAGTTCAAATCCGCTATGATCTGTCATGGTTAACTTTTTTTCAAATTAATGACATTCTTTAAAGCTACAGATACTTTTCTCCAAATATGTCCTTATCTGAGAGGAAGGGCTGAGAGTGTCCAAGTTGTATCAAGGATCTGACACTGATTATCCCTGCAAGAGTGAGTATATTGTTCATCCTGTTTCTTCTTTTTTCCATCTGCAAAATGGTGATGACACTCTTTCTCCCAGAAATTTCCTGTAAATCACTGTTAATCTCTGTAAATAATTCTGACTTAAAAAGAGAGGAATATATTCAGTTACCACTGAATAACATGACATTGGTATTCCACAAATGAAATGTTCTTTTTCTGTGCTTCTCTTTTGAACCAGATTTCCACCTGCTGGAAAACTCTGAAATTATGCCCTTGCCTTTGGGAAATCCAGATTTTTTGATTGGGAGCAAATGGCTGTTGTCACTAATAGCTTGTTCTCCAATAGTCACCAAAATGACTTTATGCATCATCTGCCCATGTAAAATGTTCCATAATTTTGTAGGAATTTAAATGAGCGTAGTTGTTAGTCACGGAACATTCCAAAGGTTTGTAAATTTTGTAAATCAATTTTCTCAATCAAGATATCGAAGTTACTGAACTCATTTAAGTTCTCCATACAGAAGGCTTTTTACCTGCTAGAAATCCATATGGCTGAGAGAAAACACAAAGCCATATTAGAACCATTTTTCTCTCGATCTGGTATGTTCTATGAACCACATCCCCTGGAATGCTGAGCATCTCCTACAGAAATAGCCTATATCAAGATGTTTATGCTCTGCCCCTTTGAGGACTGCAAGACTTTTTTCATTGGGAGCTATTGGTATCTAGATGATAGCCTCAGGGACTGACTAACAACACTAATTTAAAAAGAAGGTCATTGTTATGTTTTCTAGTGTTAACTGTGTAACATAGATTGTTTTGCCTTTAACAATATTTTTTTTCATACAGTACCCTTTCTATTTGCTCTTCCATATTTCCACTTAAAAGTTGCTGCTATAAGACTGAAATTTTCGGAGCTTTTTCATTATTGTTATGAATGTGTCTTTAGAGAAGAAAGATTGTTCTTCACAGTATATTGCAGCTGTATTTATGTCATTTTAATATACAAATCAGAGGGGAGGAGGATGGAAGGTATATTTGATCTAAACTTTTTTTGGACAACACAGCTGCTTCTTAGACAGGAAGAAGTCATCTGGTTAGCCTTGCAGTCAGATCTTTTCCAGCTTCTGGATTGATTCAGCCTTACTGAATATTTGTTTTTGATTCAACAGCAAATGTGTTGATAATTGTCTGGCAATTATCATCAAAAGTACAAGAGTGAAAGGGAATGGTTTGGTAAGTCTTTCTGGAATGATGTATACATAGTGTTGTATTTAATTACTGTTGAAGCAATGAAACTGTATCCCTTGATGTGTTTGGTAAAAAAAAAAAAAAAGTTTTCTATGACCAGTCTTAACGACTGTCCTTTAAGATTTATGAAACACACCAGAAACTCAGACTATAAAGGAGGAACATTGCAATATATGCAGATTGTTCCTGACTCAAATTAGAGAACTCTAAATCGGGTTGAGAGGAATAGTCTGTGTACCTTGTTACTCCAAAGAGGCTTTGAGAGAATCATCATAAATATCCTCCTAAGTGAGATTAGATGTCCAGCTGTCCTGGCAACTTGTCTCCAACAGTGACCAATACTAGATGCTTAGTATTAAGCACAAAATTTCATAACAGACAACCAATAAAACACACCTTATTTAAGGAGCCAAGAATTGAAATTTATTGCTAGCTTAACGCTGTAGCAGTCTAATCGAAATATATCAACCATTTATTATTAGTGCATTTATAATAGTGATACCACTTACAGTCCAAATCTCTTAATTCTATCAAAGATCATTAGTAATACAATAAAATAAATCAATGCAGTATCTGCCCTTTTGAACTCTCACCTTTCCAAGGGGCTATGTTGTTTGTTTTGAATGTACCATCTGACTCATTTAAACCAAGACAAGCTAATAGATAAATCCTTATCTATTCACCTTTATGCTGCTTATTATTTTATAAAATACTTACATGCCTGATCTATGAAATTAGCTACCAAATTCTCATATGGATAAATGGAGACTTTTTTGGAGAAGGCTTTATTATAAAAAACAACTTATATATGAGAAGCTAAAGCTATGAACCAATGCTTATTTGCTTCTTCCTGTCTTTGTAGTTGCTCTGTGTGTCTGACTTCTTACATCTTGCTCTGTTCCTTTTTGGCAAGAACTGTATTATCCTTCCATTTTCTTGCTGGTTGACAAAGTTTACTTTACAAGGTATACACAACACACAACATATACTTACTCTACATAGGTATACCTTTCCAGAAGATATGCATCTAATCTGGTTTCCTTCTATCCTCTAAAGTTGTTGGTGATTTTACTGCATACACCATAGTCAATTGTTCACAGACTATAGATGATCTTTCTATGCATCTCTTCCCTTCAGCTGTCCCCAAAATTCATCTCAAAAATATTTTCTAATGCTTTCTAGATTCATTTCTTCTTTGTTAATAAGTTTTCAGGTTCTCTCAAAGATGAAAATCAATAGCTGTTAAAATATTCATGTACAACTGAAACTTCATTACTAATTTGCTAAAACAATATTTTGAGAAATTAAAACAAGCTTTCTCACTTTGCATATCTCTCTTAATTTCATTTTTTAACAAGTTGTTATTGTCAATCAGTATTCCCAGATGTTTCAGCTTTTCACATGGAAATATATTTTCTTGTACTAGCTGGTAGGTATGTTTGTCCTATGTCATCATCATCCTGGATTACAAATATATACTTATTTTTTATTGATAGCACTGCTACCATCATGCTAGCAGTTTTCCCTACAAATCACCTTCTGCTTACACATCAGCTGCTAATTATCATTTCCTCTCAAATTATCTGGTTAACATAATATAAACTCAGGACAATTTTTGCAATCTGTGTTTAACATAAAGTCTACTAATTTTGATTTATACCAGAAAAAAAGATGTAGAGCATGTAGATTTGAAAGGCTTTCCAGTTTACCCTATTAAATCTTATTGGTTTAATAAACATACATTCTTCTCCTGCAGACCTGTCCTTGTTTGGACAAGTTTGATTTTAAGTTCTATTTTTTTTTTATAAATTCTTTAAACATTTTGTTATGCTATATTCTCTTTTTTTAAAAAAACAACAAAGATAATTAGCCTTCTAAAAAGATCTAGTGCAATTCATTATTTTCTGCCAGTTCTGCAAATTTGAAAATGAAAGGGATGTATTTTGTGTAGCTACTTCAGACACTTTGGAGACAAAGGCAGAAGAATAGTTCCCTACCTTAATTAGCTATAGAAAGCAGACAAAACAAATACTAATTGCCATACAACTTCATAATATATTACTGTAACATTTTTTAATCAAAATGCTTCTGCAGCTTTTATAAATTTTATTTTTTCCTCAAGCACTCAATGAATAGAATACATTTAACTCAAAATAGATCATTTTTTTTCAGATCCAAACTAGTTCTATTTTTCTTCTCTGTTTCAAATTATAGACCAATAACAAAAATAGGATTTCATAGGCTATGAGTCAGGAATCATTACAAAAATTTTCTTTTATGTAGGCCTCTTTTGTTGAAATCAGGCATGTTACCCTTCTCTGTTTCTTTGGGTATTTTCAAAACTGCAGGCCAACACAACCAGTTTATGAAGAATTTGCAATACGTATTTTGCCGCTTGCTTTTAATAATTCGATATGACCATTATGAACACTTCATGCTTTGGTCCTGGGAATCCTGATTGCTTTTTGAAATTTTCACTTGTACTTGAACTTAGACTTGCAAATTTGACTCTTCATTAAATGGCTCAGCTGCCCTGAAAGTGACTATTTTTTGTTTATCTGCTTTGTTTATCTGTTAGGAAGGAGCTCCCTAAAGTACTTTCTTAATTTTTTTTATAATTGGGTTTTTTTTTTTTTTTTTATAACCAGAAGAGTTTCAATTTTGTTCTTTATTAGATTATCTCGTAAGTCATATCTTTATACATGGATAATTTTCTAAAATATTCTTACTGTCTTACTATTCTGACTGTCACAACTGGCTCTGAATTATCTCCACTAAGTAAAGTCTCTACCAAGCAGTTAAATCCTGTCTCTTGTATTTTGTTGTCAGTCTATTGCCCTCTTGTGACTTTAATGCTCATCAGGAGACTGATGCTTGTCTCAGGGCAAATGATCCAGGCTTCATATTGATTCTGAATTGATTTCCTGTAGCTGTCATCAAGCTATGGCTTGTTCTTTATTCCTGAGTCTACTTACTTCTAAACTCTCTGTTTTGTGGTTCTTCCTACCCTATCTTTGAAAGTAAAAGTAATGATTTCCTAATAAATTTCACTTGGTTTCCAAAGCCTCAAATTTGTTTTTAACTAGTGCTTGATAATGTCTCATCTATATTTTCTATCATGCAATTATTTTTGTATCACATTCGTTTTGTTCATTTTGTTGCTTTCATCTGTGCATGAATTTTAGACACTGCATTGCCTGTAATCAACCAGTATTGGCCAATCTGATCATATACAACCCCATTACTAGATAGCCACACATTTCTTAATGCTTTTATAAGAGAATATATTATTAATGAAAATCATGTCAATAGCTAGCTTGTCTGTATCACAAAGAACTTACTTGTCCACGATCAGAAAAGAAAAACTTTTTTTTTTTTTTTTTTTTTTTTTTTTTTTTTTGCCAGCAGAGACCTAAATGGAAGTGTGTCATATAACTTAATATAATAGGTATGAAGTTAAGAGCTTAAAATGAAACAGGACTTCATAATAAAAATACAATAACATAATACTGATGAGAATTAGTGTAATTACTTATGACTTTTCTTATCTCTTTCCTACAAGTAGAAAAATTGTAAGGTTGTTTGTACTATCTTGCACAAGTTCCTGCCGATGGCAGTGCAAATTAGAGAAAGAGCATAAGAACAGGACATTCATAGAATGAATACCCACACCGTCCCCTGGTGTAACTATTTAATTTTCACAAATCAACCTGTTTGGGTCTTCCTGAGCTAGCAGTTATATCCGGATTATCATGTTTAATATCACTTGATTTAACAAATTCTCTAATTCTTTTTAGTCCATTTTAACACATTTATACTTTTATCTCCTTAAAACTGCCTAGCAGTGAATACCACAATTTAATTACCTTGTGGCATTTTGCTTGTTTTAAAAATAAGTACTTTATTTAAGCCTGCAGTATGACAGTTCTATCAGATGTCCATTAGTTTTTGCATTACAGAAAATAAGGAACCATTATTTCCCATTCACTGCCACTACAGCTTTCATGTTTCGTAAGTCGGCGGAATCTTAAGCAGATTGGAAGGACGTGTCTTCTTTTGAACAGAGTCTTGTTCTATCAATGTCTTCTCTAGCTTGGATCATCATCTTTTTCCATATCTTTTCACATTCAAGAATTTTTTTCCTTTATTTTTTTGGAGTTGGGGAGCTGCACAGAATGATCAAGATGTTTGGCATGGATACATGAACTTCTACATTAACATGATGTCATTGGTTTTGTTTTCATTTTTTTCTTAATTCCTGGTGTTCTATTTGTTAATTGATGGTCAATGAGCTGATGCTTAGCCAGAATTATTTACAGTCTCATCAGGATGTCTTTTCTGAATCATTAAAGTCTGCCATTACATATATTGTAATTTGTCTTTTCCTTAGTGTGTTGTTTTGTATTGCCTTATACATAAAAGTCAATAATTTTGTGGCAACGAATCACTGTTTCTGCCCTAAAAGTGAAAAATGAGGTAGTGCATAAATATTCTAACACACTAGACTGTGAAGACAGATACTACATATGATTTACTGTAGTAAGCATAATGTAATGAAATTAGTCCAATGTTCACCTAATTGCCATGGCTTCTAGAGCAGTTTACTAAGTAATTATTCCAAACTAACATAGGTGGTTTCCCAGCAACAATGTAAATAACTCATATGATCAATAAACATGCATCTGATAAGCATGAGTAACAGTATTGGTTTAAAATGAAGGATCAGGGTTATTCTGTATTTAACTTAGAAAACTTATCTGCTGGATGGTTTCTTTTGGAAGACAGATCTAGCACTGTGAACTCCTGGAGTTAGTCCAGTGAAGGGCTGCTAAGATGAAGAAGGGACTAGAGCATCTCTCATACAAGAAAACACTGAGCAAGCTGGGACTGTTCAGCCTCGTGAAGAGCAGGCTGAGGGGAGACAGAAAAGAGGTCAGAGCTGACATTTCTCAGTGGTGCTCAGTGACAGAACAAAGGGTAATGGGCACAAACAAAAGCATAGTAGGTAATTTGCTCTACAGTTCCCCTTTCCTTAGCAGTAGCTGCAACAGGATCAAGCTATGCTTCCAGCCAACATTAACTATGCTTAAGGCATAATTTAGTGACAAAACTTGACTCAGCCCGCACACCCAAAGCTTCCTTTCACAAAATCATTTCAGTCCCTTAACCACCATTGGCCCAGTCTATCATGCATTCAATACTACTGGATTTCACAGCCAGAATCTCTTCTTGTCCTCAATTTCTGATTCATACATTCAGTCCCTTCTGCCTCTTTCCAGAAGCAATACTTGTTCCAAATTCTGGGGAATCATTGCTTGTAGCTGAATTTCCCGAGCATGGATCCTGGAGCATTACAACTTTCTGCTGTCAGCTGGGCACTCTTATCAAATATGTGCTTGTAACCATTACCTCTTACTGCTTCACATGATTCTAGAAACCAGTTGTAGTTAACACATTTTTACTAAGGTCACTAAATAGGTTTACAGAGGTATATTCAAAAGGATGTAGTCCCAGCTTCATCTCTGAAAGGAGAATGTGTTCAGTCAGAATATGTTGAAGCTATCCCATGAAAGACTGAGAGAAGAAAAATGCCTTACCTCAGTAGGCACGGGAGAGATACAATAGCTTTGGCATATGGGCAAAAGAACAGCCAAAATTCACTTGAAATCCAAATCTGCCATGACATCAACTCTTGTGAAGTTCTTAATAAGACTAATCCAAAACCAATTTAAATATTAACCTGTTTTTAACATTTCCTGGAGTACTGCCTTCGCAATCTAAGCAAAATAGTAACTGGCAATAAAATAAATAGTAGCATGACAGTTATAAAAACATGAGCCCAAACTCACTTTCTTGGAGCCAAGAATATAAAATTAACTGCAGGGGGGAAAAAATCCCATTAATGTTTCAGTTACAAAAAATATTGAGCATTCAGTTTTGCAAAACCTTATTTCACTAATTAATTCTGAGTTCTTAAGAAGTCACGCTGAAGTCCTGGAGATCACATATATAGACTTCCATTTGCTTTTAAGTATTTTCAGGGCTGGGACCACTTCTTGAATTTTTCAGGATCTTACCATTATTTACAGTTACTTAAAGCCCATTTTAGAAGGGAGCTTCCTTTAAAATAACAATGAAAGATATTGAAGAGAAAAATGAAACAACAAAAGAGGTTTCTAAAAATGGCTTTTTAGATAAATATGAGTATTGTTTTCTTTGATACAAATTTATTGTTGTAGCCATTTTATATTTAGAATTTTTTTGGTTCTGTTCTATAGTATAGGTTAACCTGATTAACCCAAATAGGTTTATAAATGCCATATATCAGATTTCATCATTGCAATAACTTTTGAAGGTTGCATTGTTACAGTTTTGTTTAAGGGGCAGTTTATTTTACTTTCAGTGGATTGTTCAAATGTAACAGAGATTATAATAAAATTTCATAAACAATAATTTTACTATTTAGATGCCTTCCTTTTTGCAGGGAGAATCTCTAAATTGTGTTGTATGAGTCAGTGGTCTTTGAGTCAGTGGTCATGTTCAAATAGAAAATCAATATCTCTTTAATCAATTAAAATCATAGGAACATGATTTGTCCTACTGAATGAGATTAAAGAATCAGCTAGTCTAATATCTTATCTCTGCAAAAATGTAGTATGATTCAGTGCAAGATGCAAGAAATCTATAATGTGACATAATCTGCCTTTCATATTTTTGTCTCATCTCAGTATCTATTGCTTTGCATTGACACTAGTCAAGAAACAATAGGATCAATATCCTTTCCAGCATATACTATTAGTTGTGATTAGCAGATATATTTTGACAAGCAAAACCAAATTCATTTCATTACTCTACTAAATTGTTCTAAAATAACCTCTTGTGACAGAGTTCCACAGCTTAAGTACAGGCTGTGTGAAAAAAAAAAAAAAGAAATCTGCATTTAATTTTTTTAATTAAATGTCTCTTTAAATACAAGATAAGGAAATCATATGATTACAGTTGGTCTTTTTTAAACTATTCGTGCTATGTTCATTTACTATGTTCCCTCTTACCTATTTTCATTTCTGTGGAGAGCAATCATAAATATTTTCTAAACCAAAGAAACTCTCTCGTCTTTGATAATTTGTGTTCCGACGAATCTGTCTCTAGTTTTCATCATTCTTTAAGAGAAGGATGAGCAGGATAGTATGACTTAAGATGAAGCTCTATGACTGATCAATAAAAATCATTGAATTATTTATTATTCTATTTTTTATGCATTTTGATGTCATAATTTTTTTTGACTGTATTTGTATATTGAACAGCTCTTTACCGAGCTTAATATAATACTAGTCTAGCCCTTTTCTGAATTCATTCAGTTAATTTAGATGCCTGACTGAGAAGTTTTAAATTCGTGAAGCATTTTATTTCTCTTCTCCCACCTTCCCTAAATCTCAAACCTGAAGGCAAAAGAGTATCTAGGAGAGTTGTTGATGCAAGTTGATGTTGAGTGATACTACTAAGGCCACAAGAGCAAATTGTCCCAACATAAAGGAAAGGTTAGAAAGTATATAATGAGATTCAGTGTCTTGAAATTGAAAAAGAAGACTATAGTAAAGAATTTGGAAACTAGGTCAACTTATAATGGCACATATAAAAGAATAGCATGCTCAAAAACAGAAAGGGCAAGGTAAAAGACGAGATAAAAATAATGTGCTTACAGGTAATTTTCTTTTCATTCCCTGCTTATTTTAAGAAGGAGACTACGGATATGGTTGACACACACTATTCAGCTATTAACACATGACACTAAGTCAGCTAAAATATTAACCCATGTTTTGCTTCAATCTTTAGTAAAAAGGCTATCTATGATGAGATAACCGACATAGTTAATATCTGTGATGAAAAAGGGAAGAACAGAGACTACAGAGGTATTTTCAGATCATCTGGGTTTCAGTCAGTTCCTTCAGTAGTCTTAGAATTTATTAGTAATTACTCTTGAGAGTTTACAGAGGATGAGTGAAGACCAAAGTTAAATACTAGCTTTAAAAAGAGGGAGGAAGAAAGGTGAGAGAACAAGAATGAGGAATTATGGGTCAGTTAGACTGCAGTTAAGTACCTTAAATAATAATGCTAAACACTTCAAATTAATTTGTGTCCAAATCAAAAGTGAATTGCACTAGACTCTAGATATATGAAATCAATATACTTCTATAGCCAATCCTGTAATCATTTTTTGGGAGAGCAACAGTAACACACAGTTATGAGATATGAGAGAGCAAGTCCTGATAGCTGGACTCAGTAAAATGAATTCAGAAAACTCAATAAAAATTAGCAGCCTTCAATATTAAAATAAAAATAAAAATAAAAATAAAAATAAAAATAAAAAAAAGCTGTGTATTCATGATGGAGAAGTTAATGTTATTAAGTAACTGCCAACGAAGATTTACCATTCTTCAGTCTGTAAGTTTCAATGCCATGGCAGAACCAGGATCCCTGCACAAAATTTTAGCCCTCTACCTGCAGATGTAGACAAGGCAGCTGTATATGGACACAACAGTTATCATTCATGTGGGACATATGGGTAACAGATTGGTGTCCCCCAAGAGTACCACTGAGCAGAACTTGTAGACTTCTTATAGGGCTGTCACAGCTGAGCTCTGGAAGCACAGTTTGGCCAGGAAGCCTGTGTAATCTTACTGACAGGACAATTTGCCCTGCACTTGGAGTTCAGGGTAAAACAGGTTGGTGAACTTTGGATGTGGCAGTACAATGTCAAGACTAAAATATAACAACAGGTTTGCTTTTCTGGATAGCTTTTGTGGCCAGCTGTTGGTGAGGAGAATCTGCCCACCCTTGCATATGTGGGCGGTATATTTTACTCAGGCCAATTACCATGCCTCTTTTCTGTACGCTATACTGCAGGACTGTGGAATTCAGATCATCTTCCTTGTAATTCTCTTCCTGCGGCTAGGGATGTCATAGAGCTGAGTAGAGTAACTGAGAGCAAAGGATTCATCTTTCAAGTGTCCTTCCTTCTCCCTCTGCTGAGAGCTAGTCTGCATTTCTAACCAGAATAGCCTTGAAAGGGAAGGAAACAAGGACCAGAAAACAAGACAAGGGAGTGAGGAAGGCTTGTAAAAGTCTGATCAAGCCCAACTGGCCAAGGCAGATAGGCAGACACCAGGAGCTTCTCTAGTATTCCCTGTTCTTATTTAGCTTTCTCTCCATGACTTATCAGAGATGCCATCAAGTAGTACTGAACTGTGATTTCAAAGAATCCCACAGAGTAGTCGAGGCTGGGAAGGACCTCTGGAGATCATCTAGTCCAGCTTCCCTGCCCAAAGCAGTGAAAGCCAGAGCAGGTAGCCAAGGACCAAGTCCAGTCAGGTTGGAATATCTCCAAAGATGGAGACTTCACAGCCTTTCTTGACAACCTGTTCCAATGTTGGATTACCCTTGAAGTATAAAAGCTTTTTCTTATGTTTAAACATAAATTCTTGTGCTTTAGTTTGTGCCTGTTATCTCTTATTCTGTCACTGGTCACCACTGAGAAATGACTGGCTGTGTTTTCTTCTCTAACTCCTATCAGATATGTATACCCATTGATAAGATCCCTTTGAGGCCTCTCTTTTCCAGCCTGAAAAATACTACTTCTCTTAGCTTCTCCTCATGTGAGAACTGCTCCAGTCCCTTCTTCATCTTCATAGCCCTACGCTGGACTCTCTCCAGTAGCTCTGTATCTCTCTTGTACTGGGGATCCCAAAATCAGACACAGTACTCCAGATGTGGCCTCACCAGGGCTGAGTAGAAGGGAAGGACCTCCTCCCTTGACCTGCTGGCAATACTCTGCCTGATACAATCCAATATCTTGCTGGCCCTCTTTGCCACAAGGACACACTGCTGGCTTGTGGCCAACTTGTTGTCTACCAGGACTCCAAGGTCCTTCTCTGCAGGGCTGTTTTCCATATGATTGGCCCCCAGTCACTGCTGGTGCAGGGGGTTATTCTTCCCCAAGTTCTGGACTTCGCATTTCTCTTTGTTGAACTTCACGAGGCTTATGTCGGCCCAGTTCTCCAAACTACTGAGGATCCTCTGATTAGCAGTGCAACCATCTGGTGTATCAGCTGTTCCCACCAGTTTTGCATTATCTGTAAACTTGCTAAGGGTGCCCTCAGTTGCATCATCTAGGTCCTTAATGACCCTTGGGTGACACAGCTAGTGACTGGCCCCCAGCTGGAATTTGTGCCACTGAACACAGTCCTCTGAGCCTGGCAGTTCAGCCACTTTTTCATCCACCTCACTGGCCACTTACCTAGTCTGTAATTCATCACTTCATCTAATGAGGATGTTACAGGAGACAGCATTGAAAGAGTGTTGAAAGCCTAGCCAAAGTCAGCATAAACAATACCTACTGCTTTCCCTGCATTCACTAAGCCAGTCCTCTCATTGTAGATACTTATCAGGCTGCTCAGGCATGATTTCTCCTCTATAAATCCATGCTGACTACTCCCAGTCACCTTCTTGTTCTTCATATATTTAGAAATGGTTTCTAGTAGGATCTGCTCTACCACCTTCCCAGGGACTGAGGTGAGACTGACCAGCCTGTAGTTCCCTGGATCCTTCTCCTCATCCTTCTTGAAGATCGGAGAGACATTTGCTTTCTTTCAGTCCTCAGGAACTTCCTTCAATCACTACGACTTTTCAAAGATTATTGCCATCAGCCAGCTCCTTCAGCAATTATGATCGTATCCCATCAGGTCCCATCTTTGTACCTTGTCTCTGAGAAAGCATTCATCTATATAATTTATTTTAGTTTGAAAAATAGTTTCAGTGGTGTGGTATCTACCTTCCATACTTAGATCCTGTTCTCCTGGAATCTACTTCAGAAGAAGCATATGAAGCAACATCCTGTTTTTCATATTGCTGCCAAAGGTGTTTTGTTATATGCCCTGTCACCTGTTAGGATACAGCTTATGAGAATCCTGATTAGATAGAAATTCTCTAGGTTAATCCATTTGCTGCTGTGGTGTAATGCATCTGACACAGTTACATAGACAAGCAGCTCTGGACCTCAACCTTTTGTTCTGTGTTATGTTTTACTTCTAAAACAGGGATGCTAGACACTAGCTGCTCATGGAGCAGATTTTTTGATGTTGCTGGAGTCCCAAAGGTGAACAGTAGATAGATTTGGGCTATCTTAAAAAGTCCTGGCTTTTTATTTTTTTCTTTTTTTTTTTTTTTTTTCCTTTTAGGAGAAATAAAGTGGAATTTAACCCCAGATTATAAAATTCACTGCATCTTTCTTTTCCCTGAGGAATACCAACTTTCAAGCTGAGCCAAGTAAGGATGCAGATTGAAGGCTACCTAGGGAGACTGACCTCTAAAGACAAATGGTACCTCAGCTTTAGTGATGAGATAGTTGTCATTCTACTATGGTAGAATATGGTTCATTCAATTAAATGCATCCTGAAAAAATGTGTTAAAATGTTAGTTACAAAGGATTTAGATATCCTGAGCCATGTTAATTATCTGGTCCATATATACGGTGCAGTCTTTAAGTACACGATAATGTAGTATTTTTCCACCGGACCTTTACCTCTTACTACATTTGGAAGAGAGATTAATGGGGGTTCCAGGCATTAAGGTATATGAGATTCCTAGGAATGTCCTAAGAGTTTGAAGAATGCATTCAAAGATGCAGGTATCTGCTTTGGATAGGGAAAGTAGGGAGTGTGGGTCCATCAGGTGAGCCAGATAGCACGGAGTAAAATGGGAATTGTAACTCAGTTCTTCCTCTTGCTCAGCTGTTGCTCACCTTATATCTTGTCTTTTCAAAGGGAGAGTTATGCTGAACTCATGGCTCTGGAAAGGCAAGAGATACTACTAGGCAGACTTTATGTTAATATTTTAGTGTGGAATTATAATTTTATTTCCTGAGAAACTGCATGAGATTAACAACTGCATTAGTTGTTACAGGTTTAAGATCTTGCTGAAAATAGCCAACAAATTATATGATCATCATAGTAAACTCCTTTGTGGAATGGTCTTCTGTTTAAGTTTGGAGTGATGGAAAGGAGTAGTAAGCTGTTAAAGCAAAATTATTTCCGTGAAGAAAGACAATCGGTACTGTAATCTATTAACGTATTGTGAAAGTTTAAAATATCTTTCTTAGGGATGGTCATTGTCTATATGGAAGAGAGAATATGTTTTGTCTACTTAGATATTTTACATTTCTGAAAGTCTGGACAGAATTGTGATATAATTCTTGTATTTTAGTTAACTAAATATGTGATACTGGTCTTCCCTTCCTCTGAGATCAAAACTCAGGTGTCTTCAAATCCCACATATTGTGATTTATGTTGTGATTTTGGTTTGTCTCTTGATTTTTTAAAACTCCCCTTGCCTATGTCATTGTATATGTGTGTGACAGTGAGGGTGGCCAACTCTACAATTTTTCAGATGACTGCAAGTAAAGCTTTTTCATGTTGCAAAAATTCTCACACCCACCTCTACGAACTTCTTCCCAGCAATTAATTCTGCCAGAATGTTCTCCCCACATAAATTTGTGTTCATCCTTCAATCTTTTCACTGCTGCTTTTGAGAGTTGCTTACCTCCTCTCCCCCAGAACAGTGGGTGCAGTTGTAACTTTCCACTTCTTCCGCATCTGTTCCTTCTGCCCAAGCCACATATTTTAGGGGAAGGAAGAGTGAAAGCCAAGGAGCCTTTTTCTCCTTTCAGCAGGTTGAGAGGAACAGGGGAGAAGGAAGGCGAAGTCTCATTCGTATTTCAAATTCTTTCCGTCTAAGAAATGCTAGTGTCCAGATGGGATTCAGAGCTAAATATGTAGCACTGCAGGAACCAGGTTTCTCTCCTTTTTTTATGCT